>NC_091731.1:31708409-32011439 GCF_030179895.1 Drosophila kikkawai | reverse complement strand
TGCATTGCTGCTGCTTCCACTTGAGCTCGAGGGTGTGGCGGAATCGGATGGGGTAGCCGGAGTGGCGGCAGCGGCGTTGGCTGCCGTGCTGGATCCATCGGCTGAACTTGCTGTCGAGGAGTCTGTGGGTGCAGTGGTAGGCGCTACGGTAGTGGTTGTCTGCTCAGCAATGCAATCCGGTTCCGAAGCGTTGGCGGAATCGGTGCAGTCGATGCATCCTGCGACGCTAGGATCAGGGGTGCAGGACACCGCCTCGCTGCTCCTCAAAAGGCAGGCTGCCACAAGGAGGAGTCCGCTCAAAATGCTTATGACTTTCATGGCTTGATTGATGATGATGCTATCGGCCGTGGGTTTAGGCTTTTATAGTGCTCTCTCCGGGCTGGAAAGATGGTTAGCAAGTTTACCCAACTGCTGGCATCGAAAACAACTATTTGCCTATGACCATTGTTTGTCAAAAATTTGGCTTAGAAAGTCGCTCCCGAAGATGGCTGCAATTGTTCGTCTTTCAGTTCGGAGGTGTTTATCGGTGGTATTGACAGGTGTTACGATATTATTATAAGTATATTAGAAGTAGTACTTCTAGCAGCTATACTAGATCAAGCCATGCACAAATTATGAGCAAATATACGCAGCTGTTTCTCTCGAATTTTGGTTTATTTGTCGCGCTTGTTTACAGAGAATTTACTGTGATCGGTTTGGGGTGGGCCAAGCCACACGTGCAGGGGCTTACTGAACTTTGGACATGTGTTCAAAACTAGTTCAGATTGTGTTTATTTAAAAAAACGTTGACTTTGACAATAGCTTTTGTAGTTATTTAAAACATTTTTAAACCAGCCTAAAAGTACGCTATAAATCTCACTAAGATATAGTTATTTTCTGCATACTTTCTGGCAGGCTGAGGTACATATTTAGTAGCAGATATATTTCAGATCCCAAAACCTTTAAATACTTTCCCAACTTATTTAATCACCCTTAAAAACTCAATATTTTTTGGAATGCAATTTATCAGAGTTCACTGAATTGGGTTTACAAAGGTATTCAAGTCAATAAAACCAGTAAAAACCTTAGGGAATGTCCTGTGTGCCTTAGCCGGATCGCCTTTGGTTTTTCTTGCGCTGCCTTTGAATTCTCCTCCTATTTCGCGCCGCCTCTCTTTTCTTGGCCATGAAAGCCTTTCTCTTCTTTTTTCTTCTGGCTACAGCTTCTGCTTTACTGGTGTCCGACGACAACGAGGATACCGAGTCGCTGGACTGGCTGCTTCCAGATACAGTGGACGAGGTGGTCGTAGAAACAGTGGAGCTAGTGCTCGAGCTGGCGCTCGCCGAGGTGGAAGAGGAGGAGTCTTCGACTGCGGTAGAGGACGTGGCAGTTGAGTCGGTGGTGTCCGGTGACGAGCCATCAGCCCAGGACACCAGGGCAAAGAGTCCGAGCAGTAACCAGCACCAGAAGAACACAGGTCTCATCGTGAGAAGAATGCGATTCAATGCAATAATTTTCAATTTCACTTGCAGCGCTTTTTATAGCTCCAAGAGCTCTGTTTGCACTCAAAACCATCTTTAATTAGCCCCGAATTTATGCAGCCTGCTTTTTGTTAGACACATAATGCACTTTATTTGTTATTTGCAGACAATTTCTTTGGCCAGACTCTACAGCAAATAAATGTGTTACTTTTAATAGAATATAATTGGTTGAGCTCTCATTTGAGTTTAAATTAAAAACATTTTGAGTGCTTTTTACGAGTATTAATAATGGCTAGGCTTCGCGTGAGAGTTTAGACCATTTTTGTGTCTGCTAATGTATACGGTATTTTTATTGTTTTTGTTTTTATAATTATCATGACGTCACATTTTACACCGAAGCGAAGCGAGAACAATGAGCCAGACGAGGGAGTATTTTGATATTCATATTTTCACAGCTTTTATATACACATAGTATATTGAATCCACTGACCAGCCTCGGCTTTGGTTTGGTTCAGTTTGCGCCGATCAGCGATCAGACTGAGCCATGGCTTCACCCAGCTGCCTGCTGATTTTTCTCGGATTTATTTCATTAGCTGAAGTTGCAGTGAGTTTTTAAGAATATTAATCTTTGGATTTAACTAAATTTCATGGTTTCTTGACAGTTTTCAATATGTGTTCCACCGAATCACTGCATTGAAGATGTGAGTATACTTAACCGAAAATTGTCTTTAATTAGATTTTATATGAGTTTTTGATTAAAAGTGAATTAAAAATCTAGTTACAATTCTTCTAATTGTTATTCCAACAATCCTTAATAAAAATCAAACATTCCCTAAATCCCACAGATGGACGACATCGATGCACAGGATCGATTCAACTATGTCGTGTCCAAATATGAGGAGGTGGATATCAAAATTGCTGGAAAGCCGGCTGGGTGAGATAGGATTTCCGGCCAACTGGCGGCATTGCTGATACGCTTGTCATTGGCATTTTTATTTTGCATTCCGTTGACAGTTTGCACGGCAAGGTGGTTACACATGGCTTGAAAGTGGAGCGGCACTTGGTATTCCATTACGTGGACAACACGCTGCATGACGTCATCCAGACCTGTACGTTTGTGGTGTCCAACGCACCCGAACAGTGTGAGGGCATTAGCACCTTTTGTAACAGTTTCGTGAGCCGCCCGCCACGTCCATTGCTAGAGCTTCCATCCCTTATCGTCTGCGAGGATGAAGTCCGGTTAGCGGGGGAAGACTCAGAGTCGAAAACGGAGGACCCAGATGAGGAGGAGGAGGAAGGAGACCCCAATGCTGGATCGCCACCTGAGGCTGATCCCACGAAGGCGGTCGTTGAAGGAAATGGTACCACTGCTAAATTTAGGATGTTTAACTAATTGGGATGTGGAGATGTTATATTGCAGTAAAACTGAAAGGTCATAAAGATTATTACTTATTTCCTTATTCTATGATATTTTTACTGATTTTATTGCTCAGTTGATGTACAAGCAAAGTCATGGTCATTTATCACAATTTTGTACACAGTTTTTATACACTTTCCCATAAATAAAATAATATATTTAAACAGCTATCTGTGGTGTATTTTAATTTCCTTAAAATAAAGCTATACAAAATTGTATGTATATTTTTTATTGAAAAACTTTAAAACATTTTTTTTATAATTTAGAAATAAATAAAAGTTTATTTTTTATATTAAATTATTGAATAAAGTAAAACTATATATATTACGTATATGACTAGTGAACATGCTCACCTTATTTTTCTCACTTACCTCTAAAAATAAAATTAGTAAATTATTTAATAAGTTATTTAATTAAATTACCATTTAAAACTCGATTTGGTTTTGCTTTAATTTAATTAAATGAAAAACTATAAATATTACGTATACGACTAGTGAACATGGTCATATTTTTTTCACTTATGTACCTCTACTATAAAATTCGTTTTTTATTTAATAAGTTAGTTCTTTAAATTACCATTTAATAACATATATTAACAAAATCGTGAATTCATGTGAAAACTCGATTTGTTTTAAATTAAGCCCAAGAGTATGCTTGCTCCAATTAAATTCATACTAACATTTTCCCTTGGCCGTTCAATGTCACGGCTTCCCAGCGATTGAGTTAGGAAGCTCTGGCAGCAACAACTATGCGGCTTTTAGCTCAACAACTGACGGCCAACAGACTAGACCTGGCCAAGTCCGGCGCCTGCGCCGAGCCCACAGTGAACCGTGGTGTATGAGAATATAAGAAAATTAATTTATAAGAGGAATAATAATAATAAAACAAATATTTAAAGTTTAATTAATTAAAAACAATTTTTTTCTCACATTTCCGGAATTATTTATAAATAAAATATAAATAAATAATTTAGTTTCAAGTGAAAAGTTTTACTCAATTATATTAATAATAATTTGTAGTTTATTTATATTAATATTAATTATATTATATTAATTGGCTTAAAAAAATCAAAAATAAACACTGTACTCTGCCGATATGCGTGTGAGAGTTCTCTCCCTAAAACTCAGGCATAAAGAGAGCGGGAGCGAGCATAGCTTGCGCCAAATAACAGTAAACAAAGCCCAGCTGCTGCTGCCGACGTCGCTGCTGGCTTCGCTGCCCACAGCCGCTGCGTCGGTAACTCGCGGCCTGAACCAGAACCAAAAACTCAGTTGTTAACTGGGCGCCAAGGCGAACTGGAGCAGCGAAACCAAAGCGCGGGAGCCGAAAAAAATTCTTCTGCAGCCCCCGAAAACAACGGTGAAGCGTGCTGCCAGCGACAGAGAGACGGAGAGCTCCGATAGAGAGAGAGAGAGAGTGCGGAGAGAGCACTGAAAGAGAGCGGAAAGCGTGGCGTTCTTCAATAGATTTGCCATTTCCCGCACAGCATTATCTCCCTGTGTCCGCTCAGTGCTAAAGTTGTCGTCGTGCTGCGAAGCTCGTGTGGGCAAGGCAAGGCCGCCGTTCATCGAGATACGCCCACCCACCGCCGCCGTCGCCGTTGCCGCGCACTGTTGCCCCCTTGGCCACGCCTCCCGCCCAGCAGCTGTGAGAGAGTAAAGTGCGTGCCGCCGTCGCCGCCGGTTGTAAAAATCTCGCAGGACATCGCAGGCCCCGCAATATATACAAGTTTTGTATATACTTTTTGCATATTACGCCACGAAATCGAACGGAAAAACGAAACAGTTGAGTGGCGCGTAAATATTGCGGCATATTTCAAGTATTTCCAGTGTCGAGCCAAGCAATTTCAATTCAGAATCCAAATCCAAATCCAAAACCAAAACCAACACGAAAACCTCCCCCCCGAAAGAGTCCCAATCTCCCTAGTCCGCACCCCGCGCGTATCAGCGAAGCGCCAGCGCGTGTTATCAGCAAACGAAACGCGACAAAAACACAGAACCCGCAAAAACACAAAAAGTTAAAAAGAAATATAAATAACAGAAAATAAAGAAAAAAAATACAAATACAAATACAAATGAAACGGAATGAAAAGAAAATGCTGTGAATGTGAATGCATTTGTGTTTAGGTGAGTAGTTTTACTATTGTGTCCGTGTTTGTGCACAGTAAAAAATTAATAGGGAGAAAATAAGTGTTTAAAAAGAGCTAGGGGAAAAATGTAGACAAAATAATGTATTTAAGACAAGCAACAATATGTTTGTAAGGTATATTTCTTGTGTTAAACCATTTGAACTGTAGTCTCTTAGTGATCTTCTAAATATATTGATTGATTCAAAAGTATTAGGTATATAGACCCCATTCTTTTATTATAAAATATTTAAACTTCTTGGTGTGCGCTCTGTAATATTTGTAGATCCCAAAAATTGAATGTTAATGTATTTTTTAAATAACAAAATTACTAAACATTGAATTATTTAGAGTGATTTAATACGAATTCAGAATGAAATATTAAATAATATTATATAATATATCAAATTTTCCCTGAGTTTCGAAGTTTAATATTAATTTGAAGGATGATTACTCCAAATACCATTAAGACTCTTCAAAAAGACAATTTTCTTAAACCTAAACCACCTCAAATCATTAGCTATTCCCTCAGTGCAGGGCTTCAAGTGTATATATGTGCCTCCAGCTCAGCTGAGTGCTGAGTAAACAAACCAACCAAAGCCAAACAGAGACCCAAACACAAATACTAACGCACCGCAAACACACACACACACTGGCGCACTCACACAATTATTAGCGTTACCCCCAAAATCCCCCAGAAATGTGCGAATTATAAAATATTTTACCCTTGAATGTCATACGTATTAGTTGCTGGAGGTGGGGAACATGGGACTATAGAGCTCTACTTTTAAGCAACTTTTGAGTACCCGACGGATGCTGAGATCAGCGGGTATACGCGATATCTGAGAATACTTTTTCTAAGGGTAAATGAATTAACGATATTTTACATTAATAATGGGATTATGAGAGATCTTAGAAGGAATATTATATAAGTAAATAAAATATTGAAGATATAAACCTGGAATAAAAGGGAACGGATACTTTTAAGGGATATCATTACTAAATAGTTTTCAAAAAGATAAATTTTTGTAAAACATTTTGAAATATTTTTAAAAATTCCAATCATTTCTTGTCCTTATTTATGGCTTATACCTTAAGATCTAAGGATTTTCTTGAATTTATCAATCAACTCCCTTTAAAAATACTATTTACTAGGTATCCTGAGTTCGTTACTAGATTACAACCCTTGGTACTCGTTTTTTAGCCGGATCGCCCCATGGGGAACCGTAAGCAAGAACTCAGCATGGTCCCGAAAAAACTTTCCTGTGACGTGCGATGCCTAACGCAAATTATTCGAGAGCTGCTTGAGAGCATTTTAGCCGCTTTCCCCGATTTTCTCGATTTTCTTGCTTTTCTCGCGCGCAATTTTCTTCTCGGCCGCCCTTTTGGAGACCCGCCAAAGTGTCTGTGAAATCCATTAAGTTTTGTTTTCGTCTTTCTTTTTTTTTTGCTGTATTTTTTATGAACAACATTGACTTTGTCAACGGTTCGTTCGCCGAGATATCTCCTCCTGGGTCCGCCACGCACTTTTCCCAAACAGCAACTGTCTGAGCAAGTCTTTTATTTTATTTTAATGCCCTCACTTTGGCCACTCCACCGACAGCTCAGCTCCAGCTTCCTTTTTGGGGGAGATTTTTGACAAAAAAAAAAAAAGACAAAAATGTTGTCAAATTTATTGACTCACTTTTGTTGCTGCTGTTGCCATTGTATTATCCGGCTTTATCCGTCCGCTGACGTCTCTTTGTTGGCCAAATTCGTCACACCGAACAAACGTGACCGCCGCCAAGACAAGTTATTTCAAATTGAACAGGAGGCTTTAAGGGTCATAAACTCGGCTCTTGACAACTTTCGAGAACTCCAATTAGGTTAATTATCGACCTGGCATAGTGACATGTGGGTGTGTTTTGGGAAGTTCAGTCTTTAGAGCACTTTTTCGATAATGTGGGGCTATTTAGGTTTTATTATTTTGGAGATAATGGTCATGAAGACTCGTATAAACTGAGAACTGATAAAGAAATGTAAGAATGCTTTCTTTTATCTTCATTTTTATATTTATTTTAAATTTTAAATATGCTTTAAAAGCTTTAAATATTACTTACAGCTTGTATATTTTTGTTTTTTGAATAAACTTATACATAATTATCTATATGCCAACTTAATTTAGTATATCAGTGCAAAAAATCCATGTGAAATAGCAAAAGAATTGTACAAAATAATAATAATTAAATTGTTAAAATATGAATAAATTCAAAACATATTTTTTTGCTACAAATTAAATAAGAAAAATATTTGTTTAGCTATTTTTATGATAAAGGTATACGAATATGTTATTAAAACCTATTATCATTACTTATAAAAAATATTAAATAAATAAGGAAATATTAAAAATAAGGAAAAATTAAAAAAAGAACCTCAAGAGTATGCCAAATACAACTAGCAATTCCTCTAGTAACTCCTCTGTATATCGCAAAATAATACGATTACCTCGTTTATCCTTCCGAATCACCCAGTTCAATTTATTTTACATTTGCTTTTCGGCAACCCTCGTTCCGAGATTATTAGGGATGCCGTCGTCGCTAAACTGTATTAGCTAAATGCTCGTGGAGGACCCAAAGTAAATTTGAACGAAGGACCCCACTAAAAGCTTTCAAGTGCCGCCACCACACCTGTCTTTAGTTTTCCGGCTGGCAATCTCGTGGGATTCCCCCTGCGTTGTGTTGTGTTTGCGTTTTTAGGGTACCTTTCTGGAGGATAAGTTTAAGGTCGCGCGGATTTATAGTATAGTATATATGATGAGGTCCCGATTTTTCGGAGGCCGTGCATATAAATAGCCCTCGTTCTCACCGATTATCCTTCGCATGCAATTTTCCTCGGTGTTTGTTTGCTCTTCCCTGTTTCGTTCTGTTTTCTTCCTCTCCGGTTTCTTCTTCTTTGTGGGCCCGGCACGTGCCTGGGCTTCGAGAAAATGCGGGAAAGAGTGGGGCGGCGAGTGGAGAGTTTTCCGTATATTCGGCCATGCGAATAGCCCACACTTTGCTTTTGGCCATGTTTATGGCGTCTGCCGTTGACTGACGTTCATTGGCTTTTGTGCGGATATTTGTTTTTGTTATTGTTCCCCATGTCCTTGGTCCTTCGTGTCCTGCGTGCTCCTTGCTCCTTGCTCCGTCCGCCATCATTGGCCATAAAACGGTGTCTCCGAGCACATTTCGCTGGTCGCGTCGGCATCCGCGGCAGTGGCTATAACCTTGTCCCAATCCTGCATACTCCTTCGGCCACTTCCTTCCAAGCCCGGCAACCTTTGGCCCATTTTCCCAAAGTTTATTTTGTTCCACAAATTCTTTGGCATTCTTTGCATTTCATTCTGCTCTCGGTGGCTGCTCGTCCTCCCTGCCTAACTTCATTTCATCAGCAATTCATTTATTTAAACGCCGTGCTCCTTGGAGAAATTCATTTTTGTTTATTGATTCATTAGGACACAGAGACGAAGGCAGAGGGAAGTCCTAGAAAACGGCAAAGAAGGACACATGCCCGCAGCCAGAACTGACACTAATTCGATTTGTTGCTTTCAAAATTAGGTCCAGTTATAAATCCAAGTCTACTTAATTACATTTGGCCACTCACTTGGGACAATTTATGCCTCGCAAGTCCAATTATGATGCCTCTTCGTAAATTGGGCAGAAGAATTGGCTGCCATAAAAGTGCTTTAATAAATTGGAAATGTATATGCCATAAAATGTATTGCAGACGTTATTAGATTCCTAGTTTTTGTTTTATAGTATTTTTATATAATTATTATTTTACTATTTTTATAAATCTCGATATAATTTGTCGTTAAAAATTGAAACCTACAACTAATTATAATTTTCCCTCAACTTTCTTTACAGATAAAAACCACCCACAACTTGGAAACAACTAAAAAATTGGTAAGTCTCATTACGTATACGCAGTGTAGACCTTTTAAATCGTTTACCAACTAAGCAAGAAAACTCAAAAGAAAGAGAAAAAGTTGGAGACCAAGATCTATTTATACCTGCCACGCCAAATGATAGTTGAAAACTTTAGACACAGCTGCGAATTGTTGCAAAATACTATTCGTTATCGAAGACGGATGCAACGAGCACGTCCCCCGATTCGTTCTTATATTTATAAATTTTATTTTAAAGTTTTTTTTTTTTTGTTAGAAATCAACCTGCACGTTGTCTGAAATCTGGTTCCGCTGCAGCTGTCATCAGACTTTTAGCTGCCGTTTCCAGAAAGAAGCGCCACCGATGATGATGGAAAGAAAAAAAAAAAACAACCTTCATAGAACGAAATTGGGGAGAAAACTTCATCGTTAGCCGTTTTGTGCGGCGCTTATCCGTCTTAGCCACTTTGAATCGCGCTTCTGCCGCCACTCGGCGCTATTTTTTCGCAAAGTTTTTGGCCACGTTTACTTGGCCCGTGCCCCGGTTCCTTAGCGGCTGCGGCTTTTTGCCGGAAATAACACACGAAGTTAGCGGAGATAAAGGGGTGTATGTATGTGTGTGCAGAGCAAAAAAAAAAAGTCTAGAGGAAAAGTTTTTTAAGTCAAGAATTTAATTTATTTTTGACATATCAGAAATTGGAAAAGAAGCCTGGGTGCTTGAGTTGTTTTGGAAAAAAGTGGTTAAGACGGTTGTTAAAAATGAGGTTTTTACTTGTTTATTTTTTCTCTTCTCTTCTTATATAAAATATTTTAGAGATTTTCTGTTACTCAGTTAAATATTTCTTGGCTTAAATTCTTTCAGTGCAGCTTGTCTGTGGCTCCGAGTTCGGGTTTTTGCCCGCTCCCATGGCGAAAATTATTGTCTGAGGTTGTGTCGCTGTCCCTACCAACGCATAAATTTGACTGTCCCACATGTCCCGCCTTTTGCCTTTGGTCCTTCTTTTTCTCCACTTGTATCCTTTTTTTTTCCTCCTTTAGCCTATGTGCTCGCATATCCCGTTACCGTTCTTTGTATTTTTTTGCCTTTGTTTTTCCAGCTATTGTTGGGTCGCTGCCTTTTAGTTTTTGCCAAGCTTTCTTGTTCTATTTTTAGCACAACACTTTTATTTTGGTTGATAATTCTTTTTCTGGTATTTGCGGGGGCCAAACCCGAATTGTTTACAAAATACGAATTTCCAATTAAAAGCTTACGGCTTTGCTTTGCTCTCGACTACCCGATGGTATCGATTATATAATAATAAACTGGCCTGGCCACGTGGCGCCTGAACTTGCCACGTAATTACACTTTCATGTGGAGACAAGTGCGCCACAGTCGGCCCCCGAAGGCAATTACAAATAATTTTAATAACATAGATTACGCATACGCCGCGTGTGACACTCGGCAGTAAGTGAAATATAGGTCATGGCACAGATAAACCACGTGATTAGATTTGGTTGAAGTTTCAATTAATTTGCATTAATTGGGTATATATTTAATTGTATTATAAATCGTAGATTAAGAGTTCAATTTTAACTTGAAATGATGTGGCATAAAATGCATTTCATTGACTAAAATTTAATTCAGCTTGTTTTCTTAATTTTAAACTTGTTTAAAGCTGCCCGAACAAGGCAATTGAACTTGATTTAGTATTCTAAACAAATTTTGCTGTGAATTTCAATTTATGAATGCACTTTATGGGAAACAAATGTCTGCTTAATGGATATATATTATATATACAAAAAAGGTTTTTTTTTTTTTATAAATATGCAAAATAACCAAAGAGCCGCAGAAAATTCTATATATTTTTTGGTCAGCTGAAAATATATTAAATCACACAATTTTGGTTTTGCTAAATGACTTTATGAATGCATTAATTTAGATATACATTTTATTGCTTTCAAAAGAAATTATAATACATGAAAAGTTTTAATTGGCAATAGCTTAAATATCCTTCCATTAAGACCATTTATCATCAATTTAAAAAGTGCTTGAAACTTGCACTTCACCTTAATTAAAAAAATATTATATTCTCAGACCAAAAATTGTGCAAAAGAGCTTATTTAAGCCGCTGGAAAAACAGGTTTTAATTAAACTGAGAGTTAAGTTAATCTGGGAAGTGAAATTGTTCACTTTGATGCCCACACACACACACGCATTCGAGCAGAGACTCAATTACTTAGCCTGACTTTTGAGGGCCTCCTAGACCTGCCAAATGGTTAGCCCCCGTTTTTTTGGGGCACGCCCACACACAGGGCTTGGGTGTAGGACAAGGAGGAGCTCCTTTTGGGCACCCAGTTCGCCAGTGACCGAGCAGCGTCGGCATAATTAAATTATTCCACAACAATTGCCGCTGGAACAAGAGTCGCTCGTTGAGTTAATTTGCGACAAGTCGAGGTGGCGATGCCGACGATTTTACCAAGTTTTTCACTGCCCGTTGGTCTGACTGTTGGTCATTTGCCAGGGCGGGTGGGCGTCGTGGTCTGAACTTTCCGCAGAAAAGGATTAATTAGGATTAAAAGTGTGTCGAGTGGCCGACAAAAGCCCAGAACGGTTAGCCCACTCAACTACAAAGAGACCAGTTCTTGTGGTGGCCTCAAAAAAGCGGAAAACTCTTGAGGCAGTGCTGTCAAGTTATCCTTTTCCTTTTTTGGTGCGAAATTTTCATGGTCTGAGAAATATTTGGCATATGTTTTAAGAAAGAATAGAAATATGACAAAAATTCTTTGAGAGTAATATTAAAACTTTTTAAATTGATAATAAATTCCGTTAAATTTTATTTAAGTCCAAAGCCTTAATGAAATTTATCAATTTAAATTGTTTTTATTATTAAAAATTAATTTCCCAACTTTTATGTCTCAAGTTGGTCCTTTTTCTAGCTTTTTTTCTTAATCAATCCGCCTTGTTTTTCTCAAATTGGTTTGTGGGCATCACTACTCTGGGGAAAGATAAGGAAAAGTATAAAAATAAAAGTGGCTCAAAGATGCTTTCCGACGGATGGCGGTTGGTAATCGTGCGGCATAAATAAGTCAACCAGAGTTGGCCAACAACTTTAACTTGGCTGCCCAATGATGATGATGATGATGATGACTGCTCATTTCGTGCATTCCGCATTTAATTAACATAATTCAATTTAATTCTGTTTGTGTTTCGCTCTTGCATTTAAATGAATTTAACATAAATTACAATTTATAACGCAGGCTCAATTACTTTTTGCTTTTGGCTTGTTGATAATAAATTTAATGCCAATTTCAAAAGTGGCTTAACTCAACTCAACGCAGAACAACCCGTTTTTGATACCCCGAAGCTAACCAAATTCAATTAGACCTAACAGGATTTATTATAGGCAACTGTGTTAAAGTTCTTGACCTGTCTCTCTGTAAAAATTACAAGTGCATGTCAAAGCTAAAATTGAAATTGGAATCAATTGTGTTTTTCGCTGAATTGCACTGGAATTATTCAATAGCAATAAATAAATAAGTTAAGCTGTCAAATCCACACTGCCAGCTGCCCTTTCCCACGACCAAGTATTGATCCTTTTTAGCCGTTAGTATTTTCCACTGACTATCAATGTCCCACAACTGCGACTCTCTACTAACTAATCTAATGAAATCATTTTCATTTCCATTTTGCTGACATTTAAGTTTTTAAAGCCCTACCAAACCCTTTTTGCGCCCTCGACCTTTTATGCCAGAACTGCCTGCGGACACTATAAACTGCCAGTGATATTAGTTAATGCCCTGCTGCGGTCGTCCATGCGGAATTGTTATTATTTAAATGGCCTATTCAATCCGGTCCTTCGTTTTTTTTGAATGCAGGGTACAGTGGGTGTAGGTCACGTTTTTTTTTAGATAAAATTACTGATATACTCTATTTTTAAATAAAATATTATAATATAGTTATAAAGAATATATTTGATATATTATTTTCAAGGGAAACAAGTACTTGATAAAAATATATCCTACTAAAATAATTTTAGCATGTTATTATGTTTGTTTTAATCTTTGAAATTTAATTTAACAAAATAGAAAAATAAAATTTCAATCTCCCATTTTATGTTTTCTTTTTTTCACTTATTTGTCTTGCCCAAAAAGTTTCCCCCAAAACTAAAGAGTATCATATCTATTCAACCGTCTCGTTTTGGCCAAACTGCAGAACGCATTTGTTTGGCCAACAAACTGAGTGGAAAAAACTTTTAACTAAAACGAGAGGCGGACCAAAGTATACGCAAACATGTTAACCAGCACACACACACATACACTATACACACCACACACACCGCATACGCACACGTTTTCAGCTAGAGAGATGATGTTGATGCCGAGCTGCAAAACGGTGGATTGTACGTATGCGTACTAGAAAAGTTGAAAATTGTGAAATGTAAGCAAATTGTATGAGCCAAAAAAGAGATGTGAGCAGATAATAATGCTCTTAGAGATGGTAGGAAGAGGAAGACTTCATGTTCGTGGGAAAATTTCCGGCTTTTTAGCCACGGTTTTGGGGGCGAAAGTACCCGACTTCCAAGCAAATGCACACGAATGTATGAATATTTCATTTGGCAAATGTAACTAAATACATAAGCCAGGCCGCAGGACATGTCTCTCTCATCTTCGTTCCGCCATCAAATTGGCAAAAGGACATGTGTAAAGTGTCGATGTGGGTGAGCCAAAGCGAGTGCTTTGCGTGTGTGTGTGTGTTTTTGCGCGCTGCGGTTTTGCAATTGGAGAAGAGTCCTTGCTACTGTTGCCACTAGAGATGACAAGAAAAAAAACGATATTTATATAGGATATTAAATTCGATTTAAATATTGATATTATAGAGGGATATTGAACATTTTTATCGATATTTAAAATAACTTTTAAAGTGAAATAATCAGTAACCAAAAAGTTCTACTAGTTTTTGATACAGAGATAGCAGAAAATACTGAAATATTCATATGTGACGCGAAATTCGATATAGAACCGATATAAAACATATTTTAGTACATTTTAAAACCATTATTAATCGAAAGGTTTTAGATGTTATTTCTCATAATTTAGGGAACTTTTAATTTTGGCTTTTAATATTGAAATTTCTATATTTCAGCTTTAGTTCAGTTATCTAGTTAACCACGATAGGTTTCCCAATATGTTATATAATCATTATATTTAATATGCTTTCCCGATAAACATGCATCCCTAGCTCCGACTTGCGTTGAGCCAAGTCTTTTGCCGCCTAAGTGCCTTCTCCTTGGGCTGCCATAAACGATTCCCGCTGTTTATGCTGAAAATCTATGCCACATTAGTTCGTTGCCATCCCCGTTCACATTCATGTTTGTTGTCGTTCGTCGTCGTTGCCGTTGCCCCGTTGTCGTTTTGTTTCGAGGGTCATGTTTTTGCCTTTGCCCCCGTTGTTGCGCTTTTGTTTGGCCCATGTGCTTGGCTTTTTGTGCCTTTTGCCGCTGAAGAGCGCTTGAGGTTGCCAGCCAGAGTGAACAGGAAGCCAAGACAGACAGCCAAGGCAGACAGTCGGTGAGAAAGGCAGTCAGACATTTAGTCAGAAAGAGGGTGAAATAAAAGGATACACACTCACAGAAAAAGGAGTATGAATGCGACCTAAATCAGACCATTTCGTACTTAATTACTGTGTTTATGCAAAGCCCATTTGGCCAAATCGTTTCAAGAAAAGCTGTCAAAAAGAGCTTACCAAATAGTCCTTAAACCCAAGGGCGTTGCCAACAATTCTCAAAGTGTGTGTGTGTGGGCGAAATTTTGTTGTTCAAGAATATATTATTACTTATGTGGAGTAGAATCTTAATTGAAGTATATTATTGTTTGCTAAATTAAAATTTTATTTGTTTGTGTATGATAGTAAAACGTTTTATTTATGATTATTAAAAAGCAATTTAACTGGGATGGAAAATGTTTATTTTATTCAATAAAATTGTATTTTAAATCCCGAATATTCCAATTGCTCTTAATTTTTTCCAAGTGCCGTCACAGTTATAAGCAGATACCTTTTTGTGGACACAAATGGGACAAAAGAGCATCGGCGTAAGCGTAAGCGGCCATAAACATGTTTCCAACAACATGCAACAATGTTCATGTAATTATGCGGCCAGAGCTCGGAGTCCTTGTCGTCAGGCAGCTCATGTTGATGCTTAACTCCGCTCCGGTTTATATCCTTGTTCGGTGTTCCGGCCATATCCTGCAGGCTGCAAGTGGCTCCAAGTTGAGTTGAGTTATTATCTCGACCGGGCGGTGCGGCAGGTGTGTGTTGCTCTGAACACCTGAACACCCCAAGCTCGTATAGCACAGCATAGCATGTAGTAACAGCTTGGAAACTTTGAGCTAATTAATAACCGTAATTAAGTTGACTTAATCTAAATTGCCAGTTTTTATATTGTTGTTTTGAAAGAGAGAGATGTGCCGCAATGTGCGATTAATGTTGGCCATCAGCATTAACTTTCTCGGCAGCCTCACTTAACAGGTCTTAAAAGGCAACTTAAAGGCGATACGAAATGCAAATGTTGAAGACACTGAATATAGAGAGAGCTCTGCGCACAGCCATAAATTGCCGATAAGTATTCAAAGCCATCGTTATTTCACTACCGACTGCAAATCATGGGACTCTTATTCTCACTCTCTCTCTCGAGGACTTGTTCTCGGCCCAGAGCTGCTCCTGATGCACACGTTGCGTATGAGCAATTAAACGAAAAATCGTCCCACATCACGTATGCGCCATGTGACACTAGTTTTTCGTGTTTAATTACCGCTTTTATGGCCCCGAATGGGCACAAGAACCGATTCGCGACCACATTAAAGCAACAAAAGATGAGTAACGGCCAGTTCTTCGAGGACGCGTGCCATAAAAACGAAATTAATTACTACCGAGAAAAACGGAGAACGGGAGTAAAAAGGGAACTTTTTGGGGGAGAAAAGAGACCAAAAGTTTGCCAGAAGTATTGGTTAAACTTTAAGGCACCGGACAAGTTCAAGGTGCGTGAAGAAGGTGAAACGATCGAGGGGATTGGGACAGAGGGAATATCATAAAAGTGAAAGAAATATTGCTTTTACTTGAGCACTTACACACATACATACAGAAAGTACACCCACGGATACAGAAGCAGCGCCAGCAGCAACAGAAACAAACATAAGCAACAATAAACGTGTGCATAAATTTCGTGTCGAGCTGCGATGTGCACGCAATCCGGGGAGGGGACTGAAAGAGGACCTAAAAATGGTTGGAAAACCGGAAGGGGGGGCTAAAAAAAGGAATGGCGTCAGCCAACATTTGAATAGCACGCACACACGCACACGTCTCGTCGTCTGTCTGTACAGTGGACACTCGGCAAGGAAGTTGTTAAAAGGATATAACCCTATCTTCGTTTGGATATAGAAAAGGAATTCAAGAAGAGAGAGTTTTAGGAAAAGGTCTTTGACTTGAAATACTACAAAATTAAACTTGAATTGGGACTAAAATCTAAGATCTATTTTAATAATTTTAATAATTCCTTCTCCTTATAAAACCGAATTTATTTATGACCCATTTTACCATAAAGAGTCCCAACTGTATCGGCACAATAGTGCTATATTTTGTTTACGTGCTGTTTGCTTTTCCATTTTACTTTGCGCTTGTTATCGTCACTTCTGGATTCAATCAATCTTCCTTCTGCGGCAGCAACTCCAGCACGCACCAGCCGCTAGCTGAGTGCCACTCTCAGTCTGAGTCTGAGTTTCGGTCGCAAAAGGGGGAATAATTCAGTCAAGCCACCAAGCAAGCAAGCCTGCCACGCGGCGTATGCGTAATGTGTTGATATTTGATACACATCTTGTCACTTTAAAGGGGAAATGCCGCGGCAGCGATAATTTCGACCTTTGCTTGCCCCCAAGCAGGGCAAACAAGAGATACTAATCTATTAGCTGCTAATCGTTTATCCATATGTAAATTGACTGCCCAAAGGCCAATCATCATCGGCACAGGCGCAAATATTGAACTTGTGTAGGTGGAAGGAAGCCATTGCTGGGACAAGGATAAGCTTCCTTTTCTTCCATTGCCGCAAATATATATATATGTGTGTGTGTGTGTGTTTATACTGTTTGAGAGACATTGCCAAGAAATGTGCACAGAGAAAATAAAACTGATTTTGAGAGCTCTTAAGGGTTTTTAAATAGATAAGGGTTTTCTATTAATTGTTCTAGGAAATGTGACTAAAAACAAATCTAAGAACCCTAACTTAAAGTTAATTATAGAGTTTATAAACTCTTTAAAATCCAAGCATTATATTGAATTCACAGCTCCTATATTCTGTAAATTATTTTAAAGCTTAAAAATATTCGGAATTAATTGTATTTAAAATCCTAAAACATATTTTTCTCCCTGTATTATTGTAAGACATTCCTAGAACTTGACTGCCGCCTATTCATGTTGCTAGCCAATAAAATCCAATACTCCCCCAACAACCGCCTATATTGCCCGGGCAATCAATCTATGACCCGCCACAACATTATGGAACGTAAATCATAAAAATTGCACACACTCAAGGCAAATGTGCGAGCTGATTTTCTTAGAGCGTACAATTTACTAGTAGTTTTTTCTCCGCTACCCTATCGCCAAGTTCCAGAGCTCCACGCACGGAGAAAATAATGACCGAAACATGGAAAAAAAACTAAGCCACTCAACTCAACAAATGGCGGTCTTTTAATATTCACTATTATGCTTTTTGAGTCATGGCATAGAACGCTTGTGGAGCGTAAAAATTGAAATTCTTGTTTGGTATAAAAGACATTTTCATTTCATTCAAAGTTGATAATGTCATTGAAGCAGAGAGAGAGTAGCCAGCCTCACATAAATAGTTGTCGTTGCGGTTGGCCAACGGGACGTATGAATAATATTTCTGCGGCCATATGTAACCAAAATACGAAACCAAGGAAGCGAAAAGGCTATTTCTGGACTCTAGCTGACCGCATTTATAAGTTTAGAAGGAAGCAAGCGTAACGCTCGAAAAGTTTTCTATAGAAAAATATATATAATTCAATTCCAAGAAAGGATACTATACATTTATGCCCCTTAAAGTCGGCACTCTGCATGTGCGCGCTGCATGTGATGGGAAAACCGGATATGGATTCACCAGAGTGTTGCCTAGGGGAAATGCAAACAACCAAGAGCAGCAGATTGTTACATTGTCGGCTGCCAACAATAACATTTGCGAAATGCATTGCGAAAAACAAACGTTTCAAAATTACATTGAGCATTGGAGGCAAACGCAGAGAAGTGTGCCTCTAGCGACTGGCTGGAAATGAAATCAATTTATGCCACAATCAATTCAAAAGTTGTGTGTATTTTGCGTACTGATTTGCGACATGTCGGGCATTTTAATTGAGTTTCCCTATCGCCACGCGAATAGAATAATTTTCAATACAAGCAAAGTCAGTGGGGGAGTTGGAAAACGAACGATAAATATGCAAAACGCGAACGTTTCATATTTTTCAAGAGCAGCAGGAACACCGAACAACTCCTGTCAGGATTCTCGCACGCCGGCCAATGTGACAGAAGAGTGACAGCCCGGTGGCGTCTGATTGATATGCAGATGGTGCGTATACGTGTTCGCATATACGTATGTAACATTTCTGAAAAAAAAGAGAAGGAAAAGGAAGCCACTACGACAGCGACAGCGAAGGGACAAAACTAACATAAACGCTTGACATGACAGCGGTTGAAGATAGTGAGACGGATGTGGCAAAAGCAGAAAGTCCCCCCTCTCAACCAGAATCACATTCCGTTGATGGGGAAATTCGTGTGATTTATGCAAAATTATGTAATCGACGACAGGCGACAGACAGCGACTTCATTAGCAGCACATTCCGCTTTAAATACTTTGATTGGGACCGAATCATGCGCATCTCATAGGTAAATAGTTTGGCGCTGCAAATTAGCGACCATTTAGCACCGATTCTCGCAGCGATTCTGGCGTCCGATTCTGGCATCGATTCTGGCACCGATTCTTGCACCTCATATGATCACCATAAAAAAAGAGATAATAAAATCATGTTCAATATTTAACACCAAGCTTATTCGCTTACATAATCGAGCGAGAATCGTGTGAATCCAAGTGGGAAATTAATATTGAACACATTTTGCGTCATTGCAGCAACGCTGCGTATGCGTAATTTGCTCAGGGACTCGGAGACAGGTGTGAAAAATAGTTTTCCAATGGAAAAAACATAGGAAAATTGCAGTTTGTAAATAGTTTTAATAGCAGGGGATTTCCTTCCTACTGATAAACATTTAAAATAGTTATTTATCTGTCTCATAGCTTCGCTTTAAATTTCTTCTTGGCTTTACAAACTTACGACTTCTTGACAAACCTTTTGAGAACAGGATGTATATAAAAAGAACTCAATTCAGTTAGTTGAAAAGCACAATCATTGAGTACCTTAAGTGGCAATTCATCATCTATAAACGCACAAGTTCATTTGATGCTCTAAATTGTGAAAACACCTTCAGAAAAAGCACTCTGCGAATGTCAGTTGCCTTCGAATGTCGTTAATCTCTCGGTTTTTTTTTTATCCTGCTCTCAGCCAACACACACACACCTTCATCCTAAGCCAGACCAACTTATGGCTGACTGCCACAGCTTTTGTTGCACCTCAGCCAAGGATATCTGAGAAGTAGGAGAAGCAGCCAAGCCAGATTGCAGCTCGTCGTGGAGTGAAATATTCGTACTTTTTATTCCGCTGACATTTGACAATTTATTTGCCAAACTTTGTTGGCACAAATTGCTCTGATGTTTTGGCAATTCGTCAAGCGAATTTGGCCCATGTTTGCATGTTCCTTGGCTCAAGATGCACTCAGCTTACCCGGCCAGGGTATTTGAGGGGGCATTAACACATCAGTGTTAAAATTTAACGACCTATCCAGGAGGGGCTCTCCCCCAAGTAGCGGGGATGAGGAGGGGTGCAAGGGAAGGCAGTGCGGTCGTAAAAAGCGAGAAATGGCGGCCGGAAGTTGTAAAATATCCGCCACCATGTGTGCGAGGAAACGGACGCACGACATTTGTATGGACGCGACTTGCCTGGGAACTGTTTGTCTGTCCGCCTGGCCTTATAAAAAATTATATGTCCGAGCATCAAAATTTTTATCGTTCTTCGGTTTCAGGCTCAAATATAAGGGAAACATTGCAAGTCGCCCACATCGCTTAGGTGCAGTTTATATCGGTTTCTAAGGATTCACGTACATCCTCCTCCTCATCCACATGCCCAGCATCATCATCATCTCTGGTTATCCGCAACGATGATGGAGAGCGGAGATACTCGAGTATTATCCTCCTCTGCATGTCTCCTTCTTATCGATTCTGTTGGCCTGCCTGCATGTTTGTCTATTCTGCAATATTTATACAAGTTGCAAGACCGAGTTGTAAGTCACTTTCGGCAGACACCTGCAGGCTACGTGCTGGACTTTTGAATGTGACAAATATTGGCTTTTATTGCGAGCTCAAGGAATAGCAAAATTTCTGGGTTGAAATTACTTTTATTTGAATAATCTGTATCTCTAAAGTAGAATACTTTTTTATATTGTATTTATTTTATAAATAATAAAAAGTTATTTGAAGTAAAATGAGCTAGAATATAATATACCATATACTGCTTTATATTTAATATAACTAAAATTCCTTGAACTTTGTCTCTTCAAACCTGAATATAAAATTTTATTTTGCTTATTTTCGTGACACTTTCTTGCTCGGTGCCAGCTTGTAAATTCGAAATTGCTCTTCACAAACTTGACACTCTTGCCAAAATAAATGCATAAACATAAAAGCACAACTATATATACTCATCTAGCAGCGCATATTTACAAAGTTGCCCCTCCTCACCCATAAAAAACTTACTCGGAATGCAATGATAATTTATACCGTGGAAGGAACTTTTGTGCTGGGGAAAAATGCCTTCGTCAGGGCTGTCAAGTCGGGGGGCACTTTGTAACACAAGAAAAAAAGGGAAGGTAACTCTGTTGCATAAATGTGCATTAATGGAACGTGAGTCTGGGAATCCTTGGCATTCCTCAAATATTCATAAGGCAAACGTCGAGTAATAAGATGGAAACTTGCATACCTAAAGCTCTGCAGCTCTGGAGCTCTGGAACTTTTCAGCCTGATGAGCTTGTCAGACGAGAGGAGTCCCCAAAGCAGAAGGAGTAGAAGAAGCAGCTCACCTGGGAATCTGGCAGACTTGCGAAGTGGCAGGAGTCAGAGAAACCGCAAAATATCCATCAACATCAACAAGTGCTGTGTAAGCTGTAGTAGTAGTTTCTCCTTATTAAATTTCCCCGCCCGGGCAGCATGCAAAGCCGTAGCAATCTGAGAACTTCTGCAAAACAAACGAAACCGGAGAACTCATACGCCCCGTGGCCGGTGCTTTATGGCACTGCCCCCTGTCTCTGACATTTTATTTCTGTATTTTTCGATGGAACTGCGCGTGGCTTACACGGCTCCGGCTTGTTCGTGTTTCAGCCGTAACCAGCAGCTGTTGTTACTGCTCCTGGTTCTGGTAGCTCGTCCTCCTCCCTCTCTCTCTCTCTCTCTGTCGTCCTGTTATTCGTTTTGTTTCCGGATTGCCATTGTAAAACTTTTGCGCCAGTTGTGCAATACATAAGTTGTGCCATTTTAAAGTGAAGGTTGTTACAACTTGAACACCGAGTTCGTAATGGATAGGATGCGGCCCGCACTCCGGAAAATCCTGGAAAAAGAAATCATGTAATCAGGGTGGCTAGTGTCTGTGGCAATTTCAAGGCAACTTTGGTGACGAAATTTCTAATAAATTCTTTATTAAAAATAAGAAAATACATTTGTATGGAAATTGAGGTTATTTTAGAATATTTTCCTTTGAATCAGCATTTATATATATTTTCTGTTGTTTCCTTTATTATATAAATCATTCTTAGATGAACATTATAAGCTGATTCCCCACAATTGAGTGTCTGTGTGTAGACTTAAGTCTTAATAATCTTAAGCATTGCTTTTGCTCCCCCTTTTTTCCTTAAGGTTCCTTCCTCTTCTTGGTTATTTTTATTGAGCTTATTCAATACCGCCATTATATTGGCTGTCGATAACGCTCACATATCGAAGTATATGACGTGAAATAAATATATCTTTAATGGCTGTCAATACAGAACCCTCCATTCCTGTCTGCGCTTCCAGGCAATTGAGTCGCAGGGAGCCGCAGTCAACATTGGCTTTGGTTAATCTGAACTCAAAGAACTATATGTGAGCACTGGAAAAAAGAGGGGAAAATTAAGGATATAAATTTTTGATTTAAGCAGAAACACTTATATTTTAAAGTTTAATTTATTTCATTTAAAGATTAGGTGTTAAGTTAGGCTGCTTTAAATACTTTTAAAGAATTTTTTAAAGGTGATATTATGTATACAAGCATTCAACATTAAGATTTCAATTGAAATTATACCATTTTAAATACTTATTCGACCCAATATTTATTTATAATTTAA
This sequence comes from Drosophila kikkawai, assembly GCF_030179895.1. NCBI lineage: Eukaryota > Metazoa > Arthropoda > Insecta > Diptera > Drosophilidae > Drosophila > Drosophila kikkawai. Next base: position 31,989,014 of record NC_091731.1, on the reverse strand, counting down.
TTTCTAAAATTCAAACTTCCCCATTTTATATTCTTTTACCTAAAATTGTAATTTTCCCAGTGCATGAATGTGGTAAAAGTGCATGGCCCAAGGGCGTCCGAGTTGATTGCAATTAAATGAGTTGGACCGGGGCGAAGTCAGCCTCAATTAGCTCGCATCAAGTGCAAATGAAAGTCAACTTGCGGTGAGCACGACCAAATGGATTTTCGGCTTTAAACGAAATTAATTCGCTTAGGAACTTTTGCCTCTGCATAGGAGAAGAGAACTTCGACGTGTCTGTTGTTAATATAAATTTATTTGGATTTTACGCTTTTCGAAAGTTTCCCCTTGATAAATGACCACCCGAGGCGATCTCTTGCCGCCGTCATAAACTATTCCTTTGATGAATGGCGGCGGGTAGATGGAAAAGCACTGTCGAAGGACGAACGTTGAGGAAGAGAAAGGAGATGAGGGGGTCTCTGCAAGCCATCAACATGCAACAGGAAATTCGCAGAAACTTTTCACTCGGCCGAAGTTTTGCTTTCGGGTTTGTTTGCTGCAGATTTGTTGTTCTCACTTTTTAATTTATTTATTAAAATATGTTTTGGCTTATTTGTTGAAAGGCTAAAAACTGAAACGATAAGGCCAAGTGTTGGCTAATTTCATTTGCTTGAATTTAGAAAACATGTAGGAAGTTTGAGGCAAGATTAAAGGAGTCTTTTTGGAAAAGAAAATTGTTAAGAAATTACCTACTTCTATAACAAGTTTCTTCCTGGACCTTGTTCAGTTAAACTATTTGGTATACAAATATTTATTGATTTATTCTAGCTTATTCCGTAGTTGATTTAATTACCTCAAGTCCAAAGGCAGCCCCTGCGCATCAACTCGGGTTTAATTAAAGCGAATTGTGGCCATTACAATTATGCCATTGTCACGCCCCTCCGACATCCAATTCGAGTTCACAATTAATGCTAATAAGCAGCCACCATACCCTACCGACTGACGCATTAAAACGTGGTCAAGAGCGCTTGGTAAATTATCCGGGGGACTGGGGAGCCTCCCCCGGGCATGGAGACCACAACAATGCTGCTTGTTGACCCAGTTAGATGGTAACGGGACGATAAAATCCCCAAGAAACCTGAAAAACCGGGAAAACCCACGCGGATAGTCAGCGAACGAGGAGCCACATAAAAAGGCGATAATAACAGTGGCAAAAGCGTGCGGGTCATGAAAACTTAAACAGAAGAATGCAAATCCACTTGACTTGATTGAAATCATAAAATGTAGGGAAATAACACAGGAATTGCCGATGCCAGAAAGGCCCACAAACTGGCGACATAAAACTAAACGCAAGAGGCGGCAAAACAGGCGGTTCTCGAATACATCAATCATAAGCCTGGCATAAGGATACTACAGTACAGAGAGCAATCAGCTTAGGTGCACTGGGAAACAAGTGTCTGTTAATATTTAAAAAAATATATGGAATTTTAGAAGTATATTGAGATAATTTTTTTGAATATTTGCAAGAAAATTAAATTGAAATTATAAGCAACAATATTATGTTAAAGATTTCGTTTACTTCTTGTTTTATATTATGAACCTCTTAATAATATAATAACTTATATACTTTATAATAGAATTAACTTATTACCTCAACTATTATTTTTTTCTTCGCTAAACCTTTTTTCCCTCATGCTCAACTAGTGGTTACAATGCTCATACGCACACCCTTAATACAAAATGAAATCAAACCCAATTATATAAATAAAATTAACTTATTACCTTAATTAATTATATCTATATATCCCTACTTTTCCTTTTCTAAACAGTTTTTTCCTTCGTGCTTGACTAGTTGTTACATTGCTCATACGCACTGTTGCCGCCGCTCATTTTTGTAGCATACTTTTCGGGTGGTAAAGTTTGTGTGCAAATGATTTTCATAAATGAAATTTATGTACGCTAAAATTGTTTCGCCGCTTGGTGCAAAGAGCATAAAGCAGCTCACTTAATGCCCTGCCAGGGAATTTGTGGGGCATGGGATACTTATGAAGTGCTGCCGAAGGGCGGGGCCACGCCCCCGGGGAATGTGGGAAATGTAGTGCCGGAGAATCGGGCGTGCCAAAAAGGGGTTGGGATGACAAACGTGCCATGGCTGCATGATAAATAGCTGGACTGAGCAAACAAACTAACTGACGGCGGCCCATGACACACGTAGTTTGGAGCGGTTGGGTCCTGTGGGATCCTGCGGCCAGCCACTGAGCCACTGGCAACAGAGTGACGTACTGACTTTGGACTTGTGCACATTTGGGGCCGGACATAAATTCCGAATGCCAATTGGTCTGGCCCAATATGAAATTACACAATTGTTTATTTAACACGCCACCGGCTACCTTTCAGAGTCCGTCCTACGACATTCCTTGTATAGGAGGACCTGCCTTCATCCCGGCTGATTTATGTTAATTAGGACCACAATTAACTGGTCACTGGCAGCGACAGGTCGGTAAATTATTTTACTTCAGCCAAACTGCATTATTCCGCCAAAGAAGAGAATAAAATTAACACACAAATTTGGCTTCCCTTTCCTCCCCTGCTAATGGCAGCAGCCATAATAATCTTTAGCATTTATTTCGCTATTAATCTCAATCAAATTTAATGTCGGCCAAAACTCCCGGGATGTGCTCTGCAGCTGGCTCATTCATTCGCATCGACTGGGGCCCTTCTTCTGGGCCCTTTTTTTGTTTTCTTATTCGGTTAATCTGCGGCTCCTTACTTTTATTGGCATCGCTTGAGTTTTAGTTTGTCAGTGTGTGCCGAGTGCCAACAATATGGCCAATTAATATATTTAGCAGAGCAAACAGGTTTGATTGCCTAAGTGAGCATAATTACCTCAAGTAGTTAGATTGATTTTTCTAATAGAATTGTTGTTCTCAAGTACATAAATTGATTATAAAAGGTTGGGAGGGATATTAACCCATTTGCTTTAATATTTAAAATATAATTTGCACATAGCCGTAAGGGAATTAACTCTTACCACAGGTGGAACTTAAACTAAAAGATCTGAGAGTAGGCTAAGGAGTATTTCTTAGGCTTTTCCCTTAAATTCCCTCATTTTACCAGATTTTTTTAAAGGCATCCCTGGACCACGGAGTCAACATCAAATGGACGGCGAATCATTTGGCATTCATGCAAATTTCACTTTGTGCTTTTTCCCAGCTCACACACACACTCACCCAGCCTCGGGACACGTGCACTGACTGCGAAAAATTCTTTTTCCTTGAAGATTGGCCAGAGGGGGATTGCTGTTTTTCCTTTCGGCTTGGTTTGGTTGGGTTTCCCAGAAATGGTTACCCCAGAGCCTGGCGGACCATTAAATTAACCTTGACTGGGTATCGTCGTCCTTGCCGTCCGTGCCGTGTCCATGGACACCTTTCTCCCGCTTGATTCGCTGCTGGCCATCAGCTGTTCATGGTCTATGCTGTTGAATGTCCAATTACTGTTAACATGCATAAATCACATCTGTCAATTATATTCGGTGCGCCCTGCCTCTATCTATTACACAACTCACACCATCCACACATCCTTCATGTGTGCCACTAATGTGTTTCGCAGGCAGCAGCTGCGACACTTGAGCCTGGGAGGGCAACTAACGTTTAATTAATTAATTCGCTTGTTATTCCCGCTACGTGCGGCACGAACAAGTTTTTGTAAAACATTTATGCCTGTTACCTATTAGAGGGAAAAGTCATACTGCCAGATGCCTTCAGTACAAAACAAAAATACACAGGAGGTGCGTGGAATAAAAACATATTTTCTAAATTATATACATTAAAATTGTTTGGTTTATTAAACAAAATCTAAGAAATATATTTAGACCCTTGAGGGGTATTCAGATTTTAGTCAAAAGTTGCATTAGTAATGCATTAAAGAAGAAATTTCCGACTCTGTAATTTATATATATTCTTGAACAGCATCAAGATCATCATCTAGACATATCAAACATATTAAATGGTATACAAATTAAGTGATATACCCAGAAGATCTTCTATTATTAACCAAACTTTAAGACTTACAATAACTTTACTTCACCTTATATTTTGTTGTATCTTTAAGATCATTACTATTTTACCCACAACTGTATTCTCATATTTATTCGAAAGCCAGCACGTATTGTATCTGCTCCTCCTGTTTGGATTCCTTGGCAGAGGCCAACACATGGGATACTTTTTGCAGTTCTCATAAATTCTGCACTCGCACTGAATGGTTGACAAAAAAAGAATCATAAAAAATGTTCGCCAATGCAATTCTCGTATTTTCAACCATATTTTTCCTCTCGCAGAAAGCAATCTTCCATCTGAATTTTCCCCAGGACACAACGTTTCCTTTTTGTTTTTTTTTTTGACTCTCGATTCGTTTTCACATTCGATATTTGCTCTTTCTTTTGATAATACAAGTTACATCGTGCAGGCGAATTTAATTGCATTTTTAAACATGGTCCGCAGTGTGAATTGGATTCAGTGGCCATGGAAAATGGCAGTTTTCCCTCTTCGATAGAGTGTCCTGCAGCGCAAATGGGGGATAAGAAATGGGTGAAAATATTTAATGCTATTTAGTTAAAAGGAATTTCAGACGAGACCAACTTAAAGTAAATAACAAAGAGAACAATGAACAATTTAATATATTAAACAAACATATATGAAATTAAGGCAATAAGTTGAAGCCTTTTTAATCAAATATTTCCACAAAAAAAGAATCAAATAAAAACGTTGCTTTACAAAAGGGCTTAAGGGTAATCTTTCCCACATGAATCTGAAATATATATATCTTTCATTTTACAATGAAAAATGAAGCAAAACCAGAAAACCTTTCAGTAAATGAAAGATTTCCGCAACTACATACAGCGAATCCCCCAAAAGCCCAAATGCATATGTGATGAGCAAGCCAGCTTGGCTGCGATTCCATAAATACGAAATTATTGAGCTCTCGCTGCAGTTGCCAATCGAAATCGCATTAAAAATCTCCTCGATTCCAATCGAATCGGAAAATGGCGGCAATTTAAATGGCCAGAAGACCGCCAGAGCCAGCGCCAGGAAGTAATAAAAAAGTTTCATTAAATGAGTGCTCGCAGTTAATGCCAAGCAGCTTATCTGCCGCGTAATACAATTTCGTATATACGTAAGTAAGTAAGTAAGTATCTTTCTCCACAACACAACACAATTTTTCAATGTTTTATAAGCCCTCGATTGAGTGTGTGTGAGCTCGGGGAAAGCAATTTACATTTACAACGAGAACATTATAAACATTTTAGCGACAATTCCCAGTCATTATTGGCATAAAAATAGCCATTTTAAGTCCCTGTTAAATGATAAATCGATAAGTGAAGCTCTGCCACCACAACTCGGGCAATCTTTGAGCTGGTAACTTCCCGAAATCAAGCACTTGGTTTTTAAAGTGCAGTGCTTTTCCATTTTTTTGTTTGCAAACAGAGTGCAGCTGACTAAGCCGATGAAGCCATCTGCAAACAGCCAGAGAAAGGAGCAGCTGGAGAAAATGTCAGGCTAAATGTCAGTTGCAGGGCACTGTGAGAAAATAAGTATAGAAAACTTAAGGGAAAAGAAATCTCTAGTCTGGTTTCTAATAGTCATGGGTTATGGCCTAGAATTCTCTTAAATATTTGAGAAGAAAATCAATCTTTTTTTTCTCTACAATATTTATAATCAAATAAAGTAAACAATGTGCCAAATTGTACACTCATATTGCCATGTGGCCATAATGGACGACTTTAATCCCTGTTTGCCAAAGACTAACTAACTAAGAGGCACAGTCCCAGACCCAAAGTGTTTAATTAATGAAACACTACAGACGGCAGCCACTTAAAAGCTGCGAAAATCCCCACGAGAGAGCGTAAAGCTGAAAGTTTTCGAAAGCATTTAGTGGCCGTAGCTCAGGTGGAAAAGGCTTTTGAAAACTTTTCTGCTCTGACCTGACCTTTTTGCGGAGCAAGAGAACACAATGTGGCAAGCATTTCATTATGTTGCCACCGAGGTGGCAGCCAGCTGCATAAAATTAAACATTTATGGGTGCCGCAAGTGTGCGTCGCAGTCGGAATTTGCCGACGGCAACGACGATTGCCACTACCAGGCACCCCACGGCGTATGAGCAATGCCGCAAATCGCAAAAATGTATTATTCAAATAAAAGGAGGAGGGAGGCAAGTCTGTGTGATGGTGAGGCAAAGACTTTAATTAGTTTTCAGCACTGCGGTCGAACAACAATTCCTGCGGTCCCGCTTTGTCCTGCTTGGTGTTCTTTTCACGTGTCCTGAAATGAAACCGCAGTTGTTGCGGTTCCCAAGCACGGACACGCTAATGGCATTTCAATTTCCATCGCCCCAGAGTTGAGTCACTGCGGCATTGATTGAATGATTGCAATAGAACTGTTTAAATATGAATACCTTGCCCCATTTACAGGCCAAGAAAAGGGATATATTTGCATTTTGGGGGTAAATTAAGAGAAGATTTACTAAACAGTTTAAAATATATAAAATATTACAGTTTACACGTGTTTAACTGTCTGATAATCTTCATTACCTGATTATAACTCGGAAAATGTGCCTATCCTAGTTTTAACTTAATGACTTAAGCTTAGGCAGCTCAGTTATTTTGGTTTAGCTTGACCCAAGGCTTGGATTTCTATACAATTTCAGGCAATTTACCTTCGAATCACAGATTAATTTGATTCCGTTTGAATACCTCCGAAAATCGTCGCCCGTTGACCACAGACATTGGCCAGGAATAGGGCTCAAGTCAGCTGTGAAAATGCAGGATAATCAGATCTCTAGGATGCACTCACGCACACACACTCAGACACTTGCCCTTGGATGCACTCGACTCGGTTTAGATTTAATTTCACCTTCGACTGAGCCCTGTGATTCACTTGAAACACTTTCTTGCTTTTATTTTTACTTTTGGGCCAAGCAAGGAGTCGCATGTAGTTACCGAAAAGGAAGAAGGATTTTCTGGTAAGCCTCGGCTGATGTCATTTGCAGCTTAGAGCTACATGACAGTAGCATTTTGTCATTTTGTCATCCATGGAAATCAGTGGAAGCCCTTGCTCGGCCCGATTGTTTCTGCTGAGTCAGTGAGTGGCTTTGGTTTAGGGTCCTTGAATTATTTGCACAAAATTCGACATATAAAAGAGCAAAGCTCGGCCGGCAAAAATAAATGAACATGAGCGCGTACCATATAGTATAGTATGGTATATCGGAGGAGGGAAAAATCGTCCGACTAGTAATTCGTTTCATGTGAAAAATGACAACCGTCGGCCGGGCTGTGATTTGCTTTAACAAGCGAAGGATTCAGCCGGCGCTTGCCATGTCCTTGCCCTCGGTGAGTGTCGATATCAGGACTGCGGGTGTGGGCTGAATAGTAATGAGTCAGAGAGTCACTGTGAATTGACATCGAGCGTTTCTGGCAAGCAATTAATGTGCTTTATGTCCTGTCATATTTTCCTTTCGGGGCCCAGGCCAACGAATCCTGCCAGACAGACGGTTCTTTATTCGTTTCCAGTTGAGCTGGCTGTTCATCCCGTTCTTGATTTGGACATTGACATTGCCTGTATATATTTTTTGGGGCAAAAACCGAAGCTAAACTTTTCGGTTGAGCGAAAGTTTGCCGTAATATCCTTCGCTCTTCACTCACTAATCGAATTAAAGTCGCATTTCCATTCTCCCTTCGGCTGGCGTGGGTGAAACAAACTTTTAACTGCACCATAAAACAATTTATTATTCAATATTTGTTGGCCAAAAAGTTTTAATTACAAAGTTTTGCCGCCAAGCCACAGAAATTCGGTGAGGCGAAGCCGCAAAAAATTAAAATTCATCTCGGTCCCGTCCACCGAAAATTAGCTAATTAAAGTGGCAAGAAAATCCCAATGACATGGCGATTCTCGTGGCGAACAACAAGTGCGCTTAATCAATCAGTGCAATCAAGCATAAATTGTCTTAAAACAAAGCCCGGGCTAAATATTGTGATGCCATTAAGGGCCCACTGTCAATAGAGAGAGGGAGAGATGGAGAGCGAGATCGAGGTGCTGGGCCACAGGAAGTGGATCCCGGAGCGGTGGCAGCGGAAACGGAAGCAGCGGGAGAAACAGAGAGCGGGCGAGTGACAGAGGAGTCTCCAGGCATAACACAAAAGCCAAAGCCAATGCCACTTAAGCCTGTGCAAACACAAATGCCTGACAGCCCGAGTGTTGGTCCTCCACCTATGCGCCGCGTTCTCTGGTGCTTCATCGCTCAGTTCATCTTCCTCGTCGTGTGACACAGTAAACAGTGGATACTGGGTACAACAGGGAATCTGAAATATAAAGAAATAAATTAGATTTTAAGTTAAATTTGAGGATGTGAACTAGGGTTCAGCAAGAGTGCATTCATAATTTGTATTTTAAGAAAGTTTTAAACAGAGTAACAGCAGCTTTTGTCCCCTCAAAACGCAGCAATTGGGGTACATGCAATTTCAATCGGGTTTCAATATATTCAGTACCCACTGTAGAACTCATCGTAGCAAAGGGACCAAACCATCTTCATCGGCCTCTCATGGTGTGTTATCAAATTATGCAGGAACGTTATTATTGCGGCTTGTTTCGTAGAATATTTCGTGTGTTTTCGATGGCGAAATTGAATAACAAACATGCCGCACGAATCGCCTGCCAGGGGCCGTCAGACAAAGTGGTATTAAATTGCCACTTGAAGCTCAAAAACCTCAGCATGTGAGTGTGTGTGTGTGTGTGGGTGTCTGAGGCTGTGTATGTGTTAGCGGTTGACACATGAGAGAAATGAAATCAATTTCACTTCAATTCCTCACATGAAACGTCGGAAATCATATTTGAATTGCTTAAATTGGTAACAGGATGCGGTGAGCTTTGATCTATGACTTGGACTCTACCTAAACTTGGCTTTGGATTAGCGTTTTCCTGGAATTGGTTGGCTATTTGACTTTTTACGTATTTGATTAGCTTTTAGGCCTAGCAACTTTAGAATGTCTAGTATATATTTTAGGTATTACAAAGGCAAACTAATTTTCTGAAAATCACAAATCACTGCCCTCCAATGGCATTTCCGTGGAAACTCTGGCGGCTTTGTCATTCCCGGCGAGCCTCTGAAAACCTAGGCGCCAAAGTGGGGTCGTCGCCAGGACACAATGCAGTCCAGAGCCAAATGTCGCATTCACTTTGCCGGGGCTGAGGAGCGGTTGAGTCGCCGTTGCATTATCCTGTCAGCGGGGCAACTATTTTCAGTCAACATTGTTGACATTTATGCGCCTTGTTGGCCTTGTTGAGAGCCGGTGGGAGTAGCAGCAGGACCAAGAGCGGCAGCCGTGGCTGGCAGTCAAGAGGTCCTGTCGGGGCGGCTTACTCGGCGAGGAGCAAGGATTGTAGCGCAAAAGGAGCTGAATGCTGAAAGTTAAGTGGTAAATTGGTTATTGTGTTGCATTAATGGACGGACACTGGACAAGAGAGAGCCCCAAAGCCACAAGCCCCTGGGCGTTCACTTAGTAAAGGTTCTCGTTTCTTTTTTGGGTTTTGTTGGGCACGGAAAGAAAAGGGTTTTCAGTTTGATGGATTTTTAATAATAAATATATGCTTTAAAATTAAGATCTGTAAAGGATGTAGTGTAAGCCAGACTGTTGTAAGATGTTTTCAATCCTAAAACCTGTGGTTATATATCCTAAAAATATTATAAAGGGTTTCTTTATTTATATAAAATATTTGTAAACATTTAAAATCAATCCATTTTTCCTATTTGCAATTGCCTTTGCATAATTTTCACCTAAGGAAATATATTTTATAGGATATTACATTCATATGTCAAAACTCCCATTAAACATTCATATTTTTCCTTTGTGTAATTCAGTCCTGCGGTCCTGTTTCTGCTCCTGACTCCTTGACTTGGCCAGCATCCTCTGTTGAATCTTTTAATTAAGGCAGATGCCTGCGAGCAGCATCGCTTACTTTGTCTTCGCTTGGACTTTGTTTCGGGGCCGAGGAAAGTTTTTCAATTATTTTGCTATGACTAGATTTCAGTAGCAGAAAACCAGAAAAGCTGAAAAGAGTGCCGGATTTCTTGATATTTTTTTGTGTGTGTGTGTGTGTTTTTTTTGGATGCGACAAGTATTAATGATGCAGTCGCGGTTGGGGGGAAAGTTGAGGGTGTGTCGAAAAGCTTCTCAGTGATTTGAATTTTCTCGCTTTCTGCTGATGATGACACATTATTTTCAAGATGCATTTTTGCGGCTTACCAGAGCTATGCAGTTGCCATCTCAGTTTGACCGAGGAATCTGTCTGCATTTGACTGCGTCCATTCATCATTTTGTAGGAAATTGCAGAAATTGCATTTTAATTGAATTTCTTGGTTTTTGGCTGGTGAAATGGCAAATGGACAAGGAATTCTTGTCCAAGGCTTAAAAGGATTTAAACTGAACTCTTGGGGGGGCTGAATAAATATTGGTTTTAATTGGAAAACAAATAAGAAATAAATATGTTAGAGATTTCCAAGGAATTTTAACTTTTGAATGGCTTATTGCTTTATTCCTTCTCTTTTTGTGGCTGCAAATATTTGGGTATAGCAACTGACACATGCTTCCCAATCAGTCCGAAGGCAAATAGATTCCTTAATTCTCGATTGCAGTTTACCTCCCCCAATGAATAACAAAATTCGGACGTTGGCAATATGGAGGCACTGGACAGTATATTCCAATTTGCATGCCCAGGGCAAACATTTCCATTTCGATAGATAGGAATTCTACAGGAGCACAACAAATGGCAGCCAGGTCAGAGGTTGAGGTGGGGGATGAGGCACTTTCCCCTCTCCATGTCATGTCATTTCATTTGTGGCAGGCAGGTAAACATTTCGACTAATGCCAGGAACCACTTGAAAGCTCAACTTTGGTTGTGGCTGGTTTACAAGTCGTCTTCTCCTCTGGCGTTGTGCATGTGTAATATCCATTTTCTGCTTCTGTGAAATTACCTTGAAAATCAAATTGTGAAGACCTTGAAATTATGCTAGAAATTAGTTTAGTTCTTAGGAAACAAGTATTGTTTGGTAATGTTTAGAGGAAAAAATAAATAGACATTTACAGAGAAAAGTTAAAGGATAATACAACATTTTTTAAATTATTTGTTGATTAATTTTGTGTAACTTAATCTTAACTTTCTTCAGAGTAAAATAACTAAGCACTAAAATGTTTGTAAGCTCCTTAATTTCTTCTGAAATCCAAGGCTTAAAGTCGAGTCTTATAAAAGTATTTTTCCTTCAAAAATTCTTCAGAGAAAATCCCCTTGAAATCGTACCCAAACCCCCTTTAATTTTCCCCGAAATGTTTACAATTATTATGCAACAAGTATTGTCTGAGGAAATGTTTTTGGAGGCGGGCCTCCTCTCTGCTTATTCATGTGGGAAATGTAAAATTTGAATTACCCCAAAGAAGGGGTCTGAGGAATGTCAACACCAGGCTTTTCCAGCATTTTCCTGCATTACCCTAGCAACCATGCTCACCCCCTGCCTTCAAATGCAGTTTCGCCTTGGGCGCATTTTCCGCATTTAAGCCAAAAAGGCAAAATGTCCTTTGGGAAGCCGTCGACGGCAGCCGTTGAAAGCTTATAAAGTGCAACAGCAATGCGGCAGTCAGCGTATGTTTGCGAGTGTGTTTAGGCTGCTACGTGACTGTCCTGCCAATGGCCGGAATGTAGAGGCAGAACCAAGAGAGTGGGTTTACGGCGGGTTAAGGCTGAACAGTGCCGGGCCTGGCGCTAAGCGCCGCTGATGAAGTCGCGTCGAAAATGCAACGTTGCAATTTGCCAAATTGAAAACATGAATGCGAAGGTGCTGACACAGCCAGCACTCGGTGGCTGGTAAGCTGCAAAGCTACAAACTAGCCGCAAAGTTAATTTAGCTCGCTCCTTGGACATCCTGCCGGTTGCATCAGCATCATCATCATCATCATCATCATCGTCATCCCCTTTGGCAAAACCGCCATTTCCATTGCACGCACGTCATGTAATAGGCACTTCCGCTAGCAAAATGCCAACAATGCGGGGGTTGAGGTAAGGATTGGGTGTTGCTCTTGGTTGGAGGTCTCCTTTGTGTTTGTGATTGTGTTTGTGTGCCAGTAATTCCGTAATTTCGAAACGTGCTGGCCAAGTGCACAGCCACAATGCCAACAATGCACTGAGAAATTGTACTTGAAGGTTGATGCAACAAAGTTTAATTGTTACAATGTTAAACAATGTTTTATTGAATGTTTATTGTATAAATTTGTGGATTAAATAAGTTTACAGAATCTTTGAAAGCAAGCTTTCAGATTGAGAACCACATTTTTCAAAGAAAATTGTATTGTATTGTATTGTACTTTAAATTTCTCCCCGTGCACATTCCCCTTTTCACCGTCTATTTATGGCCGCCTCCGCGTTGAGCGATGCAGGTGCGCAGACCAGGTGTTTCAGTTGAGTGCAGGACGAAGGGCAGTCCTTCGCCTCCCTGTCCATTGTCCGAGTGTCCAACCGCAAGTCCCGTCCAGTCATTTGCATGCCCCGACTTCGGCTAATGACTTGCGCCGCGCCACACCGCACCGCATACTGCATCCTGCTGCGTCCTGTGAACTGCAACCTGGTCTCACACGTTCGCGGTGCACTTTAATTAAAAATAACTACCGCTGATGGGTGGCGAGTACCAGCGGCAGTGTAAAAAACTTGCACATATTTTTTAATTAAGGGAAATATGAGTGGAGCTCGACTGCCTCTGTGTGTCGATTTGCTCGCTGCAATTTGGAATAAATACTAGTGGGTTTAATTTGCCCAACGCAGCCACAACTATTTTGCATGTCGACGGGACATTACAAACGGGGCTATAATCAAGGGTTTAGACTATGTGAAACTCGCTAATTAGTTTGGGGTCTGGGTCCTGGGGATTCTCAGGTTCCACAAAGTATGCTACAGTTTTGAGAGCAGGAACTGGGGATGGGGATTGAGAGCTAAGTGAGGTTTTGCAATTTACTGTATTCTCCTTTTTTTTATATTTTTAAACTTTCTAATTTAAATATCAGATATTTCCCCTTTAATATTTCATTTTATTTTTGCTGGAAAAATCTCTCAAAGAAAAACCCTACACACGCCCTTATTATTTTATCAGTAAATATAAGCAGCCCACATGAGGTCCAGGACTCTGGCATTTTGTATGTCCTAATGCCGGTGATTTCCGCTGCTCATTTCCGGGACTAGAGTGCGTGACCCGCAGGATAATGCACCGCTCTGCTCCGAAACATAATAATCCCCCCGACGCGTCGTCCGCAGCTCTAATTGCTGCTGTCGAAATTAGGGAACGGACTATCTGTCGGTGGCTTCCGGGAACGGAGGGAGTACTGTCGCAGCGTCAATGCTCAATTTGAAATTATGCAAATGTTGACTTGGTTGACGGACAGAGCCAGACCGCTTTTGCGGCAAACTAAACGCTTTGCCAAATGCAGAATTTGCATGGGTTTAATTACGACTAATTGTTTGCATTTTGCAGCGAACTATTTGCAAGCAGTTTCGAGCGAAATTTCATTTGGCACGGCATGTTTTAGAGGGGAAAAAATAAATTTTCTGAATATATACATTAATTTGAAGTGCTTGTCAAAAAAGGAATGTGCAGATTTGTTTAAGTATTTAAGGGAATTCAGCTAAGATATTTCACATTTCCCTAACTAAACTATTAGTAAAGAGATCCATGGACTCTTCTCCTATTAAAAACAAAGTAAAGTTAATTAAAGACAATTAACTCGATACCCATTCTCCCCTCTATGTACTTTATCAACTTAATTGTTGTTCAGTTCAAAACACAAATAAGCTTATAATTTCAGCTGCTTGCCGAGTTGGTAACTTCATTATCGATTTATGGCCAAGAACAAAGGTCGTCGTCTGGCGCAAAGAAAAATTTGTTAACCGAAGTACGCATTAAACTCTTAATCTTTAGTGTTGACATTAAATTTACAGTAGCAACTAAGCTGTGGTAGGAGAGGAGGGGAACCCCGGCGAGAACAAAGCAATTTCACAGGCCACCCCAGGACAAGCCAGAGGACACGCCAACGCAACAACACACCACACCATCTCATCGGCAGAGTGGAGTTCAGAAATTTATTACCCAATTTGAAATTGCAAACGAGTGCGTGATAAAGTCCTGCTGTATACTGTTTTTGTTTGCTCCTGGCCAAGTCTTGGCTCTTGGTCCAGTGTTTTATTCAAAAACACCATTGTTTATGCTGCCGAGAGAAGCGGACAAACAAGTGCAGGCTGCATGCAAAGTCATTGCTGGTCAAGGTGCCCGAGTTTGGGCACTGAAAGAAAATGAAAATTCCAGTTGATTTTTGAAGTAATAATTGCCTGAAGCTAGCTTATATTATAATCAAGGTAACAAAGCCTTACATTTCCCATTTCCCATTTATTTTCTTTGTTTAGAATTTAGAATTTTTCCCGCAATTGTTACCAATTTCTTTCTGTACAAAAAGCCATCTAAGGATATGACCCGAAAATAAACTGAACCCATGTTAAGGGCAAAACTGTTGGCACACTTTGATGCTGCTTTATGACGCCCAGATGAGATTGGCTTGGGGTTTATATAGTATACCATATCCGATGCAAGTTGCAAGTTGCATTTTCCGGCTGCTCGTTGCACGTGGCTAGCGCCGAAAGTGTTTTCCATGCAAATGTCGAGAGCCATTTCAATGCAAATGCGCACAAATGGTTACGTTGTTTCCATTCCTCCCCCCCACCTCTCAACCTTTCTACAGTTTTCATTTTAAATATTTTTCCAGTTTCCATTTTTTTTTTTTTTTTTGCTTGTGAAAATGTGAATGCAAGCCGCCGCCCTTTGAGTTTCGAGTCCTGTTTTTTGCATTTGACGTCAGCTGAAATTACCTTTGGCCCTCCTAACCGACGCTCATAAATTTGTGTCCCATTGAAGCATTTAAATATATTTCCATTTCGCTTTCGGGGCGGGATTTTCAAGAGATTTCCCACACCGTCGGCGGGGGATAAGCGAATTTATTACCCGCAAATAAATTCCATGTGATACATTCACATTTAGGAATTGAAAAGGCAGCCGCCGCTGAGAAAAGGACACTTAAGAATTGAATGGAAATCTAGATTTTCGGGATTGCCAACCAAGTGTGAAATTTATGTCTAGGGAATCTTCTATTTTTCAAAAGCTTAAATTGGTTCTAAAAATTAAATAAAATCTTTAAATGAAATAGGTTATTGAAATCCGTTAAAACTCTTTAAAAATCTTAAAAATATCTTAAAACTGCAACCTAAAACCCATGAAAATCTCTCATGAAAGCCAAGGAAAACTTGCCGGCAACTCATTAATTTTTAAGCAACTGATAAGGAGATATTGTAGGTGGACCAGAGGAGCGAGCAGGAGGAGCAGGACCCCCGTTAATAGGTCGGGATGGGGGCCACGCCCAGCTCATCTAGAATTTCGAAAGCGATTCGCTTAATGGCAGCCAGCCATTAGCCCCGAGTGCCTGGCCAAAGTCGCGTCTAAACTTTCCATTTGTTCCCATTTAAGCCGCCATCAAATAGTAACTTTTACAACGTCTTTGCTTTTCTTTCCAGGCTTTCCCAGCTTCCCCCTCTCTCTCTTAAACATAGGGAAAAATCAACGATTAACCGGCGGAGTGGACGCATTTAAAGACAAACAAAAGTGGAGCAGACGTGCATGAAGCCAAGGCGATGAGTCTGGCCCATCAATTACCTGGGCATTAAAGTTGAGGACTGGAAGAGCAACAGGTATGTCCGGACAGTGGTGACCATTTATCCGTTTTTTTAGGCAGGATTTTCTCTTTTTGCTAAATGATAAAATATTTTCTCTTTTACATATTAAAAAATAATCCTGATTTAGTGTTCTCCTTAATTTTATAGAATTTTTATAGTTCCTCTTTTGCATTTGTCTTAATTTCTTCAATATTTTTACTTTTCCTCTTTCCAAAAACAGGCTGCTGGCAGCACTGTGGTCGGGTAAAGCCCTGGAATCCTGGTGACCTGGACCCATAAGTGGGCGCGTACGTGACTTAATCAGCGGACACAGCAGGCGGGCTGAGCCCCGGCTAACGAGGCCAACGAGCCACGAGGTGGAGGAGACGAAGCTGGCAGAGCTGAATCCTGCCCGCAATGATTTCATGCACGGCACAGTGAGCAGTAGCAACATGACAGATTGTGGCGGCGCCGCAGCTCCGGTGGAAATAAGCACCACAGCCGCCACAACGTCGGCGACGTCCTCGTCGTCGTCCTCGTCCGCATCCAAACCGCTGACCAATGGCGCCAACAAGGCGGCCACGTCAACAGCAGCCGGCGGAGGAGGAGGAGGCGGAGCACCCACAGCCATACCCACCAGCAGTAGTAACAGCAACAGTAGCAACTCCAGGACTACACTGGACCATCACCGGCAGAGCAATAACAATCGACCTGCGGTCAGTCCCAAGCCAGATGTCAGGCTAAGATCTCCAGATCTGGGGACACCTGTGGCCTCTACATCCGCCTCGGCGCAGGCCAGTAGCCAGACCCAGAGTTTGGGTCAGCACGAGAGGCTGGCCAAGACGACGACAACTGGCTCTGGCTCCTCGGCATCCCAGCAGGATGTCGATGAGGTGGCCAAGCTGTTTGAGGAGAAACCGGAAGCCTTCGAGAAATGGCTGACGGAAAGGGCTCCGCCGGAAGCACTCAGCCGACTGCAGGAGTTCATAGAGAGCCGGAAGCCGATCAAGCGACCCTCGGTCACTTCCGATCTGTTCCAGCAATGGATGGCCGCCTCGCCCACGGTGCAGCAGGTAGGTGGCTTGAAATAATACAAGATTTATTGAGGGAAATATGTGTAGAAATTGAGCAACTTTATTTTATGTTTTTTTACTGGAGTTAAAGTTAATTGAAAGAGCTAGGTTTTTGCTTCAACTATTACTATAATCACACTTAAAACGTGCCAAGCCTGTGGCAAAATCTGAATCAAGTTCGTTTTCCTGGCAATAACCAAATTTACCTTGCCCCCAAAGCCAAAGAACTTTAATCAAAGTTGTTCTAGCACTTGTGTCCTGGCCGAAATTAGTTTTTGTGGCCCCAACCAGAGGGGGTCCATTATATTATTCTCCAGCTACACCCATCTCCCATCTATTACATCCTTACACCCGCAGGACAGCCGCCAAACAAAAGCGACGGGTAAGTGCAAGTGCAAGTGCAAATGCAGCGCCAAGTGGCAGTTGGCAATTGCAGTTGGTAGCGGCTTTTAGCCATCCTTTTTGCCACTCTCGCATACACACACACACAGACACAGACACTAGTCAGGGCTTTATTTGCCCAGCTCCTGCCACTGTTTGAGCTAGTATTTGTATTTGCGCTGCTTTGTTTCGTCCTGTTTTGTTGTACTTTTGGCACTGCTGCCGCTACTGCTGCTGGATTTCCGCTTTTATTTAACTTTGTTCGCTTTCTCGCCGGGCGAATTAACTAAATTGATATTTTCACAAATTTCTGTCTGCTTGTCTTGTCGGCGGGGCCTGCGTGTGAAGTTTGCTAATTGGAAAAACTCACACAGCCACAAGGATTGGGATGCGGACTTGAAGTGGCACACATTTCCACTTTTCTGGCTTTTACGGCCCCCGTCTCTGCTTATATTTAATTCAAAGCAGTAAAAATTAAATTACCCTCGCACACATACATATTTTTATTTTATATTTATCGACAGCCACGAGTGTTTTTCAATTAACTTTTATATCGAAGAAACATAAAACAAAAGGCGGCATAGACTCTACACAGCCTGACCTTTTGCCGTTTAATAAATTTCACAAGGTGAAGGAGACTCGTGTGTGGGATTTAATAAATGTGAATTGGAAAACGATAGCCTTTGATTTGTGGTTATTTTAGGAAATGTATAAAGAGAGAGGCATGGCTTATGCCTTAATGATATTATTCTTTAAATTCTAACTTTCAAATATATCCAATATTCTGTACATTTTCCACTCAAAACAAAAACTGTCTGTGAACTCAATTACTGGCAATTCATTTATTTACTTGTGTATTCGATTGCTCGTGTTAATGGCCATCAGATAGGTGCTTGAACTCGAGTACTGAATTGAACTCCTTTGACCCAACCGTTGCCCGGGACAACAACTGTCATCGAGACTGAGTTTTACGGGTATTTCAATGAAAAATCAAACCAAATTATGTTTGATCACCCCCCGTCGTCGTATGGAGTGCTCCTCGACTGCAATTGGTTGAGCAAAAACACAGGAAAAATTCGAAACTAGAAGGGCTCTTTAGGTTCACATAGAAATCGGCACTCACCTGGTGCTCACTGCACTTGTGAATCAAAACTAAAAGCCAGTGGCAGGGCACGTGTGTTTGCTTTTCGTTTGTTTGGGGGAAAGGAAAGAGAGGGGGACTAACTAGGCCAGGCCAAAGTTAACGGGCAAGTGTCCTGGGCAAAACAACAACAATAAACAACAGCAACAAAAGAATAACTGCCTGGCCTTTGAGACCCTTCAGCGATTGTCTGGCTTAGTGAGTGCAATTTTTCCCCTTCGCAGCAGGTGAGCAGCAGGCAGAAGGCACCATGTGTCCCCTCTCCGTTTCCGTTTCCGTTTCCTCTTCCATTTTTCGTTGTCGATATTGTCAATTTATTTAAGTGCATGTTACGCAATGCAAACTGCAGTCCCCATTCGGGGCATTGTGCAGTTCCTTAGTCTCAGCTGTGTATTGCCTGTAAATGTATCTCTTATTTATATTAGATGCACAGCGAGAAATGAAAGAAATTTAGGGAAAAGTGTTGATAAAGAAAATTATCTTTTAATTCTAGGTTCTTTAGCTAATATTTTTATTGTTAAAAAATATAACAGGATGTCAAGTTTTAGGTTTCATTTCATAACAAGATATATAAAAGACTTAAGATATTTTTTTGTGTCTTTATATAGCTTCCTAATATAGTCCTGAAATTTACATGGCATGCAGAACGCTTTTCCCATTAAGAGTCATTTCGTTTTCATGTTTTCACTTTCTTTTTACCAAAAAGAAAAGCACAAAATAAAACAATCATAAAAACAGCACGAGTGCTCAACATCGTTTGAGGATTTTATTGTTGTTTTAAGGGGAACGAACACCCATTGCCACTGGCTGAAGTTCAAATTTACTTAACGCTCTGACTGACTTGGCTTTGTTTTCCATTTTCATGTTCATTTCCATTTCCATTTCCATTTCCAGAGTTCCCCTTAGTTGTCTGCATTTTATTTAATGAATTTGCATTGCGCCCGCACACAAACAGAATTGTTTTTCTAACTTTCAGTTCAATCCAAACATTGGCTTTTTACGGGGTTGTCCTTTTTTTGGGGTTTTTTTCTTAGGGGAGTTTTAATCACTTAATTATCATTATAAAGTATGAAGAGCTTATAAAGGGAAAGGGGGAGAAATGTAAAAAAAAAGCAAACAATAAAAATTGTGTTTATATTCAGTTAATTTAATAGAAAGCATTAATTGACTCTTCATTTTGGGTATTAATATGTCAGAAAAGTCAATAAATTGTTGAAATCTTTACAATTATAGATGGGTAATTTATAAATTAATAAGTAAGTTACATAAAAGCAGAATAAACAAATTATAGTATATAAAAAAGATATATCATTTATTCATCTTTAATAATCATATAATTACTCTACAATTAGTATATTTCTCTTTGCCAAATAAAAGGGTTTCACTATTAATTAGACTATTAATTTTTTATGTTAAAATATTCAACACAATACCTATAAATACAGAAAAAAACAAACTAGATAGTTGTGGCCCTACAAGTGAACTACTTATTTTTAAACACATAGCAATTATCGATATTCCGGGGCATGTGGCACATGGAAATGTTGATGGAGCCAAGGGCAGCACCGCCAGTAAATTGCTTTAATTTGTCAGTGAAAATGATGGTGTGAGAGGTAGGATTGGGGACTCCGGGATGGGGACATGGCACGCAATATTTCCAGCTCCCGGCTCGGTTAATTGGCCACTCGCACGCACAGGGCTCAGGATCGGGGATCTGGGATCCGGGAGCCCCCCGTTTTTTCGGTATTCAATTACCACATGGCCGCTTAAAGGCACAACTGCCAACTGCTGCTAATAGTCACCCTTTGAGCCGGACCACGTTAGCTTCCAAAAACTGGCAGCAGGGTTAAATGGCCAGGCCAGAAATCGAAAACAGAAGAATAATGGAACGTGAGCAGAGACAATGGCGCTGCCATTGCCTTAAATGCACTGTTAAATATTTAAAAGGCTCCCCAGTCGTGTCTTGTCCAATAATAATGGTGGCTAATAAAGCTATTTTTATATGGGAACTAATTAAATAGCGAAATTATTCCGCGTCTTGGTGCCAAAACAAGCAAATTCAATTACTGAAAGGACACGTTTTTGCACTAAAAGAAAAGTGGAAGAAGAAATGGTTAGGAAATCAGAAATAAGGATTTCTAGAGACCTAAAACTCGAAAGAAAAAATTATTTATACAAATTTATTTATAGTAAAAGAATTAATTAAAATAAGTCTTGTTTTAGAAGGAGGTTTATTGAATATTAATATTAATTTTAAACCTACAAACCCCCAATATTTCCAAGTGTTTCAGCCTCAATCTAAGCCTTCTATTAACGTTTATGGTCGGTTCTCTCCCCCTGCTTTCGCCTGCAGAAATCACCGAGAAGCCTCTCGAACTCATCAGCCTCCTCGCTACCCGAATGCCGGCGGCATCTGATGGACCTGGACGAGGGCGAGCTGTTCATGGAACTGATTCGGGACGTGGCCAACGAGCTGGACATCGATGTGCTCTGCCACAAAATTCTGGTGAACGTGGGCCTGCTCACCCACGCGGATCGTGGCTCTCTGTTTCTGGCCAAGGGCACGCCCACCAACAAGTACCTGGTGGCCAAGCTGTTCGATGTCACCCAAAAGACAGGTGAGTTTTGCCAATCGAAAATGTTCCTCCCTTCCTGGCGGTGGTGCCTGTGGGCGAGATCCCAATGGCACAGGTAATCCCGCTTTAATTAAGGCCAACAATGCACAAAGCGAACTACCACACACAATGGCCGAAGGAAACCAGCAGTGAATGAGGAATGGAAAATGTGCAAATGGAAAATGGAAAAAGAGAAAGAAATGTGAGCCAAGTCAAGTGCTCTGTGGTTTTGCGGGGGGGAGAACTGAAGTGTAGGACACTGATAGCAGCTAGAAAACATGTTTGAATGACATGAACAAGCTGTGAATAGATAAGATACAAATGTAAACAGAAATGCTTACCAGTTTGTGCCTTTTAAATACACTTTATTACTTTTTAAATATCGAAAATATCTTCATTAAATGGCTGATATTTAGCAGTCTATTAATTTCCCCAAGATACTCGACTTTTTGATGAAAATAAGCAATAAAAGACGGTTAAACTTTTCCTTTCACATAAAATTCGATTAAAATGATTAAATTTGACCCTCTTTAAGGTGATTTTTGAAGGGTTTATGGCCTAGCCAAAGGGGCTCGACGAGTACAAATTGGTACTCATTAGCGGCCGGGTAAATAATTTCGAGGTCTTTCTCGGCCTGGCCAGGAGGAAAAGGAGAGGGGATGGCCAACGCATTAGCGAAATTAAGCTGAAACGGAAACGGAAGCGGGCATTAAAAGTTTTCGGCAGTCCCGGCAGGCCATAAAACTGCAAAAGGTCGCCATCAAATGGTAAATAGATATAGGATGCTGGCCAGGAACGTGAGCCCCTGGGTTCCGCCCAGAAACATATATATTCATATGAAAGTGCGCTACATTCGTAATGAATCTTTGGTGCAGATCCGTGAGTAAAAGCCACCGCTTCCGCTACATAATTCAGTGGGGAAAATGCGAGAAAGATTAGAGCTGGGAAATTTGTGTTGGTGGCCACCCCCAGATACAGCTACAGATACAGATACGACTACGGATGCGGATACGGATACATGTGAGGCGGTGCTGTGTGGGACACTGAGATTATGATTGAGGCGGGACCGGCAAGGGAGCTCATGCAAATTCACATTTGACTTCTTGCCCTCGGATTTTGGATTTCACGGGGCCCTCGCCATTATTTATTTATATATTATTCTCTCTCTGTGCGTTTTTTTTTTCGAAATTTCTGCCAAGGCCCAGCGCTCTTGTGTATATATCTTTTGCATATAAATTTAATATTTCAGATGCATGACGACGGGCCCTTATCTTGGGCCTATCCTAACACGCTTTGCAACGGTTGAGCTAATTTTTGGGCAGTTTTTTGGAAAAAAAAAAAAGAGGGTTCTGGGTGCTTAAATTTAACATTAAACATTTAATGCAAGCGGAAACTAAAAACCACCTCTTCATCGGAATTTCTCTCGGAATCACAAATAATGTCATCATGAAAATGTAAATCTTAAGTGCGAGACTATCCTTAAATCAATGATTTTTTGTATTCATGCCTTTCGATGATGGCGATTTCTTTCCTCCTGATTGACTCTCGTTTGAATCTCTTTTGATTGCAGCACTCAAGGACGCGGTGACTCGGGCCAGTGCCGAGGAGATTATCATTCCCTTTGGCATTGGCATTGCCGGCATGGTGGCGCAGACAAAGCAGATGATTAACATCAAGGAGGCGTACAAGGATGCGCGATTCAACTGTGAAATCGATCTGAAGACCGGCTACAAGACGAATGCCATCCTCTGCATGCCCATTTGCAATTACGAGGGTGACATTATAGGCGTGGCGCAAATTATAAACAAAACGAATGGTAAGGATAACCCAAAGGGTCCCCAAAGAATTAAGGAATTTATTTTTCTAAAGATACCTTACTTATATTAAACTATTAATATTTGTTTTATTTATTCTTCTCCTCAGGCTGCATGGAGTTCGATGAACATGACGTGGAAATCTTCCGTCGGTATCTCACCTTCTGCGGCATTGGCATCCAGAATGCCCAGCTGTTCGAGATGTCCGTCCAGGAGTATCGACGCAACCAAATCCTCCTCAATCTGGCCCGCAGCATTTTCGAGGAGCAGAACAACCTCGAGTGCCTTGTCACCAAAATAATGACAGAGGCCAGGGAGCTGCTAAAGTGCGAACGCTGCTCGGTGTTTCTTGTGGATCTCGACTGTTGCGAGGCGGTGAGTTTTTACACTGGAAAGATATTCAAGAAAAGTATTGATAAATATAAGTGGGATATAAATATCTATCTAAAGATCTAGAAATCTTTCTCTAAATTTCTCAAATAACTGAACCTTTAAACACATAACTTTCACGTTAAGGTTTCCCATGTACCAATTGACTTTCTCGCGGTATTTTCTCCTCTCTTTTTCCGTTTCCCATCGATTGAGGAATTAAAATTAATTTACTGGCATTTTTTCAGGCGGTTAAAGGTCCTCCATGCAAATGATTTGCTTGCCTTCGTGGAGGCGATCGCAAATTGTCGCCGCCATATGGGCGCATGAATAAAAAAGTGACGCCCTGCGGTGCCTGTGGTCACTCCTCTACCTCTCTCTCTCTCTGTCCGCCAATATTTCCATTTCCGTATCCGTGTTTGTGCCGCTGTCAGTTTCATTAAAATTGTTTAAACGCCACCGCGCGTCGGCCATTTTGTTTGTGCGTTTGTCAACTTTTCGCCCGGCGACCCCAAGGAAATTAAAATGTGCAATTTACATTATGTTACTTTGGGTGGGCGGCGTCGCGTCGCCACGATTCCACGGGAGTGTTTTTTATGAACAAGTGTCAGGCATTCTGCGCAGAATTCTGACAGCAGCCAAGGGCAAATGTTTACGGCAATGGGCATGGTAAATACGGCTGGGACGGACGGGGAAAGATTATGCCCAGGTCTGGGCAATTTTCATTACGGCTAAAGTTCCCGCTGATTGCCTGTCATTATTCGGAGGCGGCTGAATCAACTCGCTGGCGCGCTCTCCATTATGAAATTTGCAGGTAGTATTTCCTGTAAATTGTAAATAAATCAACCAAATTGGAACAGGTTAGACACAAAAACTGACAGTTGGCAGAAGAACAGAGGGAATAATTCATGAGACCAACACGTCAAACCGTAATAACTTATTTGGACGTTTAATTTTTGTTGAAACGAACAAAGAGTTTTATGTTTAATAACTTTGAGTGGGTTTTTATTAGTTGATTAGAAGGGAGAAGGCTTTATTATTGTTTTGAAAGTTCAATAGCGATGCAAAGTTATATAGAAATATATTTAATAACAGAATAATTGTGTTTAACTCAAAGCTATTTACAGGACTTATTTCTGGGTTGAGTTGGTCAATTATTTAATCACCAAAAGAAAGAATAGTTACATATTCTTTATAACAATTTAAACAGCCTTTTCTCTTACTAAACAAGAGGCTTATTTGTTTATTTATAAAGTAAATATGTTTTAATACACTTTAGGCTATCAAAAACCCCAACCAGTGCCCCATTTGTATACCCTTCCGGGGTATTATAATTTCAGTCAGATGCTTGTAACGCAGTGAAGGAATCATTTCCGACCCTATAAATCATATATATTCTTGATCAGCATCGACAGCAGAATCGATTTAGGCATGTCTGCATAAAAAAAATTTTTCGCGATTTTTCCAAAATTTTATAAGGGGTTACATCATTAAAATTCTCAAAAATTGCTAAAAATTTGAATTTAAAAAAAACTTTAATTCAATATGCAGATTTATTAACCTTGTAAAAACTAACAAAAAAGCGCTTTCCGAATTGAATTTAATATATTTTTGGCTTAGTTATAGAATTTTTAAAATTTGATTTTTCCCTAAAAAATTATTATTAAGGGGTTAAACCCTTAAAACTGGCCAAATATTAAATTTAAAAATACTTAAATTCAGTCTGTAGGTTTATTAACCTTGTAAAAAGTAACTCATAACAGTTAGTTATGATCTATTTCACTCTATTGCAAGTGTATACAACTTTCAGCTTGCCGAAGTAAGCTTCTCTCCCAATTTCCCTGTAAAATATCTCAATTTTATTCACTACAATTAATATTTACAATAAAGAAAAACCATCATTGAAATGATTGAATAATATTTGTTCAACTAAATTCGAGTATCACTACAAATAGGCCATTGAATAGCATAATGCAGAATGTTGTGTACATTGTTTTCAGACAATTATTTATTCGCACGAATCAGGCTGAGGCCTTGCCTGGTAAAATCCATTAGGCTCCACTTACATGTGTAAAATGCGTACAATAAATACATGAATATGTGCGCAGCAGGATGGCCGGCAGGACAATGGTGTTTTGCATATTCCACCTTGGCCAACGGGGCGTATGAATAATGTCAAAGGATGCTCCTCGGGGGAATTTACGCATTAAACTTTTAAATGAAATGGCCCGCAAAGGGGATGGAAACAGGAAAACAGATGTCCTGGCCGCTGGCATTCGAGAAAGAACTTTTGCTTGGCCAATTTGATGGATGAATGCATTGCATTAAATTACCGCACGCCGCATTAACTCATCTGAACAATCGATCAGAGACCTTTCCATGAACCAAACTCCATTTTATTTCACTCTCCGAAATTATTATTAATAATTTGGATATGCGAAGAGCTCTCTTGGCTGTTTAATTCGCTTAAATGCCATATACTAATTAGCCAGCTGATAATGCCAGTGCATGTCCGGGTAATGGACAATTTATTAGCCCATAAAGCTAGCTGGCCCAGGGGGCTTTCAGCCGGATGGTCTGAACTCTGAAAACTTGGCTGACATGCCCGTCATGTGCAACATGTCAGCTTAATTATGCTCACAGGGGAGGTGCTGCTGCAGTGCAATTTAGCAACAAGTTGCCTGCTACTGCTGTTAGGAGTTCCATTAGTGGCAGCCACTTAATGTCGTCTCCTCCTCTCCTCACTCTCTTTCACAGAGCCATTTGGAGAAGATAATTGAGAAGCCCAATCAGCCAGCCACCCGCGCCATCAAGTCCGCTGACAGCTTCGAGGAGAAGGTAAGTTTGCCTCGAGTTTCCTCCATTGATTTTCATGCCTCACATAGAATCCTTTTGGATTTTTGGCAGAAAATGCGCAATCGTTTCACTGTGCTCTTTGAACTCGGCGGCGAGTACCAGGCGGCCAATGTCTCCCGGCCTTCGATCAGCGAGCTTAGCACCTCGACGCTGGCCCAGATAGCCCAATTTGTGGCCACCACAGGGCAGACGGTGAATATATGCGATGTCCACGAGTGGGTCAGGGAGCACAATCAAATACGAGCCGAGAGTGAAATCGATAGCACCCAGGCCATACTCTGCATGCCCATTGTCAATGCCCAAAAGACGGTGATTGGTGTGGCGCAGTTGATAAACAAGGTAGGGAAGGAGTCTTTATTTTAATGATAAAATATATAATAGATATATTTTAACTTCTCCAGGCCAAGGGAGTTCCCTTTACCGATTCAGATGCCTCGATTTTCGAGGCCTTTGCCATATTCTGCGGTCTGGGCATACACAACACCCAGATGTACGAGAATGCCTGCAAGCTGATGGCCAAGCAGAAGGTGGCCCTCGAGTGCCTCAGTTACCATGCCACCGCCAGTCAGGATCAGACGGAGAAGCTTACCCAGGATGCGATAGCCGAGGCAGAGTCCTACAACCTGTACAGCTTTACCTTTACGGGTAAGGGTAATCCCTCTACCAAATCCTACTAATTTATTAATTAATTTTAATAATCCGCTCACAGACTTTGAATTGGTGGACGATGACACGTGCAGGGCAGTGCTGCGTATGTTTATGCAATGCAATTTGGTCTCGCAGTTTCAAATACCCTACGATGTGAGTTTTTGTATAATTTTATATAATTTTATATATTATTTTCCATATTATAAACTCCCAATCAGGTCCTCTGCCGCTGGGTCTTGAGTGTCCGAAAGAACTATCGTCCCGTCAAGTACCACAATTGGCGGCATGCTCTTAATGTGGCCCAAACCATGTTTGCCATGCTGAAAACCGGCAAGATGGAGCGCTTCATGACTGATCTGGAGATCTTGGGCCTCCTGGTGGCCTGTTTGTGCCACGACCTGGATCACCGCGGCACCAATAATGCCTTCCAGACCAAAACCGAATCCCCGCTGGCCATTTTGTACACCACCAGCACGATGGAGCATCATCACTTTGATCAGTGCGTGATGATCCTAAACTCGGAGGGAAATAACATATTTCAGGTGAGTTTTTTAAGAAATAAAAGTAGATTTTATTAGAATAGAAGTGTTTACATATTTCAGGTGAGTTTTTTAAGAAAGAAAAGTAGATTTTATTAGAAGAAAAGTGTTAACAAAGCTCAGCTCAACCGCGGTAAACGCGAACGTTGCCGTTGCTCTTCCTCAAGTTTCGCTTGTTGCCCTTTTTGGCTGCCTTGGCGGCCTTGGCCTTCCTGGCCTTGGCTAGGCGTGCCTGGCGGGCCCTGGCACTGCGGGAACGGGTGCTGGTGGAGGCCGTGGTGGATCCCACTTTGATCCTACGCTGGGCCGTGTATGTCAGGTTGCTGATTCGCACGATCTTGCCGGTGCCCGAGGACGAAGACGAGGTTGAGGCAGTGGTAGATTCCGTGGTGGTGGATGCAGTGGTAGTGGAAGTAGTGTCAGTCGATTCCGTTGAGGTGGTGGTATCGGCAGCCCAGACATGGGCCACAAATAGGGATGCGGTGAGGACAAGGAGAACGGTGGATGCCTTCATGTTGCTTGCTTCAATTGTTAACTGATATGCCTTTCGCTGGAACAGTCCCACTTTTATACCAAATCCACGATTGACTAGCGACCTTCAATTAGCCAGAAACTTTATTTATTATTCTTTATACTGAAAGATCTCTGAAAGTTAGTCCACCTTGACTCCGATAAGATGTGAACTTTTGTTTAGGCACATGTGTAGTACAGAGGTGACGTCATGAGTACAGGTGTTTCTGGGATAGAAATTTAAGAATAGAATATCTATTTTTGCCTTTGTCTGAGCTCGTGTTTGCTTTTGCTTTCAGGCCTTGTCACCCGAGGATTATCGCTCGGTCATGAAGACCGTGGAGAGTGCCATTCTGTCCACCGATCTGGCCATGTATTTCAAGAAGCGAAACGCCTTCCTGGAGCTGGTGGAGAACGGGGAATTCGACTGGCAGGGCGAGGAGAAGAAGGATTGTAAGTGAAATGTATTACTTTTTAATTATTATTTATTTAATAAATATAAAATTATTTTTTTAGTACTTTGCGGCATGATGATGACGGCCTGTGATGTGAGTGCCATTGCCAAACCCTGGGAAGTCCAGCACAAAGTGGCCAAGTTGGTGGCTGATGAGTTCTTTGACCAGGGAGATCTCGAGAAGCTGCAGCTCAATACACAACCGGTGGCCATGATGGACAGGTAAGTGGAATCATTATATCTGCCTAAAAAAAACTCTTAATTAATAATAATTCTTTAGGGAACGCAAGGACGAGCTGCCCAAGATGCAGGTTGGCTTCATTGACGTGATCTGCCTGCCCCTGTACAGAGTCCTGTGCGACACCTTCCCCTGGATAACACCCTTGTACGAGGGCACCCTGGAGAATCGACGCAACTGGCAGGATTTGGCCGAGAAGGTGGAGATGGGCCTCACCTGGATCGATCACGACACCATTGACAAGCCTGTGGAGGAGTTTGCTGCCTGCGAGGATGAGGAGATCAAGGACATTGAGTTCACAGTAACAACGCTCAACTGCAATCAGCAGTCACAGTCGCAGCATGGCAGCGAGGACAGCCACACGCCAGAGCACCAGCGCAGTGGCTCCCGGCTGAGCATGAAGAAGACGGGGGCCCTGGGCAAGGCCGTTCGCTCGAAGCTCTCGAAGACGCTCTACAACAGCATGGACGGCTCCAAGCCGAAGACCTCGTTGAAGCTCCTCGAGTCCCACGTCAGCGAGGATATGGACGATAAGAGCCCGACGAGTCCCTCACAACCGCAGGCCTCTGGCAGCATGGGCCGCATGTCCGCCTCCTCATCCACCTCGTCCGCCGGCGGCGTCGTTGGCGCCTCTGGACAGGTCCAGGCGGTGGACAAGTCCAAGAAGCGCTCCAAGCTGTGCGCGCTCTTATGACGAAAGCCGTCCAATTAGAATATGGCGACCCCCTCCAGCACTCCGGGCAGTGAGACTGACCACAAGTGCGGAGGGGGGATGACCGAGTTCTAATTGGCGTCGATTTTGCTAAAAGTTCACACAAACTTGTTGCTCCTACCTGTATCTATTGGCCATGTTCACGGTATCAAATTCGATTAGATTGTGATAGTTTTTTGTGGGTAAAATTGCAATATTTTTGAGGGTTAAACTGTTTATAAAGACCCTTTGAATTTTTTTAATTTACATAAAATTAGGTGAAATTATTAGGTTTTATGTTTTTAAATAAAGAAAATATTTGTGTAAAGTTAAAAACAATTCTTAATATTAACAAAAACTCTTCGTTTTCTTGTCAAGTAATTTTGCAACTCAAAATAATTCAAAACTAAAAGAAAAGTTGCAATTTTACCAACAAAAAACTATCCACAAATCTAAACGTAAAAGAAAATCGTGAACAGATGGTGCATGTATATGTTTGATATATGTTTTAAGTACTATAACTATCCATATACCAGAGGACGAGCATTAGGCAGAGGCAAATGCAGTTGCAATATTAAGCATAAGTGAATGTCAAAATATGTGATCTATTTAAGGTCCCGAAGGTGCGAAGCCCACGGGTTGAACCTTTTGTCGGATACTATCCCCTCTCTCTCTCTCTATCTCTAAACGAATATACGCTATTTACTCTATATATTATATAGATGTGTCTGTCGCTTTTAGGTGATTGTAAACCGCGAAACTAAACTAACTAAGTAGAGGCAACCAAAACCAAACTAGCTAAGAGTGTATGTAGTCACCCTAACCAAATCGTGCTAGTCAAAACGTATGAAATACTATAGAAGAAACCAACCCTATTTAAGGAGACTTTGTGAGAGGCTATACAATTCCAGCAGGCATCGGGAATCGAGAATAGAGACGACAGTGATCACCACTAGTCCTCGCCTGTGATCGGCTTGAGATCTACTTTATAGCTCTACTGATAATGAATAAACTAAATAAACTACTAATTAATAACTAATATTTGTATGCACAGAACGAGTGCTAAGCGTATGGTATTTACGTAGCAAACTATAGCAATATTATATGATATTTCGATTGTGAGCACAGCACAAATATGGATTAATTGAACTCTGCGGAGGCAGAAGCGAATGGGAAAACATTTCGTACTCTGTTTGGATTGTATAAATATAAATATTAGCCTAAAGATAAACGACAGCAGTCAATTTTTGAACTCGAACTCAAGCAAAATACGAATACGATAAATATTTGGCAAATAATAATCGCACACGGTTAAATACGATTAATCCGGTCCCCACACTCATCTAGTTGTTGCAATGAAGTTTACTTTATCTGTGTGTACGTGTACAAAGCAAACTATATACTATAGAGCATAAAACTAAACAGGAGCATAAGCATAAAACTAAATATAATATGTAACGGAACCTATATATGAAATATTTACATGTGACTAATGTAACTGTAACTGAATTGCTTAGACTTAATGTGTTTAAGAGCATCTCATTATTTTTATTACAGGTCTGCGTGTGCTAATCAAACTTTGGCTACTAAATGTCAAACAACAAAAGATTAAGAAAAGGTTTGCAACTATTTTTCTAGTCACGCTTGAAAATCAAAATCAAAAAAATCGAAATCAAGACCGTTACAAAGTCCCCACTTTGTTCAGTTCAGTGACAATTAATTGTGTACATTCCTTCGCAGTTTCGTTGCTTGTTTCTGTTATCCCCAAAAACGATCTAAGAGTTATTCACCATTTGTTTACCTAACTATGTAAGACTTGCAATTGAATCAAAAATAAATCACACCATTGGGAATTACTCTA
The DNA here is from genome assembly GCF_030179895.1 of Drosophila kikkawai. Taxonomy (NCBI): domain Eukaryota; kingdom Metazoa; phylum Arthropoda; class Insecta; order Diptera; family Drosophilidae; genus Drosophila; species Drosophila kikkawai. The sequence goes on along the minus strand of NC_091731.1, from coordinate 31,958,063 downwards.
AACTAGATGGGTTTTCTTTCTTTTTTAAGTAATTGGTGAAGCAGCCAGTCTGTACGGAAATTTGGGGAAATCGGTGTCTTAGTTTGATGTTGTTTTAAAAGTATTGTTGTTGTAGGTAAAAATAAGGCTTTAATCTTGAAATTTTTAGAACAAATTCAGCAACTCCTCGATTTTCCGCAATTTGCTGAAATTTCTATAATTTCAGTCAGAAGTTTGCAACGCAGTGAAGGAGACGTTTCCGACCCTATAAAGTATATATATTCTTGATCAGCATTAACATGCGAATCATTCTAGATATGTCAGGAAGAAATCGATTTTTTGGCCATTTTTGCAAAATTTTATAAGGGGTTACATCATTAAAATTTTTGATTTTGATAAAAAAAATTGAATTTTCAAAATTTTTAAATGAAGTATGCAGATTTATTAACTGTAGAAAATCTTGCACTGAACAGTTTTCAGATTTAAAATTAATGCTCTTTTGGCCGAGTTATGATATTTTTAATTTTAAAAAATCAAGACTTTTTTAATATAAAAAAATCCGATTTTATAATACAAAATAATATTTTTCTAAGTCAAGGAATCATTTTCGACCCAATAAACCATATATATTCTTGATCAGCATCAACAGGGGAATCTTTCTAGACATGTCCAGAAGAAATCGATTTTTTGGCCATTTTTGCGAAATTTGATAAGGGGTTACATCATTAAAATTAGCAAAAATGGCCAAAAATTTTGATTTCTTAAAATTTTAACTTTGGTATGCAGTTTTTTTAATTAATAAAAACTAACACAAAACTGCATTCCGAATCGAAATTAATGCATTTTTGGCTTAGTTATGATATATTTTAATTGTTACCTGCAAGGGTATACAAACTTTGGCTGGCCAAAGTTAGCTTTCTTTCTTGTTTATAATATTTTTAAATAAGCAAAACACAAATTTTCAATTTCATTTTGCTAGTTTTGAAAATAACGATTAAAAAAATTAAACAATATGTGATGCCACATCCGCCTTTTTCCCGTCAATTCTAGCTTTTTTTTAAAGGCCATTCGCTAGATTTAGGGGATTCTTTTTTAAGGGGGAAAACCGAAATTCAAGAAAATGTTGTGCTGGTCACACTTGCCTCTAACAGCTGATTTTACCAAAACAAAGCTAACACGTGAAATATCAAAAACGTAAATAAATTAATAAATTCAAGTGATTTGAGTGATTTTAAAAGCAAAGATGTCATCGGAAGATGAACCTTCATCAGCTTCAGAGCAGGAGGAAAGCAGCAGCGAAGATGAAACTCAGGTAGGAAAGGTCTAACTAAGAAAATGTGACTTAATTCCGAGTACTCCCTCTTCAGAATGCCATTCGCCAGGACCTCAAAGGCATGTCCTTCGAGGAGATCATGAAACTGAAAGAAGAACTAGGCGCCAAGGTCTACAAGGAAGCCGTTCTGGGGGGAAAAGCCACAAGAACCAACAAGAAACCCAAAACCAAGACCGATTTGAAAAGACTCAACAAAAATCGACCCCGTGAGATGTCCTCCCGACGACAGGTTCCGTTCCTGGGCGCCGAGCACCGAGTGGAGCGCAAGAAAACCACAGAGCTAAGGGATCCGCGTTTCGACGAGAAATCAGGCACCTACCATGCGGAGACCTTCAAGAAGAACTACGAGTTTGTCACGCAAATCCGCGATAAGGAGGTGGGTCAGCTGAAGAAGCAGCTGGACGAGATGGAGGATAACGAGGAGAAGCACAAGATAAAGCACACCATGCAGCGACTGATCAACAAGAACGTGGAGGACAGGAAGTGGCAACAAAAGCAGAAGCAACTCAAAAAAGAACGCGACAGGATCCAGAAGAAACACAACAAAGGAGAGCTCCCGCACTATCTAACAAAGAGTGAGTTTATACACATTTCAAGCTCATCTCAAACCTAAATTTGTAAACTCCACAGAGGAACGTCGTGCCAAGGAGCTGGTGGCCCAATTCGAGCAGCTAAAAAACACTGGAAAGCTGAACAAACATCTGGAAAAGCGCCGCAAGAAGAACGCCGCCAAGGACCGCAAGCGCATTGGCATAGAATAAGTCTTGTCTTCTCTTTAAGTATACATGTATTTTTAACAATTAAACACAGCGCTTTTAGTGAACTTAGCCCGTGCGCAACATCTTGGCCTCTCGCTTCTCCTGCAGTTCGCGTCTCTGCTGCTCCACAATGAGCTTTCGCTCCTCCAGAAACTCGCCATAGGCCGCCGGATCTATGTCTCTGACCACCTTGATGCCACAGGTCCGGGCAATGCTAATGAGCATCTCGCACATTTGCTACAAATAAAAAATATTAACTAAATAACCTAGTTTTCATTCTAAAAGACTCACCTGCATGGTGAGCAGGGCATTTGGCGGATCCTGAATCTTGATGGCGGCTATTTCATACAAATGCTTGAGCGTGATCATGCCGGCCACCTCCTTGCCCGGCGTCATGGTTCCCCTTTGCAAACCCGCCGCTTGCTTCAGGAAAAAGGTGGCCGGCGGATGGTGGATGACCAGGTCGTAGCTGCGGTCGCTATTCACGGAAATCCTGCAGGGCAGGGGCACACCCTCCTTCATTTCTGCCGTCTTGGCGTTAAAGTCCTTGCAAAAGGCAGCTATGTTAATAGCGCGCTGGTGGTCAAAGGAAAGCAGGAGATGTATTTTATCGGAAATTACCAAACCGGCGGCTCAACTCACCTGTCCCAACATGGGGCCCAATGGGGGACCTGCCGCGGCCATTCCTGCAGGTATATTCGTTCTCAATTTGCTCGTGTGCGTCACTCGCTCCACTGTCTTCTTCAGGGATTTCAGCTTGCCCGCCGCCTTGGACATTTTAATTGATTTATTTCGGCTAAACAAATGCTTTTTAAAGTGTTATGCAAAGCGAAATGTGTTGGTGGGCGCAAGAAGAAGCAGCAGCAGAAACAGCTGACGACAGTGATGGCACTACGACAGTGATGGCACTACTCTAGCGGGAAAAAAAGCTAGCTTTTAAAAAATGACTTATTTTCTTCTACTTTCTATTACTCAGTGTTTAATGTCATTCAATTGAATTTTCCAAAATGCTGTTAAATATAAATTGTATGAAATCAAGCAAAAACAACTGACAGTTTCCTGTCAATGCAAGCCAAATGTTCAATAGCCAAATTACCGTAAAAATTGCCGACGTGCCATCACTGCCGCGGCCACAAGCTGTTTCCCCCGCGCCTATCGCTGGCTATCGATATCGATAGGTCGTGGGTGCCGCAGCAGCCGGCTTGGGTCAGTGTACAAAATTGAAATCAGCTGCTGCCAACTGAGAAGTCAGAAATTAAATAACAATAACAAGGGACGACGACTCCGACTCCTGCTCCGCTTCACAGAGAGATCGATACAGAGGATGACGCTGCGTGGCTCGCACCGCCTGCTGGCTATCCTGAGGCGCTGCACTGCCTCCACCCAGCTGGTGCAGCGAAGCAGCCACACATCATCATCGCACAAAGGCCAGGATGGTGGGCAAGATCGCCAGGATGGCGAGCAAAAGGGAAGCGGCCAGTGGTCCTTCGGATGGCGCAGTGTGGTCCGCTTCTTTGTGCCCTTCTCCCTGGGCGCTGTGGCCAGCACGCTGGTGATTAACCGCGAGGAACTCACCCCAACGATAGCCGCCAGAGCGATGAGCAGCCGGCGACGCGACTTCAACTTCATTGCCGACGTGGTCGCCGGCTGTGCAGACTCCGTGGTCTACATTGAGATCAAGGACACGCGACACTTTGACTACTTCAGCGGCCAGCCCATCACGGCCTCGAATGGCTCTGGGTTCATCATCGAACAGAACGGGCTCATCCTGACCAATGCCCATGTGGTGATCAACAAGCCGCACACGATGGTTCAGGTGCGGCTCTCCGACGGCCGGACCTTTCCCGCCACCATCGAGGACGTGGATCAGACTTCCGACCTGGCCACGCTGCGCATCCAGGTAAACAACCTCTCAGTGATGCGCCTGGGCAAGAGCAGCACCCTCCGTTCCGGCGAGTGGGTGGTGGCCTTGGGCAGTCCCCTGGCCCTGAGCAACACTGTTACGGCGGGTGTCATCAGCTCCACGCAACGGGCTTCCCAAGAACTTGGTCTGCGGAACAGGGACATCAACTACCTGCAAACGGATGCTGCCATTACGTTCGGCAACTCGGGCGGACCCTTGGTCAACCTAGACGGCGAGGCCATTGGCGTCAACTCAATGAAGGTGACGGCCGGCATAAGCTTTGCAATTCCCATCGACTATGTGAAGGTCTTTTTGGAGCGGGCAGCCGAGAAGCGCAAGAAGGGTTCGGCCTACAAGACAGGGTATCCGGTGAAGCGTTACATGGGCATCACCATGCTGACGCTCACGCCTGACATACTGTTTGAGCTAAAGTCCCGAAGCCAGAACATGCCCAGCAACCTAACGCACGGGGTGCTGGTGTGGAAGGTCATTGTGGGATCTCCGGCGCACAGGTGGGTCTAACGTTGGATTTCCTAGACTAAATCCTATATTTATAATCCTTTTTTTGTATCATTTTTAGTGGCGGCTTGCAGCCCGGCGACATAGTGACCCACATCAATAAGAAGGAGATCAAGAACTCCTCGGATGTCTACGATGCCCTGGCCGACAACAGCAAAACGCTGGACATAGTCATACTCCGCGGCGTGAAGCAAATGCATGTGACCATCACTCCAGAGGATCCCTAATGAGCGCACACACACACCTCACCTGTTAGCTTAGATTTACGACCAGATTGTGTTCGCATGATTTGCAATATATATATATTTGTAACAATAACGATCGATCGATCGATCCTGGGAAAAAATCTGTGACTAGCCCACACTCCTGCCTATATTTGTCTCTGACTAACGAGTAGGGAAATTTGCATAGATGCAGACCATTATTAAGGCGACACGACCATAAGTTAATCTACCCATCGCAAGGCCCCAAAATGTAAGTAGTATCTCGACTTCTCTTTCACTGCGTGCGTGTCTCTCTCGTCCGTCCATTCGATTGTCGTCCCATCCAACAACGACAAAAATGTATTTACGCTAATTGAAATATCTTGCGTTGCGATCAATCGATGCCATATTTTTTATAGGCCAAACCACACGGCACACAGGCAGGCGGCTGGCTGCATCGAAGACCGAAATGCAAATTTCAATAAATTTATGCAACTGTATTCCCAAGAGCGCTTCACTTGGACGCCAGCTGTTTATACACTCTCTCGGGAAATGGGTTATATTAAATATATTTTAAAAAGTGGTTAAGGGAAGAGATTAATGTATATTTACATGAATTTTATGTTCAAAGATAGCGATAAATGTTTATAGAAAGAAGCGTTTTTATCATCAAAAACATAAGAGTTTTAAGACAATAAAGTTGCTGAATTCTTTGCAATATCCAATGGAACGTTTATATATTGAATAGAAAAGTCAGATATGATATATCGGAGAAAAATAACGAGCTTCAAATCCTATTGAATTCATCCTAAACTCTGTTTATAACATAGGTTCCTAGCAACATTTTTTTTAGCAACAATATCTGAAGAATTTCTACATTTAAGATTTAGGTTTTCTTTATAATTATTAACTTTTGTATCTAATGTTTATTGAAGAGTATTTATAATTATTGCAAAAACTGAAAAAGTATATATTTAAAGGTTACAAAATATGTTAAAAGAGTTGATAAGCTTAAGCTTTGCTAACTATTTTTTTTTTAATAAAGAAAGCTTTTACAAAATAATTCCTAAAAATTCAAAAGAGTAACCAGACTTCGACTTAAGTTATAAACATTTATTTTGGTTTATTTGTGGGTGACAAGGCAGACGATACCGATGATGTTGCTGCTGTGCTGACGCTGTTGCTGTTGCTGTTGCTGCCGCTGTTGCTGTTGCTGCTGCCGCTGTCGTTGCGTGAAAAGTGAAATTCTTGTGATTATTAATTTTGTTTTCGCTTTTGGCGATGCTACGCTTTTTTAGTTTCTGCATATAAATTCCCATATTGATTCCGGCCAACTGGCCAATTGTGGAAGACGACGGCGTTGTTTATGTGACAGCGGCCTTTATGACATTGTTGGCACTAAGTTACCTTTATTGCTTATAAGCCGCACGCATAAATGCAGCTTAAAGTTCATAAATTTGCCAATATTCACTCTCGGCCACGGGGTTAAGCAAACGTCTCCTCTCCTTTTCGATCGTGTAAACACTTTTTTTAAACTTTATTCGCTGGCGCCCCACGCTTTTTGTGACTTTTTGCACTTTCTTTCTGCCATTTCCATTTCATTTTTTTTTTTTTTTTTTGTTTTCGGGTCTCGGTTTTCATTCCCTGCCTGCACTCGGAGCGCCGACTAATTGAAATATTTAAAATGCATAAAAGTATCGCATTTAAACTTTGCAATTAGTTTGTGGTGATCGCCGCAGTTGCTGTCGTGGGCACGGATATGTCGTTGCAGTTGCCAGCCCGCCGGTTAGTTGTTGTTTGTTTGTTTGTTTTTGTGGCGGCAGTCTTAAATTACAAACCTGTGAGAAATTTAGTCGATGGTTTGTTTTTATTGTTACTTGAGGCATACACTAATCAAAAAGGGGGAGTAAGTTGGCTATCAAGGAGGGTTGGAATAAAGAGAACTAGGGAATTCTACGGTTAATAAATCTGCATACTGAAATTAAGAGTTTTTAACTAAAATCTTCGACTATTTTGATGATTTTAACTATTTATCAAATTTTGAAATAAATTAAAAAGTTGCTTTCTTTTCAACTTGGCTTCCCTATAATACCCTTCTAGAAGACCGGAAATATTGGAATTTTTTGAATAGAATGTTTATTCATATTTTTATTTGTTAATTTTTTGGATAAATTAAAGTTTAAAAATTTAATAAGTAAGCCAAAATAGCATCAAATTCAATTCGGAAAGCTTTTCTATGCTAGTTTTTTCTAGGTTAACAAATCTGCATACTAAATTTTAAATTAAAAAAAATTAAATTTTTATTGATTTTTAAGAATTTTAATGATGTAACCCCTTATAAAATTTGGAAAAAATGCCCAAATTTTTTTTTCTTCCGGACAAGGCTAGAAAGATTCGCCTGTTAATGCTGATCAATAATATATATGGTTTATGAGGTCGGAAATGGATCCTTCACTGTTTAAGAAGCTTCTGACTAAAATTGTAATAACTAAAAATAAATCTGAAAAAACTTTCTTACTGTTTTTGGTAGATAATTTGGGCTATTTTAAGCTTTATTACGAAACATTTATATAACTAGAAAATACTAAAAATAGGAAACTTAAAAGATTTGCTTATTTATCCATTACTTTAAAGTATTTTTTAAAAATAATAATTAATATTACCATAAAGTTTTATAACCAGTTTTCCCCTTTATTTCTAGCAGGGCATTTAGGCCACTACTTAAACCTTTTTTTTTGCCATTTGTAGATATTATTTTGAATTAAGATCACAAAGTTGTAGTTTGCGGTGAGCAGGCAGCGCCATCAGTTTTGCGGCTGTGATCATGTTCACACGCTGCGGCAGTTAGGCAAAAAAAAAAAAGGCAAAATACAAAAAAAAAGCGGCCTAAAGCTAAACAGCCAAAGGCGCTAGGTAAGTGTTTGTGATTTGACTTGGCTTACACTTTCATAAAAGGCGGCAATTAATAATGGTTCGGGGCCAAAAGGGCTGCTGCCCCATCAATCCAACACGTTTAACGAGGGTCACTTTTGGGCCGATTTTGATTGAGTTATTAAACGTGGCTTTAATTGCAGCAACTGACATTTCGGTGCAAAAATCGTCGCATTAACCCAGAAATGTCAGTACAAATGGACGTTGCTTTTCTGGCTCGTTTTTTTATTTTTAGGTGACCCCATCAGACACCTAAATCAAGCGACTTTCTCGCCGACGCTGTTCCCATGAACTGCTCACATTTACAAAAAAAAAAAAAAAAACTGCATGGAGCTGCACAACAAACACCTACACCTACCTACACCAACTGCAATAAGGCACAAGGCAACTTTTGTAATAGCAACAACAACACATGCTAAACATTAAAGTTCATGACACACAACTGTAAAATGTTTCAGCCCCAAAAAACTTTTACCGCCGATAATAAATGGCTGCGACTTTGCGCCCCCAAAAGTTCAAGACATCATCTTGCCGACGTCCCGCATGTGAGAAGTTCTCCTCAAAAAGAAAAAAAAAACAAAAATAAAGACGGACAAATGGACAACGGAGTTAAAGCTGGAGCTGAAGCTGAAGCTGGAGCTGGTCAGGAAGTCTGGCATAGATGAAAACGAAGCCAAGAGCAAGAGATCGAGCTCAGGTTTGGGTTCGGGCCGATGGCCAATGCCACGGGCCATAAATCACTTTAATATGCCAAAAAGTTACATAATAATTCTGCCAGTCGCCAGGCAAAGCCCGTTGATCATCGCCTTGATAATTGACAACTCTGTGTACTGGCCGAGTCTAACCAATAAAAAAAAACTACCTTACTATAAATGAAATGTGGGTCAATCTGTTCTTATGTGGTATCAGTAATCCATTAATTGAGGTATTCCGTGGGCACAAGATGTGTAATTAAATAGAAACATCATTTAGAAAATGCCAAACGAAGAAGATGATTTAAGATCAAAGCGAGATGTTTATTTGTATTAAGTAATCGTTGAGATGAAAAAAAGATAATTCTAAATGGTAGATTTTTTTTAAGAACTTTACTAATGAAAAGATATTTCTACAACTTTTAATTAATATTATATTGTAAATTTAAAGTCAATAATTCTCTAAATACATATGAAATGATAGAATATAAATAAATAATATATAATATATTTAAAATCAGATCTTCTATGATTAAGAAAGCCAGAAAATATATACGATTTATAGGGTTGAAAGTACTCCTTTTTTAAAAAACTATTTAAAATGAAAGAAAGTAATAATACTATTAAATAATATTGATATTTTAAACATTAATATTAGTTGGATAATATTATTAAATTAAATATTTTACTAAATATTTTTCAGTGCCTGAAATCAAGGGAAAATAATATAGCCATTCGCCGTCATCAATCCGTTGTCCAAATTGAAATGTGTTTTAATATGCCATTTTATGCGGCGTGCCAAATTGTAAATATATATATAGTTTTTTTTTATATTTTTCCTTACCGTCTAGTGCCCAGTCTCTCGATGGCATTAAATCAACAGATTCATAAAAATGAAAAACACGAAAAATTATGATGATTACGCGGAAATGTGTGGCAACTGTGTGCTTTTTGTGGCCACTGGGCTAAAATGCTTTATGAAATTGCACAAGTGTTGGATATTGCTAAATTATGGTCAGGTTTTCCAGCCGTTTCGTTCAACATTTTTCCTTCATTTTTTATATATATACAATATTTTTTTCTTTTTGTAGGTCGCCGCAGGGCGCTATGCAGTTTTCATTATAAACGTTTGGGAAACTGCAGGCGGCGGGAGAGCGCTTTTTTGTTTTGTGGGTCAGTTTGCGCTTACACATCTGGCTTTTGCCACTGCCACGGTTTTGTAGTGTTGGTCAAATATTTGCGCCAGCGCCAAGAGTCATCATCATTAATAACGGATGGCAAAGGAAATTTCACCTGCTTGGAAAAGCGTTTTGCGTTTACCACTCACTCAGCTAGTATTTTCTTTATTTAGGCAAAAAAATCCATCAATTACGCAGCGCAGCGTCATTTGTTTGCTCGGAAAACCCTGTCGAGCGTGACGAAAACAAGCTTCTAATCTGAATCTGAATCTGAATTCGAGTCTGATCTGGCCACTTTTCAATTCATTTCGATTCGATGTGATTCGATCTGTCCCCCGGAATTGATTGATTTGTCAGCGACTGGTCAGTGACAATCCCACAAATCCCAAGATTTATGTCCAGCTTCAATGGTTAAATGTCTTCTGACCATTTTCAGACAAATTATGCATAGGCTTGGGAGGCTCAATACCACTGGAACTGGAGTGATGTCATCAACGCGATCAGTCGATGAAATACTGCGCGGATAAATAATTAAATTCATGTTTGATTCGATTTTACAAAATTGAGTAATGCTTTTTATAAATTCTAGGCTTCATGGCTAAAAGATATGACGTGATTTTTATACCCTTGCAGGGTATTATAATTTCAGTCAGAAGTTTGCAACGCAGTGAAGGAGACGTTTCCCACCCTATAAAGTATATATATTCTTGATGAGCATCAACAGGGGAATCTTTCTAGACATGTCCGGAAGAAATCGATTTTTTGGCCATTTTTGCGAAATTTGATAAGGGGTTACATCATTAAAATTTTTGATTTTGATAAAAAATTGAATTTTCAAAATTTTTAAATGAAGTATGCAGATTTATTAACTGTAGAAAATCTTGCACAGAACAGTTTTCCGATTTAAAATTAATGCTCTTTTGGCCGAGTTATGATATTTTTAACTTTAAAAAATCAAGAAGTTTTTTAATATAAAAAATCTTTCTTGTTTTTAATTTAATTGCAGCAAGCTGCCAGGAACTGAAAGCGGATGCCGATGGCGGGACAGAGAGCGTTGGCAAGGAGGATCAGGACGAGGAGGAGCAGAAGATGACCAGGAGCTGCGGCAGCACGACGAGGGTGCCACCAAGACCAAGCCGAAACCACTGGGAATGACCTCCGACATTCTGTTTCTTTTATTTATTTAAAGCTGAAGTAAATAAAAAACCATTCAAAATTTGTTATTTTTGACTTATGAGGAGGATTGCGGTTTTTTTTTTGGGTGGGATAATTTAAACAGGCTCAATAGAAGGGCAAACATCAAATATTGCAAAATTGCTAGATGAGCATCACTGGCAGTTAGTAAGATGCTATTTTGTCCCAATAATGCAAAATAGCTAGATGAGCATCACTGGCAGCTAGTGAGATAGTGATTTTCCATTTTGTCCCAATAATGCAAAATAGTTAGATGAGCATCACTGGCAGTTACTGAGATGCCATTTTGTTCCAATACGGCAAAATAGCTAGTTGAGCATCACTGGCAGTTTTGTCCCAATATAGCATCACTGACGCAGATGAGCATCACTGATGCAGATGAGCATCACTGATGCAGATGAGCATCACTGATGCAGATGAGCATCACTGATGCAGATGAGCATCACTGATGCAGATGAGCATCACTGATGCAAATGAGCATCACTGATGCAGAAGAGCATCACTGATGCAGATGAGCATCACTGATGCAGATGAGCATCACTGATGCAGATGAGCATCACTGATGCAGATGAGCATCACTGATGGAAGTGAGCATCACTGATGGAAGTTAGCATCACTGATGGAAGTGAGCATCACTGATGGAAGTGAGCATCACTGATGGAAGTGAGCATCACTGATGGAAGTGAGCATCACTGATGGAAGTGAGCATCACTGATGGAAGTGAGCAAAACTTTTCATTCAAATTGGCCGCTTTCCTGGGGTAACAGGCGAACAGAAACCAGCAGCAAGCAACTGAAAACTGGTATAAACTGTTATAAAAACATTTGGGCAAAAATAATAATTGGTATAAACTGTTATATTTCATTTTATGCATTTATACCTATTTGTTGCCGACAACAACAGCTTATGGCAACAACAACCTTTTTACAACAACATCCCTACAGCAGCCCATCCAAATTTCCAAAAATTTCCATGCAAATTGCCCGTTTCCCAAACTGGGGTAACAGGCGAACAGAAATCAGCAGCAAGCAACTGAAAACTGGTATAAACTGTTATAAAAAGTCCAAGTTTCAAACCATTTAGGAGCGGAGACTCAAACCTTTTGAATAACTGTTATATTTCATTTTATGCATTTATACCTATTTGTTGCCGACAACACAGCTTGATGGCAACAACAACCTTTCTACAACAACATCCCTACAGCAGCCAATACAAATTTCCGAACATTTCCATGCAAATTACCCATTTCCCAAATTGGGGTAACAGGCGCACAGAAACCAGCAGCAAGCAACTGAAAATTGGTATAAACTGTTATAAAAAGTCCAAGTTTCGAACCATTGATCTTGGAGTAAGCGAAGACTCAAACCAGATGTGACCATATTGTAAATTTTTTGGCTAAAATGTTGCTTAAATGCACCTGGGCACACTGAAATTGACTTTGCATCAGTGATGCTCATCTCCATCAGTGATGCTCATCTAGCTATATTGCAATATTGGGAGGCTATAAAATCGGTCTTAATGGCAGTGATGCTCATCTGGCTATATTGCAATATTGGGAGGCTATAAAATCAGACTTTGCATCAGTGATGCTCATCTATTTATAAAAGTCCAAGTTTCAAACCATTTAGGAGCCGGCGCAAGTTAGCAGAGACTCAAACCTTTTGAGTCCAAATTTAGGGATTATTTTACAACTGCACCTGGGCACACTTAAACTGATCGTCGTTAAATTCAAATTCAAATTTGGCCGTTGAAATATTTAAAATTTTTTTTAAAATTCTGAAAAAAATCTAAAATAAATATAAAAAATCTGAAAAAAATGTTAAAAATTCAGAAAAAAATTAAAAAATTTAAAAAAATTTTAAAAATTTAGAAAAAAATATTAAAAATTAAGAAAAATTTAAAAAAAAATGTTTAAAATTCAGAAAAAAATTAAAAATTACGATTTTGCTTTCAAAATAATTAGATTTTTCCCCAAACGATCCCAAATAAATGCCGCCTTCACAAAAAAATTGCACATTGATTTCACCATCTTTTATTGATTCATATTTGTGTGTTCCATCAATTACATTTACATATTTAAATTGCATTTATAAATATTTTAATTATTTACGCCTGCTACAGGGTTTTAACTAGCCCGGAGCCAAGATCCAATCACCGTCCTCCACTGCCATCGGGTTGAGATCTGTCATCCCAGCTGCTCGATCCTCCAGCTTCACCTCTGCCGATCAGGTGATCAACAATCAACAATTACAATGAACTTGATGCACTTGTGCTTCCCAGATCCCTGCGCATGCTCTCGTTTTCGCTATTGGAGTGCTGTAAATATAAGAAATAAAGCTATGTTAAATTAAATTAAATTATAGATAAGTTTTTAAGAAAAACTGAGTAAGCAGTTTTGTTAAGCGCAGAAATCCCAATTCAGAACAGCATTTCAACGTATGTTTATCTACTCTGAGATATAAGCTTTCTTTATTATTCTAGAATTTTGGTATAAATTTTATAAAAATCGGACAACTATATCATATAGCTGCCATAGAAGCGATCGGTAAATGTATAAAATATGTAAAGCTGGGAATGTAAAACTGAAACTGTTAAACTGTGCCGAAGTTAGCTTCCTTTCTTGTATTTATTAACTTGAGACAAGATGTTTGATTTAATTAATTAAATAATTTTAAGGAATATAAGAAGAGAGTTGATGAAAAATTGTTATTAATTAAAATTTTAATGCAAGTAAAATATATTAAAGAATACATAAAAACCTTTTTTTTGGTTTATTTTCATCAACATTTCCTACAAATCTTAAAAAACCCCTTAACATTTCCTTGAAAACTCATAGGTAACTCGGCCACTAAGATTACAGAGTAGAAATCGGGGCACCTGAATCATTTAATTGTTGCGATTTTTCACAAAATTGAAACATCTTCCGGCATGGAGAGCCAAGACAAACGATGTGTGCACCGAAATTAGTTTTTCGCATGCTGCTTGGCCCGAGGCGTGAAAAGATTTTCGCATGCAAGGTGCGGCCACTGTCTGCCAGCAACAAAAAACTACAGTGGCTATAAAAAACAATAAAAACAACAACTTCAGCAGCTTATAGCAACAACAACAACAAGTACAACAACAGCCAGAGCCAGTGGCAGCGCAGCAAGTGTTGCTCTAATTTATAAAATGTTTTTTTGCTACCGCAAAAGTTGGCTGCTGGAAACAAAAAATCGAGGGAGAATGATGGCAGTTAGAGTACCCTAAAAAATGCAAGAAGGAATACGATATATATATATTATTTTTATAGGAATATTGATTGTGGAATATATATATAAAAATATTGAAAGTAAAAAGTAAAAAAAAAGTGTATAAATCAAAGTTTTAAAAACCCATAACTAAGTCAAAAAAGCGTCAAATTCAATTCGGAAAGCTTTTCTATGCTAGTTTTTTCCAGGTTAACAAATCTGCATAAATTTCGGGAAATTAAAATTTTGGTCGATTTTTGAGAATTTTAATGATGTAACCCCTTATAAAATTTTGAAAAAATGACCAAAATTTATATTTCTTCCGGATAAGACTAGAAAGATTTGCCTGTTAATGCTGATCAATAATATATATGGTTTATGGGGTCGGAAATGACTTCTTCACTAATTTGCAAGCTTTTTACTAAAATTAGAAACAAAAATTCAAAAAAAAAATCTTCTAAAATTCTAGAAAGATTGTTAAATTGATTTAAAAATCCAAGTGAATTCTCATGATTTTTTATTTACACCAAAATACCTACAACTTAGCTTCCTCTGAGATACAACCAACATCCAGGGTATTTCCCACAAATTAATTGCCTTGCGGTTCTCACACACTCACACACACGCTCGTCTAGGCATGGCAGAAATTTCACTTCTATAGAAATTCCGCAGCTTAGAGCCTCGGGGGCTTTTCTTTAACACTTTTTCCCAGTGCCGCTGCTGCTGCTGCTGCTGGGGCTGTCACTTGCTTTAGTTGCTGCTGTGCCGCCGCTGATGTTGCTGATGTCTTTTGCCTTTGTTTATTACGCATGACATGGCACACTCAGACTCACACTCACACTCGCCCACCCATCATAAATGCCGTCACATGTTTTAATTAAATGCCAGGCCTTAAAAAGTTTATATTTCTTGTTCATTTAATTGAAATTACAAAACAAACGCGATAATCTACGCCGGCTAACTGTCTGCCTGTTTTGTTTTGGCAATAATTTTGGTTTTAACTATTTAACCAAAGATGTTAGCACGTTGACAATGACAGACTTTCACTGCCCCAAAAAAAAAAAAAAAAAAAATGCGAAGCCTAAGTTTATGATGCGGATTTTATGTTCTATTGATGCCATAAAGAAAGGCCAGTAAAACATATTCCATGCGCTGCGATGGATTGCCCTATCGAGGGATCGCGTTCGTTGCCTGAGTCTTTTGTTTGGGTGTGAAATGTTTGCCGGCCTTTCGTGTGTTTTTTTGGTTTTTATTTTGCTGCGTGGGTTGTTGTCTTTTTTTTTTTCGAACCACTTTCGTTGCGGCCATCAATCAATTGCCAATTGTTAATGCAAATTGAATGCTGTTTTCATAAACAACATCCAAATACATGCGAAACGTCATTAATTTTAGCGCCGCAACGGCTGGCAGAAAGCTGAAGCTCTACCAAATCAAGTCGAGCATTTGTCTCATCGCTTAAACATTTCAATTTCACTCGCAGCTAGCAGCTCGCACAGTTCGTAGTTTCTTTTATTTATGGCTACTAAATTACGTATCCGTGCTGTGCTCCCGATGCCGATGCTGCCGACCAGGCCAGCCTTTGATTAATGATCTGGCCGGGCACACTGACTCAGTAAAACTGTCGGAAATCGGGGGGAGGGAGGCTATATCGGAGGAACTGGGCCCACTAACGATACAAAATGTACCGCTATCGCCGCACAGTAGTAGTCGCTGTGACACGAAAGTTACCGGGCACACGCTAATCAGGTTAATTGTCTCTCAATTTCCTGCAACTTGCCGCAAATGCATTTCAATGAGCCGCCAATTTGCGGGGGAGCAGCTGGAAAACGAATAAAGGGTATGGTGACACTGAAGGGAAAAATGGGTATCTTTAAAAATAAATTATAGATTTTTCTTAAATTTTCTAATACCATGAAAATATTTATTTACAAACATCGAGGTAGTACAGATTTTAATAAGAAAAAAAGTGATTTGAGTTCACAATTCTTATTTTATCTGAATTCGAATTTGTATCTGAAGTAAGCTGGAAACATCCTTCTTTATGATGTATTATATTCTTTATATCTTTACCTAAAGGACATTTAAGAACCCTTTTTTCTGTGTGCATTTATTCTGTTATAAAGGCCTTTTTAAAAAAAGGAAAGTTACATGTGCCACCACCTATGAATTACGGCAATTTGAAAGCAGCTACAACAACTTCGATGCCGGCAAAAAAAAAGTGCATCAACATTAACGAGCTGTTCATATTTCAGCCGTTTATCTCTCT
Organism: Drosophila kikkawai; assembly: GCF_030179895.1. Taxonomy (NCBI): domain Eukaryota; kingdom Metazoa; phylum Arthropoda; class Insecta; order Diptera; family Drosophilidae; genus Drosophila; species Drosophila kikkawai. Next base: position 31,941,880 of record NC_091731.1, on the reverse strand, counting down.
CTCTTTCTCTCTTAGTGAACCGTTGAAAATCCTTAAAGAAAAATGCACATATTTAACTAATGATGGCCACTTAACACAAACCCCGCGACAAATCAACAAAAGCCAACAGCAACTTTCCCAGACAGGCGGTCGACAGTCGAAAAGTCGGCGTGGGTGCCCGCCAAACAATATATATAAATATATAAACATAAAAATTATTAAATGCCTGGCTGATTATGCGCAGGCGCAGATGGAGATGCCTCGTTTGGGGACTTGGTTTGTTCGCTTCGTCTGTTTATTTATTTGTTTGCTTGTTTGTTGTTTTGTTGTGCTTGCTGATGATGTTACCTCCCAGCATCAAAATGTTGCTGTTGCTGTTGCAGTTGCCGTTGCAGATGTTGCTGCTGCTGATGACAACAACAATAATATTGTTAATGATAATGCTTATGAGTTTTCCTTGTAACGGCCGTCGAGTGATAAACATTGTGCATTTGCAATTAGTAAATGTGTTTCATTTGGAAAAAAGGCTTTCAAAGTTTATGTTTTATTTACTGGGAGAAAATAATCCTAAGTATTTCTTTCAAATATGTATATCCCGTTTTTCTTTGATTATTTTCCATTTTAGTTGAAGCCATCAAAACTTTCCATCAGTTGACAGAGCTAGCTAATGCATTGACAGTTGCAAATCAAATCGTACATTCGAGTGCATAATCTACATATAAATTATGGATATATCCATTCCCCATCTTCCCCTTTCTCTGGCATTCGCCGATCCATTTCCATTTCCCGCTCCAGTTTGCTGAACATGTCTTTCTGAGCTTGTTCAGTGAATCATGGCAAACATTTCGCGGAAATCGCAACCAGCTATAGTACAACAATACCAACATGAGTAACAAGCACCTAAGAAAACAAGAAAGAAAGGTTTTTTGTGTGAAGAATATGGATTTATAGATACCCTTGGAGACAGCAACACAGATAAAACATAAATTCAATACATATTTTATAAAGAAATTATAATTACTCATTGTTTTACTAGAAAATATGGAGTAAATATTTGTAAATACTTCTTTAATGATTTTGTATTAAAACCATAGGGCATATACCCTTAGTAAGGGTATTACAAAAACCCAAAGAGTCGTCGTGTACTTTCCAAATGCCTGGATACATTTCATTTCATTGCGACTCATTACATTTAGCTGGATCTCATTCGCCGTCCCAGTTGGCTGGTTTAGTCAGCACTTTGCCAGTGATTTGATTTGCTGTTCGGTGAGCAGTGAATGTGAACCCACAAGTAGAACAAGGCTGGTGGGAATCATAATCATCATCTTTTGATTTCGATTTCTGGGCAGCGGCGGCACGTGTGTCTAATAAAGACACACATGGCAAATTGAAATGCCAAGAGCTGCGATTCCAGTCTCAATCCCAATCCCAATCCCAGTACCCAGTACCCGGCACAACTTGTGTGGCTTTGGCCGATTGCAATCACAGTTGGCACAGTTTGTCTTCATCAGCTGCAAAAATAAGTTAATTGCTTGGCCAAGACAAAGTTGTAAGTGCTGCGGAGCTGGGTTAGTCGCACTCCAGTTGGCCACTTGGCCACTTGGCCACATCACGATCGCTTGGCTCCATGACAAGGTCAACAACCTTCTTTTGCCTTGATTAAGACATTTTATGTTTCTTGGTCTCGTGGCTATGGGTACTGGGGAGTGGTAGGGATGGCAAACGCACATATATAAGATATAGCAATAGAAATATTTCGATTTTTTCGATATATTAATATTAAGAAACCGATAATATATCGTACTATTGATGTGGCTTGTGGCCTAAAATAAATTTAAAAATTGTTTTGTTTGTGTCTTAATTTCTGTCAGACATCTTCTATATTTTAGCATTGCTGCATCGATATTTTCGATATATTATCGATTTCTCATCGATGTGTGTACATCCCTAGAAAGTTCGTTTTGGGGAATGGGAATGGAAATGGTGGCGGGAATGCGAATACCTTTCTTTTGTGGGGCGTTTGTCGGGGCTTTGAAATGTCGAACAAATGTTTTAAACTGCGTGAATTGGCATTATTTGTTATTTCTCCCTCATTGTGCGGCTTCTCTCTGCGATTATTTTGTGTACTCCTCCCCCCCCGGATTTTATATATATTTTCGTTTTTTTGCTGAGAATTTGCCTGGCTAACGGACAACTGGCGGCGGCGGCGGCTCAGACGGCTTGGCTTGGCTTGGCAACAAATTGAAATTACCTCACATAAAAATTGTTTGGCTGAAATTGTGTTTTTTGGGCACTTTGCCTGCAAATGAAGGCGAATTATGTTGTTCGAGACAATTAAGCTGCAACACGCGGAAACAATTTGCTGTTTTTTTTTTTCGGGCCCAAAAGCTAGCCAGGCACAATAACAACAAAAACAGCGACAACAACCGAAGGGGCAACAAAAGCCAATGACGGTTTTTTGGCGAAAACAACAACAGGAACAACAACAACTACGCGCAATTTCAACGCATTGCGCAACATAATTGAAATTGAAATGGAATGGAATTGAACAACAACAGGCCAACAATTTGCAAAATCGACATTTAAATGTGCATTAACCACATTGACCATGTTGCTCTTTCGCCGAACCTTGGGAAGTGGATACCCCTTTTACACTTGAATAAAGGGAATGTTATTTGTTGAATTTTTTAATTAAGTTAACTATAATTAAGGGAGAATTTTATATATTGTTTGGTATAGGTTTTAACAAGGAATTTGTGTGATATGTGTGTTAAGTACAATAATATAATGAATAAAATCGCATATTGCTTCTAAAATTTCTCACTAATTTTAACCTAGAAATGAAGCTAAGTATATAGCCTTAAAAGGTATGAAAAGCTTAAATTTCCCACAGAAAAAATATATATTTCAAGCAGTAGAGCGAGCCTAGAACGAGTTTGTTGCCTAAGTCTTTTGATTACTGAAAGGATTTTATAAATTCCGTTCTTTTATATATTGAATGTCAGCCTAAAAAATATAAAAATGTATCTCTTATAAATATATAATATAAAATAATAATAATTTCATTTTATTAAGATTTATCTTCTACTAATATATTTTTTATGTAATTCCCAATAAACTATAAATAAGAAAAGCCTTCTATCTATATTAGCCCCCCTTTAACTAAAAGACCATCTTGCTTATAAATCGTTGATAGTTTTCTTTTAGTGTTTCCCTGCGGCTCTAAAAGTGAGAGTCATGTAGACACACTCGAGACCTGGCCTAAGTACTTTCGCAGACAGCGCGTTTGGACCCTGTGCTAACAACCCGGCCAAGAAGCGGCTGGCTAGCCAGCCGCTGGAGAACCAGGACCCAACCCGGCCCAGCCCAGCCCTTTTCATGACTTAATCTTATCAGACAAGCACTGGCATTAAAAATGCACTTCAAGGTTCTGCCATGATTATGGCTCTGTGCCTGCGCGCTGCTCATTTCGTTAAATGGTTTCTGTTGGCCCAAGCGCATAATTCATGGTTGCGGGATTACAGGATGAAAGGGGGCGACGAACCATTGTGGAAAATCAGCAACGCTTGTTTGCTTGAGCTGGAAAAAAAAATACAAAAAAAAAATACAACTTACAAAAAAATTAAGTTGTTCTCCGCGGACATCAAGGTCGAGGAGTGAGTGAGTGAGTGTACAACCTCTCGCCTTGACCTCCGCTCCAAGTTGACATTAGCTTTAACATTTTCGTTTCGTTTTCCACGCTGCCCACACAGATGGGGAGAGGAGAAGAGGGTGAGCCATTAATGCCCAACTTTATGGCAGCTGCCACTGCGTTTCTCCCCGAATAGAAAAGCCAACACATGCCAGCTACTGTGCCGGATTTAAGCCGCTTTGGTTCTCCGGCCAACAAATGCGATTTGGCCCATAAACTTTTGTATTACCGGGGCCAACAACAAGTCAATTGGCCTGGCTAGCAGGCGGGCGGCATTTGCCAAAATCCCGCACAAATCACATAAATCGCCGCTCAAATCCCGCACCATATTTGGCTAAAATGCCAAACTCACGGCTAATGCTCATAAGTTTCGCCGCGAGCGCTTCAAAGCCGCCTCGCGATCCGATCCGGCGCGCCGATTGACAGGCATGAGAATACTTGCGGTCGACAGCAAATCCATCGACTGATCGACCAGCCATTAGCGACATGTGGTTTCTATAATTTTTCGTAATTACATAAATTGGTTAAAACGGTGATGGTGAAGTTCTGGACAAAACGAAACTGCAATCGAGCGTCTCCAATGCGTTTTGCAATGCTAATTGCTGCACTGCAGCGAAAAGTGATGAGGAAAATAAAGAAAATGTTAAGGGAAATACTAAAAAACGTTAAACGTAAAATCATGAATCTTCTCTATATTCTTTATACTTTTATAATTTAAATAATAAAATTATCTTTTATTTTTCTGTAATTTTTCTTCACTAGATTTTTCCGCTGGAAAAACCTTAAAATTTGTATGCCAGTGAATGTCTAAAGCTTTTTCAAATTATTCATTCAAAGTGGCTGATGAAATAAACAAACTGGTAAGAGCAATATAATTAAAATACCCATTAAACAATTAACTAAGATAAACAATAATAGTAAACAAGGAGTGCTTAATTATGGAAACAACTGATTTAAAAAGTTCCTAACTATTCCTTTTCAATCCCCCTATTAGATGACACATTTCTCTAACTGCACGAATTGCTTAGAAGAAAACTGCTAAATATTTATGCCAGTGAATGTCTATTGCCTTTCAGAATTAGTCAGCCAAGTTGCCGCTGATGAAAGACACAAACGGGTATCGCCACGGCGATGACAATCCCAATCCCATCCAATTCAATCCCAATCGCATCCCAGGGATTTCTGGACAAGTCTGGTAATAAATTCGATTTAAACGAAGCTCATTCGGGGCTGCACAGTGCGCACACAACTTAATGAAAGTGAGGCTGCTCTCGGCTGCTGCTGCTGGGCCAACAATTTATTAACATATTACCAACAATTGTTGCAATTTGATTTGCTTTATGGCCGCGACGTGCCCGCGATGCGCCGCCAGCGATAAGCAGCATCTACATCTGCGGAGGAGCCCCGCCTTTGGTTTGGAGATGCAGATGTGTAGAGATGCATGTGGGGAGAGGAGCTTCAGGAGCAGCAGGAGATGAGGGGCAAACTGCCGGGCTTCTGCCCACGATCAAAAAAACAAGAAATTTCGCGTTAACTCGCCCTGTGTCTTGTACTGTTGGTGCACAGAACCAAATTAAGATGGACTTTTAAGGTGGATTTTTAATAGGGAATTTTAATATCGTTTTTAAATAGTTAGCTGCTTGGAAAACTAGAAGTAAGAGTAGGTTTTAAGTATATTTTTGATGTATTATTATTTTTCAATTTTTAATTTAATTAAATTTCCACAATCTACTATCAAAAATCCAATTAAACAGAAATACATTTCCTTAATTTAATTAAAGTTTCTTTCCGTGTTTCATGAGAAGCCGTCGAGTCAGCGGAAAAGGTTACACAATTCATTTCATTTGGTGCAAGGCATAAATCAAGGCAACAACAAGCGGATAACCGGCTGGAGGCATCTTCAATCTTCCATCTTCCACAATATATATTCCATCTTCCTGCTTACTGCTGCTGCTGCTGCTTGCTGGGAGGTCGCCCGAACTGACCAACCCGCCTTGTGATATATGATTTTGTTAATTTCGTCCATTGAAAATGGACTGACTGCAGCAGACGGAGCAAGTTCGTTGCCTAAGTCCTTTGTTTTGCATGTGCACAGAACTTTTTTTTGCGGCCTCGCGCTTGCATAATCGAACTTGAAATGAAATCACTCACCAAGAGTTGAAAATAAATGCGGTTAATTGAACGACAGATCCCGGAGATGTGTGTGAGATGTGCCGAAGGCTGTATATCTCAAGGTTGCAGTGAAAGTGTTTTTACTTTTGTTTGCATTGCATTTCTGCCCACCGTCCATCAGGCTGTTTTATGACCTTTTTTTTTTTATTTTTTGTTTTTAATTCCAGCTGGGACACGGCATTTCGCAGGCTTCCAGACGGCTTCGCTTGGCTGACGAATTGCATGCTATAAAAGTGGTCAGCGCCAGTTGCGGCAACAGCAAATAAAACATGGCACAGCAGAGGGTAAGATATTAGGGGTGAAATGAGGGGGGTTTTTTAATTAAAATTCTTATTGAAATACAAGGGATTTTTAAAGAAGATTTAGTTCTTAGAAGATATAATCCTTAAAGGGTTTTTAAATAAATATTTTCACCAATATTCAATGGAGTTCAAGGAATTATTATTTCTATTAAAATTATAAAATTGTATATATTTTCTAGAATTTTTATTATTTTCGTCTGACCCATTCCACTGACCTCAATTGTGCCCGTGCCTGTGCATATGCGAAGCCAATTAATGGGCGTGAAAGTTTATTATCATTTTGCTCAAGTTTGCCACAGCTGAGCCTGGCTTTTTAGCGGGCTGCTACCCGGCTTTCGGCGCCGCCATCGCCTTCGCCTTTGGCTTGGGCTTAGCCATGGCCTGGGTGTTATCGCATCGCATCGGGTAGAGAGAGATATACTCACATCGATATGCCAGTATTTATCACTTTCTGTTTGCTCTGTGTGGCAGCTGCGATAATCGTTGAAATGTGCTGAAAAATTGCAGCATTTTAATTGTTTAAGGCAAAACACTTGGACGGTTGCAACTTTGTTGCAGAGACCACCACCGCCGGGGTTGGCTTTTATTTTTCTTTAAACTTTCAACATCACGTTGCACAATGGTGCTGCAGAAACGCATCATCCAACACATTTGAGGCATACTACGGCTCTATGGCCAATTATAAGTTCATTTACCTGACAAGGTAGGTAGTGGCAGCAGCGGCATGCAAAACAAAAAGCGGGAAGAAATGTGTGCAGGCATGTGAAAAACATTGCCACCGCATGATTATCAGATTTTTAACACTTTCCATTTGGTCGCAGGCACTGTTGTTGCACAGCAAAAAAAAAAAAATGGCTATAATTATTGGAAACGATTATCGACGAAAAAAAATGTGTCAAAAGAAAGGGTCGTTTTGAGAAAGGAAAGGAGGGAAGAAGGTGTGGGTAATAAAAAGTATGGTAAGTATTTACCTTACGAAGAGGTGGGAAAACATAATTTTAAAGAGAAAATTAAATGTTTTTGGAAGGGAAAATCAATTCGTTTTTTAAGATTTAAAAATATATATAAAAGTCATAAAAATCACCTATAAGAAAGTGACATCTGCCATTGAAAAGATGAATATCAAACAAATTAACCAGAATATCATGGTAAGTTCTGTTTCAACGATCTAAGAGGTAAGTTTTCTTCAGTAAAGAAAGTAATTCTGTCTTAACAATTCACTTTGTTAAACCTGCATTTAACCCTAAATATACGTCTAAATTTACCTATATTTTTCCCTCTCTGTATGCCTGTTGTCTCTGCTGTCTCTGTTTGCTATTACATTACTGTGGCACTGCCGTGGCTTTGCATTTGATTTGATTAAAAACCGCAGTTATCTGCCTCACTTTGTCGCCGGCCTGATGTTAACATCGACACTTTGTTGCTGCTCCGGTCAGCTGCAAGCTCTTGGCTTTCCGAAAGACTCTGATGGCTTTTACGGAGGGGCAGAGGGACGACTGTTGGTTAACTGCAATGTAAATTGTAAGCCGCTTGTCCAGCCAACATGTAATCCCCCCTGCATTATGCGACACTGGCATGTGTTTTATTATGGCAAGGTCAAGTCATGGCCAACAAAAAAATATTATTAATGGCTTGGCCGGCTTGGCGCGCTTTAATTAGCATTTCAATATTGGAAAAATCAATTTGCTTATTCAGCGCATCGCAGCATCGACGGCTTTATGCGATTTTTTGCGACACATATCAGATCAGAAATGTATAATGTATAATCTCAGCCTTGCTCACAGTTTAAACGCCAAATTGCAGGCACTTTTGCCCCAGAGCCAAGTCGTGAGTCAGGCGGCAATTTATTTTCGCCGAATTAAATGCAAATTGACAGTTCCAATTGCATTCTAAAAGCAAAAAATACACAAAAATACAACAAACATACTGCTACAAAAAATCGAAAATCCAAAATCGAAATCCAAATGCAAATCGTGTTTCGTTGTAGTTTTGCAATTAATCAATTAGGCGCAGCCTCGACTTCAGATTCAGTCAGTCACAGCTCAGGCTTCAGGTTTATGCACTGGGAGAAATTTTGTATAATTAAATTAAATAGTATATCGAGGTGACATTAAAAGGGTTTAAAAATCCAAGGACATTTTTCTTAAAATAAAGGAATTAAGTTATATTTACAATATTCTTTATAAAGTGTTCTTATGTTCTCTTCTTTTGATATCAAAACATTAATTATAATTAATATTTTCGGGAAATTTAATGAAAAATTATTTATAGAATAAATATATAGTATTTCCTGACACTTTGAACTTGAGTCTTTATATTAAATAATTTTTTAACAAATTATAAAAATATATATTCTTCATTTTTAGCTTATTTAAAACCCCAAAGATGACTATTTAGAATTTCTTAAGTGCACTGACAGCTTACGGCTTCAAGATCCAGCTAAAGCCCAGTCAGTGTCAGTGTGTCAGACATCAATACTCGTGGCATTCCCTGCAAATCCAGCTCGGATGCGATGGCGTCCGATTCAACGCTGGATTCGTTGTCACCTCGAGGGAGCCGCAAGAACCCCAGACCTGGCACTCCCAGGCTTTTAGCGGATTCGGAGCCGGAGCCTTGTATGCAAATTTAGCTCTGTTTTTTTCTGGCGATCTGTTTGTGTGTCTTTGAGGCAATTTCTGTTGTTTTTTTTATACGTTTTTTCTTTGAGCAATTGCCCGCTGTTCTGGCGATATGACGCCGCATGCATAATGAGCCTGTGTATTCAAATGAGAGTTTAACGCTTTGTTTTATTGGCCTTAAATTGCATTTAGCGTCAAATGTCTTGAGCAACGAACGTAAATAATGCCAAAGAAATATACTCTGCGCGTATTTTGCATTGCATTTTGCGGCATGAATAAATCTTCAAACGACCAATCACTCAACGGCGACGGGAACGTTGCCAAAAGGTGTGTGTGACTCACCTCGGGAGATCTCTGTTTTGAGGTTGTTCCCCATCATCATCATTATCATCTTTATGATTGTCGTCTGTCTAGAGATCTTAAAATATCATAGCTGCGGGGATGAATTTAAACGCTCGCCAATTCGAATTGACTTGAATTTTGGGGCAAATTTTGTTTTGAATTCGTTGCTCGGATAAGTACACTGAGGAAAGGTAGGTTGATTTTAAGTCGTTTTTTAAAAGAAATAAATTAAATTAAGATATATAAATATTATAGAAGCATGACACACACTTTCTATAGACAATTTCCCTAACAACCTTTAGAAAGCAATATTTCTAGAGGACTTTCAAGATGAGTACCATCTATTCTTACCCAAGAATACGTCAAAACTGAATGATTAATCAGTCACTAAACTTGGTTTCTAATTTTCTTTCACTGCACTATGGTCCAGAATCCGTTTTTTTTGGCATAAAGTCGATTTTTTTATGTTAATATATCGTTGTTTTCTTATTTTAATCTTAAAGTAAATTCATCATACGTTATAAAAATGTTAACTAAAAGCTTTAAATGTGCCACCAAAGCCTATTGAGAGCTTTTAAAAATGCGATTGCGATCAGTTCATTTCCGAATAGAAATTCGCGCCAAAATATTTAGTTACTTTATGTTGTGTCAGGCGTGTTATTTTGGTTTAAAAAAATCAACTAAAATATGGAAAATAATCTTCAAGGTATGCACTATTTAATGTATATTGTAATTTTTTGTGTAGTTCTACGTATTTAGTGTTGTGTAATGTCAAATTTATGTGTATGTTTTTAGAAAACTATCATGCGTTCTCCATGTTTCGTGGGGTATAACTAATAAGCTTCTCCATGCTGACAGCAACTAATTGGTCCAGATTGTACTCCTGGATGTTGTCTTTAACCACAAACAAAAAACTCATCCCCGTTCGTCCCCCTTTTCTAATATTTTGGTAATATACATAGTTTATTCACAGCGAACTTTTTAAATTATGGAGCAGCAACAATCGAAAAATTCAATCTGTATCGAAGTGACTATGCACCAAAATTAATAAAGACACTGTGAAATCCAAGAAAATTAAGGAAATAGATTAAAAATGCAGTAATTTTTATAGTGATATTCATAAATATCTTCCCAAATGTAAATACGTTTTTGAACGGTTAATTTCTTCCAATAATTCTAATTATAAATTCGGAAAAATATCTCTCTTTTTTTAACAACTTTTTCATTATATATGCGTTAATTATGTATATAATAAATGGTAATTATGTACATATATAAAAATTATAAATTAAATATCAATCAGTTTGCAAGGGCGGCAAGAGTGGGCGTGGTCGTACTGGCCCAATTTTTTGTACACAAGTTGTTAATGCCACAACAATAAAATCTGCGAAGTTTAAACCCTGTAGCTCCATTTTTCGACTTTATGCCAAAAAAAACGGATTCTGGACCATAGTGCACTGTTTACAATTTCATTAGATCGTCGTGTGCAATTCTAACTATAAATCGACCTTGGCCAGTGAGGGGCCCAATGCAACTGCCTGGGATTGCACAATTTTTGCATACATTTGTAGTCAATACCCCATCGGTGGCAGCACTTCACACTCGATTGCCAGAAGTAAAAGTTTCGCACAGTTTGCCTTTCCCATGGCACCGCATAATCGACGGATAATCAACCGGCATGATTATTATTTATGCAAACAGTCAATAAAATAGAAAATATATATATAATTAGCGTTACAAAGCAGATGGAAATATGGTTCATTTGAGCAGCGGGCGCGTTAATTGGATTACAAAAAAGTAACGCCCCCCACGGTAAGGCTGAAAGCAGAAAGCTACGTGCACGAGATGCAGATACTCCCGAAAGATACAAAGAAACAGATGCTGAGATACAGATAGGGGCCAATGTAAACAGATACAGATACGCAGTGCGGCACATTAGCTGCAGTTTGCCGCTGCCGAAGCCGATGCTGAGTGTTGAATCATGCAATTCAAATAGACACGAACGAAAAACGAGAAATCATCATTAATATATCAACAGTGTGTGCTTGTATCTTGCAGATACATTCGGGACACAGGCCGTAGGACAGTGGTTGTAACTAAGTTTTTGGGTTTACTTTTATGTAAAGCTAAGAAGGTTTATTTTCAGAAGGGAAAAAATTCTGAAAATAGTTTTCATACTGAATTAATTAATTCAAACTTCTGACTGAAATTGTAATATTAAAATCTCATATTTTCCCCATAAATTTACCCTTTTGAACCACTGTGCACAGTCTCTGCACGCGCGTGCAGTTGAAAGGCATATGAATGACTTTGATGATTGGGAAAGTGTTTGGCGAATGCGTTTTGCAGCCAGAGTGCCACATGCTAATTGCCGCCGCTTTTTCGCACATTGCCAGCTTTATTTGTATTTGCTGCTCGATTTTGTAATGAGTCATGCGTGTTGAGCAATAATCCCTCTCCTTGACTGTTAATTCATAATTTATTAAGTTAATGATTTAATTAATAATTTTAGCAGCCAGCCCCATCTGCAAGTAACTTCGCTGACGTTAACTGTTGTTAAGCGTGTCTGCGTTTTGTATCTTTCAATCTTTTGATTCGCTCGCTCGCAACCCTTTTCGGTCACTTAACTTTATTAATTTGCGCCGCAGCGGGTTAATGGTTTTTAAAGGGCTTTTTAAAAGGCACATTGTGGTATACAATGTTTATATATGCATATGGGGGGAACCCGGTGAAATTTGATATCTGAAAAGTGCACGCAGTTGTTGAAAAAGTGCACAGCATGTATCGATACGTGTGCAGAAAGAATTATTTTTAATTGGGGAATCAAAAATCTTTAGTAAATAATAATTAAAATATGAAATATAAAATTGTCATTACTTAATAAAAAGGTATTACTTGACATAAAACCAATTTCAAAGCTCATATTTGACCTTTGGGAATTATTTTACCTTCTTGTTACTTCACTATATTATTTTCCTTGATCTTCTGTAGTTTTTAAGTTCAGAAATCTTTATTTAATTTTAAAATCGAACCCAATTTCTCACTGTGTAACCTTAACCCCTTCCCCTTCAATTGCATAAGCCGCAGTGATCGCAAAAAAATTGCCCAAAAATCCACAAAAATTACCCAAGAATGTTGATTAAACGACGCTATATTGAGTTACACTGATAAGTCGGCACGCTGGAGAAATGTCAACGGAATGCCAGTTTTCGGCAAGAAACCATCGATAAAGCAGATCAGCTTTCCTTGGGGTCGAGGTGCTCTGTGAAGTAAACAACATTTCTGTTTTTTTTTGTGGTCTGCTCTTAGAACTTGCTATATGCATATATCCCGATTTGATTTATGGATGAAAACCAGCCACATGGGCATTGGTCTTCCTGGTTCGCTCCCTGGATTGGCAATCATCGGCGAGTAAAAACCAATTTATTTTATGCTGGCCCACAGTTCAGGACCCCGCCGCCAGACTTTCAACTTAATATATACGTATTTTAATGCACTTTTTTATTTTTTTTTTGAGGGGCTGTGCATGCTGCAACATAATTAAAAACGCTGCCCCAACGACACCCGAAAAAATTATCAAGCAAAAGCACCACCATTGCACCCATAAATGACGTGCGGCTGTTGCATTATTTGCCTTTCTTTTGGCCAACAGCAGCAGCCGGGGCCATGTCGTTAATATTATTCGGCTTGATAAACTTCTGCCACAAGACAATCGAAATTACTCAATCACGTCGAGCAGGCTGGAGACTGTGCACTAAAAGAAATTTATTAGGAATCATTAAGAGAAGTTACAGCCATATTGTGTGGGTTTTACAAAATATTTACAGCTTACGTAAAAGGAAAAATTATAGTTGGAGTAGTCAATCAATTTTAAGGGTTATTAAAAATAGGTAAAACATAACACTTTTATAATCATTTCCAAGTATTATTGAAATTTTTAAGTTACTACATAATATATTAGCAATTTGTGAGAGGGTAAACAAAGGGGTCTGGAAGCACTAGCCTCTGGAATTCGGATCCCCGAAAAGGTTTCCTCTTGAGCCTGTTTTCTCTACATTTATATTTACATTTATATACTTAACCTTTCATAACCCCTTTTCTTCGAGTGCTTCTCCATCTGGAATTGGGAGAGTTTGCCTTAGTTTTTGGCCAATGTTTCTTGTTGCATTTTTGTTGTTAGTACCACGGGCGTGCGTCAAAATGCAGCCCAGAAAGCTGTCAATGCCGCGCCTTTATTCCCTGGCTACGGGGGATTATGTCCCAGGGGCCCAGGTTTACTCCTCCTGCGAAACCCTGAGGGAACGGCTCCGGGAGTCAGCTCTCTTGTAATTGATGTCAATTGTGGCTGGCGGTGTGCGGTGCGGTGCACCCACCTCTCTCGCTTCGTTAAATGCCAAATATAATTTAATAGGAAGTGAAAACAAGCAAAAGGGTACAAATTACACTGCCTGCAAAGTATAATGATTGATTTGTATCGGCTACAAACGAGCTATGAAAAATGGCAACCAACATTGCCAAATTTTGCCATTAAACATATGGATGGCGAGATTGTCGGCTGCCAATTTTCTGCGCCCAAATTCGTAAGCGCTTGAAGTTTGATACTCATTTTTTTCCCCTCAATTTGTAGCTATCTCTGCGGCTGTATTTTTTTTTTTTTTTGGGCATTTCCGCATAATAACAATAATTTGGCGGACTGTTTGCCCAAATCGAGTTAGCATAATAGAGATAGAGAGTGGGTAGCTCCATGGCGAATCCAAAGGCGTCTTTATTGTGTGGCAGTGGCAGGACACTGGCCAGGCTTTGGGCCAGACTTTGGGCCGCACAATTGCGGTTATTTTTGCCGAATTGCAATTGCATCATCATAGCAATCATCATGGCCAAAATTTGCATCATTATGCCCGCGAAATAGAGAGAGAGTGGCTGCAGCGAAATATCCACATAGGTGGCATTCGCCGTGGCTTATTAGCCGAGGATTGCATTTCAGTTTGTTTTTCTTTACCCAAAAATAAACTCCCTTTGCGGCTTTTGGGAAAGTGCAGTGGCCAGTGGCCGATATGCCTGACTAACCTGCAGCCATGTGGCCAAGAGCGAAAGGCGGGAAAGGTGTCGACGATCCGGGGGATTTTAGATTTCGGATCTCTCGAATCGCGCAGATCTTGGATATTTGCAAACTGCAACGGTCCGTGGATTGGCCACGGTTCGGTGGGTTTTAGGAAAGTTGTTTGAAGGTTGTGTTGTGTTGGGTCATAACTTCCTTCCCCATGAGCCCGCTGCGTTGAGTCATCGCTGGGTTCGGTGACCTCAGGAACTCTTTTTGATTAGCCCAAGTGCCCTTTAATGACGCATGGCAACTTCTGCACTCGGAATTGCACGCCTGCAGCTTATTTATTACAAATTAAAGTCGATTGCTGAGCTGGTTGGACACTTGAAGAAATTCTAGCAACTGTTTTCAATCAAAAATATCATAGTAAAGTGAACTGTAACCCTTTTCTATGATTTTTTCTCTGTGTTTTCGTACACGCGCCCACAACAATCTAAGTTAGTTTTAACAAACTATAACAAAGCTGCGAGCGTCGAACCCTCATGAGTTTCTAATTGAAATAAATTGCTGCCAACTCCGGCAGCAACAGCGCCAGCATGCCCTTGAATTAGCTGCTGGCAACTAACTTAAATTCATTTCAATTGCCTCGTTTATGCAACATGAAACTGGAAGGGAAGCTGAGCGTCATGACAGGCTGGAATTAATGAGCCATCACCGTTGACCTTGAGCCGCACAGTGTACCAATCCCGCCTGCATTCGAATGTGTGTCAAATGCAACATGCAGCATGCAACGGCAACACAAGCAAGAGACGTGACTAACCGACTTTCATGTCATAACTTTTGTGAAGTTCAAGTTGGTAAGACGCCACCCCCTACAAGCCGAGCCGCCACCTCCTTTGTCTAGGAGCCGCTCAATTAAGGCGCATAAATTATGTGGCCGCCAAATTGAAATCGTAAATTAACATTTGCCAGACGGTTGCCTTGCCGTCGTCTCTCAGTCTCAGTCTCTCCCTCTCAGCGGCTGCAATAACTTTTACATTTTGACCAAATATTTTTGCCAATTTTCACTAAGCTCCCAGCCCACGCAGGCGACGCCCGATGGGTGAATGTTGAATGCTGACTTGGGGATGGGCATTCGGAAGAGAATTCGATATATATCGAGAAAATTGCATCGAATATTATATAGAATGGATATATTGGTGAGAAAAAGTATTTTTTTGATATAGAAATAGAAACTGGGGTTGGATATTGCCCAGAAATCTCAATATATTCAGAAATAATATGTTATCAAAGCTAATATCGATTATATAAATATCGAAAATATCGAAGAAAAAACATTTTGAAAAAATCGATAGTTTAACTATCATCCCTACATAAAAAATGCTCGAAATAAAATAGGCACACCGACAGACAGTCAGAGAGAAGGAAAAAATTGTCAACGCCGAGGCCGAGGAAAAACGAAATGAAAATGGTAGCAATTGCCGTGGACATGCAACTTGGCCAAAAGTGACAGTTGCCAGTCAGTCAGCAAAAGCACACACCAACTCTCTATGTGTGTAAGTGTGCTCCTGTGAGTGTGTGCATTCCCAACTCTCATTCCCTCCGAAAGCTAGTTTGATATTTTTATGTGTGACAGTTGCTTTATGTTACAGTTTCCAGCATTACTTTTTATTTCAAGTGCAAAATTTATTGCCGTTTGCCAAGGTGCAACAGCAACATTGCAACTGGCAACGTGCAACAGTCATCGGGCCAACAGGCAACAGGATTCCTGGCTACCGGGCTAATCAGTGGCAATGTCTGTCGTTGTTATTGCAATTTTCACTGCCGCTGCCACAGTCACAGAGTGCAGCCTTCTTGGCTTTCACTAGCAAAAATTAGAAACACTTTTTTTGTGTGTCTGCTCGGCTGGCATAACTCTGAATTAGTTCACCATAGTCTGGGTGGCATTGTGTCGCTCCGAAGAAGACCGCCAGGGGGGACTTTAGGATCTTGTTAGGTGAACTTATGGAATGGTTCAAGAGGTGGTCCCAAATTCGTTGGGAAATATATATTGCTTATTATAAATTGTCTCGGGGTGGATGGGATATTATTGTCTAGGAATTGCGTAAGAGAAAGTTTGTATTTTTGGTAAGAACTTTTATAATATTGAATAGGAAACTATATAAAATATATTTTATCTAAGGAAGCAATAGAAACGGGAAGGTAGAGGATGGTAGAGTTATAAGTTAATTCTTTTTATTACTTCCACTTCTAATAAAACCCTTAACAAAGATGTCTAGAAACCTGGTGAGATTAATGGCCAATTAGAAATATTTTCCCTAGCGGTTAATCATTCCTTCTTCTTCTTTACTCGTAGTCCGGTTTCCCTTACATCTTTCTCACCTACCAATTAGCCATTTCTTCTTGAAGCTTCCCCCCTGATCCAGTTCCGTAACTCCCTCATCTGTTAATTGCTTGATGAGGCTCTCAGATTTCGCACACCTTCCCCCTTCCACCCCACCTGAGTTGTCGCCCACGGAGAAAGAGGAAAACAGAAATTAGCCTGAAAAAGCGACGACATTGCATAATGCATAAATTTCTTAGGCCAAATACTCCTTTTAGCCTGGGCTTTTTACCCTGAGCCAGCCAGGCTCTAACTCGATCTGGGGCTTTGGCTTTTTCCCGTAACGAGCCGACGCCGCCAACTGCAGTTGGTAATATGAGACCGACTTGGCCTGGTCGCATTGGCTTTTTGGTGTTTTGTCGTTTTGCCGTTGGCCGCTAGAGGTTGTTGCTTGGTAATAATGACAGTATGTGTCACATTGCAACCCACACGCATTCAATTTTACTGCCATGGCTAAGCACTGGGAGAAATATTTGGGGGTTAATGTGTAAAGAATATATTTTAGTTGACATAAAAGAGCTTTCAGTGGAGGCATCAGTTCATATTGACCATTGATTACAGCGGGTGTTTGGGGGTTGGTAATTGATAAAATCAATTTAAATTTCTTCCAATTTCTCTCTCTGCATTATCAGCAACTGCCACAAAGAGGAGCCTGCACCTTTATGAGCCGTTTGAACAGAGCCTGGGAGCTGGGCTTTTAGCTGCAACTTCAGCAACTTCAGCCTCTTGGTCTCGGCCTCGGCTTAAGTTCGTTTGGGAGCCCCTTTGGAGCTCGACTGTTGGCGCAAATTTGATCCAATTGTGCACTCATTTAATCGTGATCTTTATGCGACTGTACAGTTGGATGTGTTTAGCCTTTTATGTCCATCGCTCGCTTGATCTCCCCTTGCATTTGGCCTGCGGTGGGTGACCCACATAATTTGCGGTCCCAGTTTTCTGCTCTCCGCTGTCATTGTTTCATTTAATTCGCTGCGCGGAGGCGCTGCGCTCAATAATTATGTAAAAAACATGTTAAACATTTAAGGAAGTTAATTAAATGGAAAATATATGTTTATTAAACGAGCCGGGACAGCCTTAATTGCTTAGTGCTTGGGGAGCCACACAAAAAAATGTATATAAAAAACAGGACTGTGGCCAGTTTTGGCTGAAGTTAAAGCCTTTGTCTGACGAACTGGCAGCCGTGCGAAGGCCTTGTATTTACGATCAAGTGCTTTCCGGGTTCAAGATTTGATTGCTTGAAGAATGACTGGTAAAAGTCAGTCCTATATGGGGAAGGAGATATGCAAATTTGTTGTCCTTACATGGGGTTTTTTTTGTGGAAAAATATGGATATTGTAAAATCTGTATCAATAGTAACAGAAATATAATTATCTTGAAATATTATTTATTTTGTAGACATTAACTTAAGGTCAAATATATAAATTTACAACTTATGATAATGGTTATTTAGCTATTAGTAATTTGTATAATAGCTAGCCATTAATAAATATAATAATATAAATTTGTAGTCATGAGCTTAAGAGCTTTTTTCATGATTCACAAATATTTGCTTATTTTCGTGGTAATTTGACCTCCATTTCCATTGATATTCCCACAGCTTGTCCAAGCTTTATTGGCCAAAATTAGCATTGGTAAATCGCAAATCAGCTTAATTGCGTACCTCATCAGATACGTTTGGATCTTGGCTAAATTTAGGCGTTTTTTTAAGCAGATTTTCTATATTTTTTACAGACGGACAAGCCCCTTGAAAATCGGTTTTGACATTAAGGCGTACTTCAACTTAATTTCATGCCGCATTGTCAGAGAAAAAACACAAAAAATCACGAACTCAAGACACTCGGGTTATGTAATTAAGCCAGTTACTGTAATTACCATAAAGATAGGCAATAATTTGGCTGCGCAGCCAACTATAATTAGCCTGTGGCCGGAAATGGAAGTGGAATCTCTTGGAGACTCTATTTATTTTTATAACCAGGTGCGGCCACTTAACAATGTCAAGGACATGGGTTTCCAATTGATCGAACTAGGAGTTTCCACGGGGGTTGCCTTTTCTCGTTGTATTTTGGCAACTTTTTTTTTGGCGAAAGCTTCACACAGTCTGATGCTGATGCTGATGCTGGGATTTCGCAATGAATAAAACATTACGAAGGCGTTGCTCTGAACCAGCAGAAACAATAACTGAAGGCGTTGCTGCTACCTCAGCTTCAGCTCCAGCTCTCTGGCCTGTCTGGCCGTTTGCTCCGCTGGATGTTCATGTGGCGGCCAACTGGCCAGCTTGCTAGCTGTAATACGTCAATAACCGTTTAGCGTACAAATTGAAATTTTTATTAGTTACGGACAAAAACTCAGGGGGAAAAAAAAGAGCAAACTAAGCCATAGGCCCGCCGGCGATGCAACGGCAAGCGAAGGAAAAATAATAAAAACAAACCAGGCAGGCGGCTGAAGCTACTTAGACGTTTCACAATGGGAAAGAAAGCTGGAAGTTTATGGTAAAATATGGGAATTTCAGAAATTTTGATTAGGTTAAACTATAAATTTTATAAAAAAGTTTAAAGAAAATGTACTGAAAACTAAATTTCTTTAAAATAAATAAAGAACTCTTCTGAGTTAGCTGATGCTTAGATTTACAAGTAGATTAAACATATGTTTAAACATTTTTTAAATCGATTAAAGATAGTCTATCTTAGAGATTCAGATTCAATTTTACAAAATTAAAGCAATAGAAACATTCTATAATTTATTTCAAACGGTTAGAAGCCTTCTTCATCTAAACTTTATTTATTTAAAATATTTATATTGTTCAATTTACTAATAAAAAACGTTTACCGTATCTATGATTTATTCCCAAAATTAACTAATATTTAACCATAGTCCGGTGAATATTTAGGGGGAGGGGTTGGCCGAGAGGGTGGCTGGTCTGGGAGGTGGCAGCCAAGGAAGCCACACGAATGCCGCTGCTGAGATATCGCCAGAGATTATGTTTTGTGGCGGTAGCAGCTGCCACCATTGTTTTTGTTTTTGCTGCTGCTGTTGCATCTGATGTTGCTGCTGCTGCTGCAGATATTGCTGCTGTTGCTGGTGGCCTTTTGGCTTTGTATCGCGGCGCTGGCATCTGTGCGATGTACAACACTTGCAGACAACTTGGCGCGAGCGTTTCCATTTTTTTTTTGTTTTTTTCGCTTCCCCCCTTATTTTTTCTCTAACTGTACATTTGGGGCGGATGGGTAAATTTGTGTTTAGAAATTAGCCAGGCGGCACTCGGGCCACGCCCCAAACTTGTCTGCCTGCCCGCAGGTGATGAAGCCATTGTCGTTGTCATTTTCGTTGTCTCAACTGCATTTGCATTTGCATTTCCATTTCCATTCCCATTACCATTTTGCATGTGTCTATGCTTCCTGTGGGGCTACTGTCTGCCGAATGCCAATCCATCCTGCTGTCATGCCAGCTACCGCACTTGGGCCACCCTCGCGGCGGCATAGGGGCCGCCAAGTCCGACGATAAGGCAGCTGATAACCGGGGCTCTCTGCGGCTGTCTTATCGCGGAGGCATGCACTGGAAACAAGTATTTAGTTGGTTTGAATTTCTCTTAGATAAGCAGCCTTTAGGGGCTAAAAATAAACACTCCTCCAAAGGTTGTGTACACTCCCCTTGGTGCTTAAGTGTTTCCGGTCTTTGCCAACTCTCTGGCTTTCCTGGTAAAGCTGGCCAAAAGCCTTGGTGTATATATTTAAGTTTTAAAAGCGATTTCGTGCGTGCTGGCAGCCATAAACGCGCCCTGCACTTGCTGCTGTCACCTAGTGGCGCACCTGAGACCCAGGTGCTATATATATATATATATAGTTGGTAGATGTACCTAAAGTATGTGCCGGCAGGCAGTGGGTTTGTTTGTCTAGTCAGCGGATCTCGAACGAAGCACAATCAATGGACCCGCAACATGCGAAGCGGCAGTTGCTAAATGCTAAATGGCAGGCCGGCCAGCGAACTGGGTTAAGTGCAGCCTCCGCCGACTTGCAATTTATGCATTTCGTGTTTACAGTTTTATGATTATGTTGTGCCCAACACCAGCTACAAATGAACAAAACAATCAGCAAAACAAACGTTGCAACATTTTCGTTTTGCCGTCCGGCAATCGGCGATCAAGGCCGCTTCAAGCGATAAATTACAAGTTTTTCTAAGATTTGTTTGCTGATTTTTTTTCCCTTCGAAACGGAAACGGTTATATGCTAAAAAAAAAAGCCCCCAATAGGTACGAGCGTTGGCGTCTAATGAGCTGTGACTGCGCCCAGATCTCAGCCCAGCTTCGGGGCTGCCTTTCACAATGCCACCAAGTCCGCCGGCCGAAAATCTAATTAAATGCTATCGTGCTAATAATCAGCGAGTTTACGAATAGAAAAAAAATAGTAATAATAAAGTAAGAAAAAGACAGAAATATATAAAATAGGAAAAGAAACTTTCTAAAGCCCGTGAGAGTGACGCCTTTGACTATGTTATAAAAAATCGCTCAGGCCGGCTAATTATGAACGCCTAATTACAAAGACGGATGCCACAAGTCGCTGCCACGGCCACTGGCGTGCGAAAAGTTCAGCACAAAAGCCGAAAACTGGCTGCCGAGCGAGTTTGGAGCGGTCTTGAGTTATGATTCCACCAGGCCCGAGTCGCGCGTGGCAAAAGCACTTGGAGAAAAGCTGGCCAAGAATAGTAATAGAATTTTAAAGAATTTTTCAGGCATTAGGAAAGGCATGTTTAATAAGAACATGTATACAAAAATCCCCAAATAAATAAACAATTTCCTAATATGGCTTGCTGTTTCAGAAATAATCTGAATTAAAAATTACATTTAATATATTCAAAATGTATCCTCCTTCCTTTTCCTACTACACCAAATCACTCTTGAAGCCAGCTTACATTTGTCGGCTTCTTTGATGGCTTCACACCTCGAAACTTTACCGACGTAAAGCCCATTTTTTATAACTCCTTGCTTTTCGTAAACGCAATGGTAATAGCACTGGACATTCCTGTCGTAAAGGTTACGGATATTCTTTTCGCCTACGTCCTCTTGTTTTCTGCATTGTTCACTTATTTCTGGTGTCGTCTTCACCCATCCTTTAAAGCAACTTATAGATTCCAGGCAAAGGATGAAAGCCAAAATAGTTAACAGATTCATTTTCCAGACTAAAGCTAATCGGGCATTTTTGATCTGGTTTTATACTGAGAATTCTTATAATTAGTTAATGTAATTTGTTCTGGTTTATTAAACCCTTTAATTAGTTTCTTAAAGGTAAATTAAAGCAATAAATAAATCTATTTTAAAGTAAATTTAATCTTAATTTTTTTAGGTGTAGTTGGTATATCGAAACAGCAGCCTTTGCGGCTGGCTGACTGACTTTTCCGCCAGTGGTTTGATTTATGTGGCAACTGTGACACGGCTACGGCGGCTAGCGTTCTCTATAATTACGAAGCCAGTTGATCCGGCGCAGACACGGCGGCGGCTACAGCTCCACCGAAAAGACCACGAAAATATAATCGTGTGTGTGTGTGTGTGTGTAGAGACCTGGGCCTCGGCATCCGCATCTATATCCCCCCCTTTTGGACCGCCTTGTTTTCACCACATGCTGTCAGCATGTTTTCCGGCCGCCTCTCTTTCAGGGTCTCTAATGTTGTCAGCACAACCTTGGGATGCACAAATTCACAAATTCATGGAGGCTGTGAACTTAGCACCCGCGAACCACAGACTCGCACATTGTAAAATTCTAGAAAGATGAGCTTCCTGGAATGCGCGATGCAGTCTGCATCTCCAGCAGCAGCCTGGTGGTGTTGACAGCCATTTGTAGTCATCTGGCTAACAAGACACAAATAATATGAATCGAAGGCTAAACAATGGGGCAGACTAGGGCTTCTGACTGTAAGGATTGGTTTTCTTTTGTTGAGAGATGCAAAGGTGAGATAGTATAAAAGTATATATTAAAAAAGGAATAAGTAACTTATATTTAGAGAAAGATAAGCTTACAACTAATTAAGCAAATAATTTATATAATTTTCTATAAATTAGTCTAGCTCCCATACAGTTTCTTCTTTTCTAAAACTTTTTAAATACATTTTTCATGCGGTACCTGAACTCCAACAGGCGTAACAAGTACACAAAGGTAGCAAATCTACCGCCACTCTGGCTGACTGCTGCTGACTTGACCCATTTATGCAGATTTCGTAGCCGCAACAATGGCCTGTCCAACAATAACCATATGCCCAGCCACCGTGCATTGGAAGTACAAGTACAAAGTACCACGCAACACACTCTGGTCGCCCTTGTTGTGTTTCTTTTAAGGCTGCGGCGATCTTGTCGCCGAGAATTTATTGTCATTTGTCATGTTGATTTATATTTGCTCATTGGCATTAAATGCTTAACAAGATTTTCACGCCGACCGCTTGACCCAAAGCTGGCCGGTAACCTTGAGCGAGCTTCCCGCCGCTACCTTTTGGCAAAAAAGCAGCTGACGCTGAAATGATCCAGCTTTTGGTCTTGTATGTACAGAGGGATATTTCTTTGTTTTAAGAAGCACTGGGAGAAAATGTGGGAATATTTATGAGAAATAAAATCTATACAAATTATTATGATAATAATCCAATATCTTATTTAATGTCTTGATATATTTTATATTTTATTCTATAATTCATATTTAATGTTTCAGGTTTTAACCAAAAATATTCTTTATGTACTTTACACGACACTGAGTCACTCGAGAGGTGTCACTTTATAGCCTGGCTCTGGCCTGTTTGTTTGCCGTCGGGCATTTGTTATATTTGAAGGATCTGAAAGAGACTTATCTCCCTGAGTCAGCCTGACTTTGTCTCTGCTTCCCGGTCGGTCACAAACAAACACAGCACTTAAAATGTGTGTTCCTTGTTTGCCCGCCATGTAGCAAGTGGCTGGCAGGCGGAAGTGAAATAGTAATAGCCAAGGACCCCGAAAGGCGAAAGGCAAACACGCGCCGCGGCGAGACGTGACTACCTGTGGTACGAATAGAGCCATAAATACGCTCGTTTGTCATAGAACAGAGGTGCCCGGGCAGCCATAGGGATCCAGGGATCTTAGCTATTGAGCACTCTCCAGGTATCCCGCCCATTAATCATGCAATTGTGGGCTCTTTGCACAACCCTAAACCGGCAGCAAAATTCGCAGCGAGGCTCATCAATAAATACACGTAATTTGCGGCCAATAGAAATGCAGTCTCCTCGGTGTGCGTGGGGTGGCGCTTAGATGAATGAAGGCGTCGCGATTAGAATCAATTTGAATTAATGAACATTTAAGGCGACTGGGGATCTGTGTGTTTGGCCACAAACAAGCACAGCGGGTGATGGATTTTCGATTCGCAGCAGCAGCAGCACAAAAAAAGACAAAGAAAACAAAAGACTTAGGCAACGAACTTGGCGAGATTTTTTTGGTCAAAACATCGGCCCGCCCAGCTGGATTAGCTGACTAGCCGACCAGGCTTATTAATTTCACATGCCTTGGCCATAATGAAAAGCGATTTTATATAGCCCGGTCCCGGACCGGAGGCCGAGGCCGCCTGCCGTCGTTTATAATCAAGTTAAATGCGCGCGCGTCCATAAAAACTTGACTTATCAGCCAAGCGGCGAGGCAAGGCCAAACAAATGGCGCAAATGCATTTAGGGGGGGGGGGGGTTATGATGGGGTGGAGCGGGGCATACCCATTTGCATTCGCATCCCCCGAATATCTGCATATCGCACCGTTTGGAGACAGTGCGACCATTAACAGAACGATGTCGCTGACTGAGTGCGCAGGCAGGCGCAGCGAGCATTGCCTTTTTTATGGCACTTTTCACTCGTCCCGGTACGGTTTCTGCTCGTTTTTTTTTTGGTTTGGATTTTGCTTTTGGAAAATCCCCATACAACTTTATTGCCCAGCTTCCCGCTGTGTGCAAATATATAACTCTGTTTATCGCATTTCATACTGCATTATTTATGCCATAAAGAAAAAGTGAACTCGGAGAGAAAACACAAGATCAAAGGTGGCGTTCGGTTTGGGAGTAGTTTCTCAAAGCGAAATATGCTTAAAGAATATAATAAAAATATTTCTACAATAAATATATGGAATTAAAACTGAAACTTTAATATTACAAAATAGGTAAAAGCATTAGAAAGTTATTAGATTGAAACATAACCTTTATTTATTGTATTCCCTAGTTTTCCTGATTCCATTTCCTAAATTTTCTTTAATAATTAATTATTTGATACCCATTTCCTATATCTGTTTAAAGCTTTTAGTTAAAATTCATCTCATTTCAAATATAAAATCATAAATTAGGACTGAAAGTTGAGAAGATCCAAAGATCCAACTGATAATCTCGATTTCTTTCCGTGCACACTCTAAACCAAGTCTCTTTTGCTGCCATTGGCATTGAAAACTATTTAAAATATGCCCGAAAATATCTGCGTGGCATCGCTTTTTGTTTTCAATTTTTTTTCGCCTTTGTTGTGTTTACCTTTTCGCTGGAAATCAAGGCGACCAGACGCTATCGATCAAGCATGCAGCCCATCACACGGGACGGTATAGGGATTGAGGTTCGGATTGGGATCGGGATTGGGGAGCTCCTCGCACGCTTGCTTAGATTTCAACACAATGGAGTGTCTTCTGTCGGGGGTTTCGATTTCAAAGGCCGGCAAGGGAACCCGGGCACGTACATAGATCTGCTGGGGATTGGACGAGGGAAATGGGACAGGGGATATGGGATATGGGAATCCCTCTGTGGCGTTGATGCGCACCTACGATAAGGATGAGACCGGCAAACACACCTCAAAATGTTATGAAATTTTCAAAAAGGGGAAAAGACGAAGAAAACGAAAGAGGAAAGCTAATAGAACCAGAGGAGAGTTGGAAACAGGCAACAGGAAGGAGTTGACACTGCTAATCCTGACGAATTGTTGTTAGCTGTTCAGGTTCATTCAGCAAAATGCTGAGAAAACTCCCTTCTATCTGTCTAATATTTCTTTGATTTATGGTTTTTAGTTTTTTAGAGAAGACTTTAATAAGTAGGTATACTTTTATGAACTCGTTAAATATAGCTTGCTAAATTAATTAAAAGGTTATTATAATTAAATAAGCTTAAGAACAAAAACTTCTTTGTATTTAATGGTCAAAACTAATTAACTATGAAACACAATGGCATATAATTTTCAGTATTTCAAGGTTTAATTAATAGTAATAATTCCTTAGAAGTCAAAACTAATGAACTACAAAATACAAAACAAATGCAAAAATATTCTGACAATATTCTTTGTGTTATTCGGGGAGTTTTGTTATTAAAACGAAGTTTTAATATATTTTTTAACACTCACTCTTACGTTACATAAATATTTTCTTCCTTTTAACTTGAAACTTTTGTTAAAAACCTACTAAACCCAAGTTTTGGGAAAGTGTTAAGTCAATGCAGGCGCTAATCAAATTGAGACAACGAAAGTGTTAAGATGCCTTCCTGGAATCGGGAACTAGCCGGCTATTAAATGCCTGTCGAGCCATAAATCCGAAGATAAGACAATGCCCCACTGATAAGGCCTGAAAGATTTAAGACAAACGATAAACGAGACGACGAGCAGACTGCACAAAGATGAGAGCGGCGGGTCCATAAAATCCAGAAACCGAAAACACACACACTAAATAAGCCATAGGAGAGACTCTAACATGGGGTTTTATCACCGCTTGTTAGCGGCGGAAAGTGTGTAAATTTACACACAGAAACCCCATGAACACTGGGAAAACATTTATTAAAGAGGAAAGTGTTGGACTTGAGAACTTTATCTTTTAAGTTAATATTGAATAATAATACTGTGAGCAATGAAAATAATAATCTTAAAAGAAAATTCTATGTAAGCTGAATTCATGAAGATTTTTCTAAAACTGAGGACTTGAACGTATTTTTTTAATATTTAAATCTATTTATTTTCAATTTAACTTGTAATTTTAAATATTTCTATTCTTCGTTTTTTAAATAGTATTTTTTTATTTATATATATATTTTTTTTTAAGTTAATTAAATCCTTTTTTATTCAAATAATAAAGACATTTTTACAAGAAAAACTCCTAAGAATCTATTTTAAATAAAAACCCACAAATTTAAATTAATTATTTAAGATCTCAAAAATGTTTTCTGTGCACTCAGCTGGAGTTCTTTTCCCATTTTAATAACTTCTCAGTGGTTTTTACTTTCAATGATGTGAACAATTCTTGAGTAATTTTCCTGCTTGAAGCTGCAACATGTTTGATGTTGTTTCGATCGCCGCTGTTAGCGGCTCAAAAAGAGCTGTTACAGCGCAGAGTGAGCGCAATTATATTTAGTTAACAGTGAAAGAGTATCTGTGGGATAAAGAGAATGTTAAGAGAGAGTATCTTTGAGATACAAAATAGCAATTTAAGCGAGAATTGTATGGATTTTAAATTATTTTTTAAAAAAGAATATTGTTTTTAAAAGAAGTTTAACAAACCAAGCATATTTTCATAAAAATATATATTTTAATGGTTTAAAATTCATTTAATTTAATTAATTACTTATTTAAGTAACATATTTCATTATCCATATATTATTTTATAAATATATTATAACTTGTAGTTTTTAAAACACTTTCAAATTCACAATTCTAACCATTGTTTTGATTCTACAAAACCTGCAACTAAAGAGTATCTCTCAGATACACTAAAGAGCACTGCAAGAGAGAGCAATTCTGGTTTCTCACAACGAACCGAACACACACGTTCGGTGGCGCACTTTTCGAAAAAATTCAAACAGTCGCTCGCAGAGCGTCGTCGTGAACAGTCTAAAAAACACAGGCAGTTGCGAGAATAGCGATTCTGGATCCCCAAGTTCCAAAACACCCGAGTTCGATACCGCGATACGAAACTGTGAGTGTGCGCGCGAGTGTATCTGTGGGATTCGCTTTATGAATGGGTTACGAACGGTACGGGCGTGAACGAATTTTTCGGAGAAAACCAAAAGCAAAACCAAAACCGAACCCAAACCGCGATAAACAGAGGCACACACACATATAGAGTACCTTACTCTTTCGCTCCCTCGATTTAATAAGAAAGAAAACGTTTGTTTTTCGCTTCCAAACAAGTAAATAAATAAAATAAAAAACCGAGCGCGGAAATTGCAGTTTGAAAACAAAACAAACGCATCGTTTGTCATGCTGCTCTCGCATATTTTGGCTTGAATTTCGCACGGTTTCTACAGTTAGCCCTTAGGAGAAATAACTAGGGAGTTTTTTAATGGGAACTTTTTATTTAAAATTTAAACATTAACAAAACAATAAAGAACTGTAATAGATTGAAACAGAAAATCCCTAAGTAAACTAGATATTTTCACGGAATTTTCCAAAAGTATCTTAATAACTGAATTCAAATAAATACAGTATTGTATCTTTCACAATTATAATATTGATGAAATGTTTTTAGATAAGCTTTAAATCCTTTATTTTGGATTATATTTTTATTTATAATAAAAAATAGAGCAAACTCTAGTTGAGAACTGAATAAATAATTCGTTTTTCTATGTTTCTCAGCAGTTTCTATCTATTTTCTAGCATTATAACAATGTTATTGATATTTTTAAAAAAATTACAGTAGTCTCTAAATTATTTCCCTTAAAATATACCTCTTTTTGTGGCTTAATATTGAGAGTTTACTGTAAAAAAAAAACTACAAACAGGAAAAAGTATTAAGCTAAATAGTGCATAAAAATCAGTTTTCTTTGCGGTTCGGTTCCGTTCGGTGTGTGTTCGTGTTGTGTGTGTTTCTGTTTCCCCCTATCTTTCGCTTCCTCTCCTCCTAACCCACCTCTTTCGCTCGAAATGCGTGAGAGAACGAGAACGCGTGTGTGTTGTGCTTTTGT
This sequence comes from Drosophila kikkawai, assembly GCF_030179895.1. Lineage (NCBI taxonomy): Eukaryota > Metazoa > Arthropoda > Insecta > Diptera > Drosophilidae > Drosophila > Drosophila kikkawai. The sequence continues at coordinate 31,913,451 of NC_091731.1, read as the reverse complement.
TTTCGATTACGTTTACTAAAAATCTTTCATACGCCCCATAGAAAAAATAAATAAAAAAAGAAAAAAACAAAAACATGACGAAATGTTGTTGTTGAAAACGAGCGCAAAACAAAAAAAAAGTATAAATAAAAGTGATTAAAAGTAAAAAACGAAACAACGATACGAAATTAAAAGCAAAGAAATTATTTAAAAATTGAAATAATAGAAATATATAAAATCTCTATACAAAAAGTTTTGTGAAATATATACGAAAAGCGAAATTCTATTTCGTTGGTGTTGTGAAACAAGAAAAGTTACAGATACTCTCTCGGCAAACGCATCTAAAAAAGGTAAACAGAGCTTATCTGCGGAGGTGTGTAAACAAAAGTGGAATAAGGAACCCTCGGAGATATCTCGAGACCCATAAAGATCTGCAGATCTGCCGGTTTTATGGGTGTGTGTGTTTATCTCTCCCTCTTTGGGGGAGTTCCTAGAACGAAACGTCAGTGCTTAGATACATTTCGGTGATAGTCCCCTCCCCTGTAGGTCACTTTCACTCAACAGAGATACTAGCTGGGTGCTTCGGGCTCTCAGCTCTTAGTTCTTAGTTCGTTTATCTTGTCAGTCGCCGACTTGACTTGAAAACGATAGTGATAACCTATATAATATATGTTTACAGTTAGTTAGTCGCTGGCATTATCTGCCCCGACGCGCTCTTTCATCACTCAAGCTTCAAGTTCTCAAGTTCTCAGCACTTACTATCTCCGATCGCTTTTTTGGGCCGGGGCTTTCTGGGTTTATTTCCGCTGCTGCTGCGGTTTTTTCGATTCATAAATCATTTAATCGCCATGCAGTTTGTTTACACTCTTGTTGGGTGGTAGTTTTTACCCCTTGTTTGGATTATTTACCTTGCTTTTGAATTCGTTGCCGTTGTTCTTGATTTCATGGGAATGGCGACCGTGTGTGCACAACAACGGTTGCCCATTGATTTGCATAGTTATTGAGAACTCGGAGCCAGCACAGAGCTAAATAACGAAATTTCCGGTTCTATATGGTGCGTCATCGGTGGTGTCGATCGCTTAAACCCCTGAGCGGCACAGGGGACCCGTTTTGTCTGCCATAACAGCCACGCTCTCGATATGGTTCGCCCTTTTTTTTGTGTTTTGTTTTTAATTTTACAGCATAGCCATAGCTATAGCCATAGCCACCTTATATGTTTATATATATCTACCTTTGTATATAAACTTGTTTCGTTGTCTGCCTTTGTTGTGTCTTACCCCACAAATGTACCGATATGTATGTAAATAAGTTCACAACGAAACACTTGTGCTCGGTGGTTGATAAACCAGCCAATTTCAGGTAAATAAAACTGAAACAATATTTCGGCTAGCTCGGTTTCTTCCTCTGTCTGGGAAAGACCTCATAAACTGAGTTGAGTTTAATAAAATTTCAAAAAAAGTACTAGTTGATTTTCTATTAGAATTATTTTCCTTATAATTCAATACAATTTTCAAATTAAATTGATATTAAAGTAGGATTTTTAAGCGTGTTTTCTTTAATAAAAAAGTACGCAAAGATCAATCAAAGGTTAATCAATTAAGAAATCAATTCCAAAGCTTAGAAATAAATGTATTACTTAAGCCAGAATTCATTTCTAAGCCTTACATAATATGTACTTTTAAAATCAATTTAAAATCTCTTTAAACATTTTTAAAATTTTAAAGATACATTATAAGAATATAAAGATAAATTATATAAAACCCTCTAAATTTGTATATAAAACAGACTCCCATCATATAAAACCTTCAATCCCTTCGTTCTAGTAAGAATCTTTCCCTGAAATCTCCCCAGCTTTGGTTTAATTAAAAATAAAACTAAAAAAACGACCAAGTTTTTTGTATCCTCTCACTTAGAAGTTAATCTCTACCAGATTTCTGCCGACTCGATCGCTTTCCCCTGTCTGCCGTTCAGAAAAACATTTATCAGGCGGGGCAGGTTCATCAATTTCGTGTGTGTGATAAATGTCGTACAAGAATTTACACAAATATGCATGTGTCTATGCTGCCAGCTGCCGTGTACACTGGCTGAGTTGACAAAATGATTTGTTTGGGCGCCCCATGTTGGCTTTATTGTTGCCAGCAGCTAGCTCCATGATCCCCGATCACCACTGAGCGCCACCCTGAACTTACGGCCAGGCAAGAATCTCGGGGAGAGATCTACACAATCTGGAGTCCGACGAAAAAAAAAAGCAGCCACTAATTCCAAACAATGTAAGGCATTATTTATTTTTAACTGAGGTCATCAGCGTAGACATCGTCTATTACAGAAACACCCGCCGCCGGTGCCTCTCTCTCTCTATCTCTCTATGTTTTTCTCTCTCCCTGTGTCTGCTTTTGAAATTATTCCTATCAGCCTGCGGTGTGAGCTCCCCTCTGGTTCTCAAATTCTCTGGTTCTCTATGCTCGGTTCTCTATTCTCTAGTCTTGGGACGGTACACAGCAAGAATTGGTAGTAGAACGTTTTTTAGGAGGAGTTTTGTTAGTTGAAAATATTTCGTATAATATACATTTACATTTCAAATTTATAAAGATTTTAAATAAATTATTAATCATAGATTAGAAACCTTCTTTTAAAAGACTTTTTTCAATTAATTGAATCTAAATTTTTGTTAGATACTTTTCGTAATTTCTTCCCCTGTATCGTTTCGACTTCTATGGTGTTGTTCTTATTTCAAAGTTAATGTGCTCGGTGCTGTTTTTGTTCAGCTGTTGAACTCGAACTCTCACCAAATTATGCCACACACACACTGGCATACACACAGCACACCCAGCTGGAGGGAAAAGGAGTGAGGAGGGGGGAGACCCAGGTCCCAAGATCCAAGATCCAAGACCCAATGCCAGCGGGGCCAGCAAACATTATTTGAAATATTTATGCTTGACTTTTGCGCCTCAATGACTTTTGAATTGCCTTGCCTTTGGCTGCCAGTTTTTCCACAAACACATATGGACACACACACGCACATTCTGCACCGTATCCGCAAACGTATCTGTGTATCTGTGCGTTTTATGTTGTTTGGTTCTTAAAGATACGCGCCGATCTTTGTGTATATTTTTACTTGCCGGCGCGCACATATGTTGCATCAATGGAATGGATTTTCTAGGATCTAAAAATCTCTCTCTTCAGCCAGTAAGAGATAGAGAAAAGACCGAGAAGCAAACGAAAACATTAAAGACACATTAACCTGCATTTAATTTGTCAATATTAGCCCGAAGAAATGCCTTTCTCGGGTTCTCAGGCCACACTTTTCATTTCTTTCGGTTCGAAAGTGAGGCAACACACACAACGAATGAACGAGGCAATAACTCTGCACGACACAGGGTCCCAGCAGCATGTCCATAAGTCTATAGTCTATAGTCTACGGTCTACAGTCCAGACTGAATGTTGACCTTTTCACAGCTGGAACCATCTTTCACAGCGACTCTGAGAGTTCTTTTTGGTCCCGAAGCATTTGGCCCATTGCTCGGCCGCTTGTCAATTTCTGTCAGTTGCTTGTCAAAAAATTTGTTTGGCTGTAAAAATGCAGTGAAAACGTTTAACAGAGTAAAAAAAAAAAACGAAAAGAAAAAAACAATCTGAAAATCAAAAGAAAGAAAAAACCAAACACGATTTTCATGTAAGCCATCCAGAAAATGATTGACGAACCGCGCTGACGAGCTGACTAACTTCTCTCGCCAGAAGAAGGAAAAAAATTGTGTGTACGTGCACGTAGAGAAATAATTAATTTTAGATGCTTTTAAAGCTGGAGAATAGATTTTTAAATAATGAGAAAAATCCATGACTTGCATATAGTATTTATTATATATTTATGTTCTAAGTTTAGTCATTGTGAAGCTTGTAAATCAGTGTTCCTATTTTCTTTTTAGTTTAAATTCAAAGTTAGTTGGAGTTTCCCATAGTTTTATATAATTTTAAAATATATATTTATAAAGAAATTCTTGATTAATTAAATTGTATTTTTATTAATTTGTATTTTCAAAGCTTAAGACATTGTTCTTATTTAAAATGAGCTTTTGCTTTTAATTCATTCCAAGATCTACTTTTTATTAAAGACAAAACTTTCATCCAAGCAACTCTATATACTGCTTAAGCAGTAGATTCCCCACTATTTCTCTCTGTGCACTTATAGTATTGTTAAATTCCCAGTCGTTGCTGCATAATTAACCTTTTGGCCGGACTTTTGAGGTATGTGCCATAGTACAAATACGAGCTCACATCCATGTCCGTTCGTTCGCCAGCTAACTCGGTCTGTTTGCTTTTGTTTACAGCGTAATTTGTTGATAAATAAATGTGAAAATGCAAACAAATCGGGGCGGACACAACAACCGTGCTACGCAATCAACGCCCGCTGACTAATGGCCCCAAAAACTAAGCCCTTTCCCCTTTTTCCACCCAAATAAAATGCGTATACAACACCCGAAGGGCCCCCTTCGCAGTTCTGTTGGACACGTAGAATTATTGACCGGTATTCCCTTTATGGCATACTTGAAATTTTGCCAATTTGTCTTTAGTTGACACGTCTCTCAGCTCTGGTGCGTAGGTGTCAATTTTTTTGTCACCTTAGAAATTATGGTGGCAATATCTCACCTGCCGGCGAAGGGCGTCGCGGCGTCATTAAAAATGAGCAAAATTAGCATTTCTTAACGAACTGGGTTATTAATTTCGTTTTATTATTAGCCCGTCGCCATTCGGACAGCTCTCTGTTTTTGGCAAAAATCACTAATTCAGTCACGGCAGGTGATCTCCGATGATCTCTGATGATCTAATCCGTGGCACTCAATTGGCCGTAATTAGGCTCAATTAATTTGGCATTAAAGCGGAAATGGAAAAGTGCTGGTTCAAGCGGATGCAAAACACGGAGAAAAAAATAATAGACATAACAAGACACCAAGAGAAAGAAACTAAAAAAAAAAATTGCAAGAAGAAAAACCACGAAAAAGCGTTGGATAAAATTGTCTTAATGATAGACATTCACTTTTTATGGTCGCGCGAGGTGTGTGTCTTAATGGAGTGAAATTTCTGGTAATTGAGCGCGACGAGCTTTTGACTCTTGGGTGCGCATTTGATGAATTTTGAGCTCGACTCGCTACATATATTTTTATACATTTTTTTTTTGCAACAATTTAGTTGGCTTTTGTTTTTGGCACGGCTCGCTGGAGCTGCCACCGCTTCTACTTCTTCTCTGGATGATGGCTTTTGCCTTTTGCTGCTGCTGCTGCTGCTTTTGTTGGTGCTGCATTTGTTATGCAAATCAAGTGCTGCCGCCATATGTATGTGGATATAGGTGTATACGTATGAACTAAGAAACTGAAACGTTGCTACAAGTCAGTCGGTAGTATAATATATACACAGGGAGAAAGAAGGGACTAAGAAGAGGTCTAAAAAATATAAAATATATATTTAAATGGCCTTTTGAAAGTCTAAACAATCGAATCAAAGGGTATATGTATTTTAAAATGTTTTAAAAATGATAATGCAATTTTTGTGGTTTATTTGTAGTCATATAAATATTATTTAAACTATAATTTGACTTTAATATATAATAATAAATATATCCAGGGTCTTAAAATGTAAAAAAAAAGAAACAACAAGCTTCTAGACACTTGGATTAAATATGTCTTAGGCATTGTTCTTTTCTATTTTTCTATTTCTTAAACATTAAATTAGTAGCCTCAGACTGTCTTTATTTATGTTTTTTCTTCTATCTTTAAATATCTCTACTAAATTATTGATTTTTCCTCAGGGAAAATCTAGAATCTTTCCAACAATTTTTTATATAATATTTTATACATCAAAGAACTCTTTAATATTTTTTCCCGTGCACAAATGAAGCTATAGCTGGGTAGTATATACGGAGATGGAGTTGGCCGGCCCAGACCGGGCCAACTTGGTTTGGGCCAAGTCAGACTGGCGGCGCACACACACGGCACCGGCAGGCACACACAAAATTGAAATAAACTGAAAACCGCGAACTGGTTGTGTAGGCAGCCCACGTACAAGGTCTTCAAATATGGCTCTTTATTTAGCCGTTGTTGCTGGTCTTTTTCTAAGCATTTTTCTTCTATTTCTTGTGTGTTGGATTTTAGACGCTATAATAGCATTAATTTACCATACAATTTCATATTTATGGCCATTGTACGCTGAAGTGCAATTCGCTTTTAAATTTTACTTTGTTTTTTTTTCTCAGATTTTTCTTTTTTTCTGTTTTTCCGTTTTCAATTTGTGCAGTCTGCAGTTCCTGAGTGAGTGTCGTGCTTTCTGTGTGGGCGGTTTGTTTACTTTTGCGCCCCATTTTTGGTTTTTAATTAAGTTTGTTGTTTATTTCAGTTACACGCCTGCCGCCGCCGCGCACGATAATTGATTAATTTTCCCCTGGTAATTTTTATTGCAAACCATCGGTTTTTTACTGCGATTAGAATTTGTGTGAATCATGGCTACGTGATAAACGCGCGATTGGCAATGTAAATAGAAGCTATATGTACTCTGTAGGTTTCTATAAAGATTCCTATAACATAATATTGTAGATGGAATGAGCTGAGATGAGGCGCCATCATAAAAAATAATGGCAAATGACCTTAGCGTTCAAGTGGGATGATCTCATTGCTGATAGTCTAATCGTCTTTGCCATGTGCTGGGGTTATCGGTTATATACATATATTTTTTACAGTTGCCAATAAATTCCACCTTTTCATTGGCAAATTTCGAAATTATTGTATACCCTCAGCCATAATAATCTCATCTCAGAAAGTGAAATCCCCAGATCACGAGTCTCCTCTGAAACTCTTTAGAATTGCTAATTCCCAAAACAATTTTGAATGTTTGTATTTCTTCACAGCTACTCCTTTTCTTATTTAAATTATAAACTAATTTTTCATATTCCTTTCTTTGCAGGTCGGTTGACTTGACTCTTGGCTGGTCTCTTCAATGTCAGAATCGTAAGTTTTCAAGCTGAGTTTAACATTTCTCGTAGACGTGCATTTTCGCTGAGAGTGCTATCAAGTGTTGTAGCCAATATAGTAAATAGCGCCATATGCGATCGGCTGACTGACTCAGAGACATACTTATACATATATTCGTCTGCCGAATGCAATAAGAAAGTCGGTCCAACTCGCAAAAAAAATTTAACAATTTTTGTTGTTTTCATTTTTTATTTTTGACAAGCTGACAGACAGCACTAAAAAGACGCTCGCCACTCGTCGGTGACGTAATTGCCCAGTAAAAGCTGCAATTGCTTTTTTGAGAAGTACATGCGAGGCATCGGGAGCAGAGCACCTCCGCACTAAGCGTGTGCAAATATAAGGTACCTTGTGTGAACTTTATCACCGAACTGAGTGCGAATTAGTCATACGATCGAACCTCAACGCAAGCTCGAAATTTCCTGTTGTTTTGCACGTTTTATTGCCGCTGCAACAGCGCCTTTTCCTTTGCCACAGAGACAGCTGAGAAGTCCATTAGGCGTGCTCAGAACATTTTAGCGGGCAGTCAATAAAGAGACTGTTGTCTGTTTTAAATACCTGGGAATTGGGGAGTCTTAAAGGGTATAATCGATGCTTGAGAGGGCTTGTAACATATAATTTAAGCAGAATGTCCTATGTGATCTTGGGAACTAAAAGAGATACAGTTCTGAAATTTGGTATGTGAGCTTTTTAGGCAATTTTAATTTAATGTGTAAGCCATTGAGCCTTATTAATCATACATTTTTTAAATTATGAGACATTTTTAGTGTTGGTATATCAGGAAAGCTTATGATCGGAAACCATAAAAACCCATAATGCCTTCTTTATTAAGTCTTCAACAACTTTGAGTTATTTCCTTGAATTCAGGATCTATTAGAATTACGACCATACAATTTGGGAAGCTCTTTTGTGATCATATAATAGTCCTGAATTATGAGTGTCGTAGTCGTGGAACCTACTAATTTCATACAATCTTATAATAGTGCATAGAATAGATCTAAAATAACTTTAAAAACCTTCACAAATACCAAGTATTTCTTGGTCGATTCATGAAACTACACTCATTCTCACTTACTCGTCTTGCTGTGCCGTTGCATGAATGAAGAATTGAATGAGTTCATCGCTTTCGGCGTCAGCATTTGCCATTCTTGTGCTGTCTGCTCTGCGGCGTCGTGGTTTAACCAAATATAAAAAAAAAACGCTTAAAAAAACACAGAAAACTCCGAGTGCGTGGGCTCTTTGCTCTTCGAAGAGCTCAGAACTTAGTCATCGAAATGCAGCTCGAAGAGACCCGAGTTGACTGCACTTTGTCAGGCAGCAACTGCACTGAACTCGACTGATAAGAAGCGTGTTTAGTTTGCAACAGCAGAAGCAGCGGGCTGTCCCTTGACAAGACAGACAGCCATTTGGAGATAAGGAAAAAGAGCTGCGATCATCATCGGAGGAAAACACATTTTCAATTTGATTTATGGCATGTAAATTTATGGAAATTTACTGCGGCCCGAGCATGATTCTCGGTAAGCCAGCCATAGTAGTACCCCGGGTACGAGCCACACTTGATAATGTGTGTGTGGTGGGGATGTGGAAAAGCAGCAGATAGTTTTCCAAACGAATATAAGTAGTACCCCTATGTCGGTGTGTTTGTATGCGGCACATTCCAATTATATTATATCATGTGCTCGCAGCAGCATTATCGCATATGGTAGTAGTATATGGGGCTGAGTCGCGATTCTAGTCGATATGTAAAGACCAAAACAAGTTGTCGAACAAGTTTTGGAACGCCTTTTAGCCAACAATGCACAGAGGGAAACTTTTTTATTTAAATTTTAATTGAAGATATTATAGATAGATGGGGAGGAGTAATAGAAGGATGGATTTCGAAAGACTTATAATACTGCTAGAGTTCAAACTTGAATATTAGGGGTTTCAGAAAGGAAAATATACTTTTTACATGTATTATTTCCTAGGATTATAATTAGTTTTAAATTGATTTAATATTTAATTATTTTAGCTGGATTTTACCATGAAAATCCCCTTATCTTTTCTCAATTACCAAGTCATACAATAACCTTTCTTAAATACATAGAAAAACCTTATTTTTCTAATACGAAATTAGCCAAAAATTCGTATGACCCAATCGAGTGTTATTTCTCTCTCTGCGCCACGTACATTACGTTCATTTAGTGATTTTATTTTAAACACCCAGAACCCGCCAGCAGAGCACCATACATTGTATGAGGGAGACAAGTCTTAATTACCCAACATTTATTTGTGTTTTTCATTAAAAATATACACACACACAGAACTGTAGCAGTTGGTTCGGTTGCCCGCGGCGCTAATGAACTCGCCGTCGTCTTGTTAATAATTATTGAAATTTTTTGGTTGTTTTTTTTATATACCCCTTTAGCTCTCCCCCAGCACCTCACTTTGTTTATTTGCTGCCTCTGTAGTTGCTTTTAACGCGTTCAACTGGCTTTTGAATTGATTTCGGCAATTAAAGGGGGCCCCCGAAAAAATGAAATTGAAAACGTTGAAAGGCATCAGCGAAATAAAATCGTTTTAAAGTTATTATAAATATTATTGCGGGACACTTGAGAGCAATGATTGATGGCCGTTCGATGGCCGATCGGAAATATATTTTTTATTTGTTTTTAAATATTTTTGCTTCACACGTGGAGGCGTAAGAGCAGAGTTCTCTTTTCCATTTATATTTTCTCTCTTTCGCGCTTATCACTGGCGTTCATTAGCCACTGATAAAAAACGAGCTTGTTGTTGGGCCTTTTGCTTGATAATCTCTTTTTTTTTTAGAGAGTCACTCTGATAGCGCCGGGGCTAGTTCCATTTGGTTTTTCTTTCTCGTTTCGGTTTGTTTCTTTTTTTTGCTTTTACCACTTTTTTGTAAATTTTATCTCTCGGCTGATAAAACCTGGCGTTATGTATTTGTGACTTAATTAGTTTGCCGGCTATATACACGAACATGTGGGCAGCTACGGACCGGATCTGTGTGTTGGCCATCGAAAAATATACATATATATGTATAGGTACCACCGATTTTTAGAGAAGAAAAAATTAATTAGAGACGCCGCCTTGCCGCTGATAAGCAAATACAAATAAATAAACAAATACAGAAACCCAAACAAATAGAGAAACATATGTGCCAAGAGGCTTCAGAGAGACTTGGCTGCTTTAATTTGGTAGTTTCAGTGGCTTTAGTAGCTGCAACTTGGCCAGAACTTTCATCTTGATTTGGTTAGTAGTTTTTTCCAGATTTAATTATTTGATTATATTGAAACGTGACTAGAAAATGTAGGGGAAATTATAGAATAAAAATCTTAGAACCTTCTTTTTATTATTTATCTTAAAAGCTCTAAGGAAAATATGAATTTATTGACATCCCCTTTGATTTGTGGGTGTCTCAGTCCTAATTATACCCAAATGTGACAAGAAATGGCATTAGTCATTTTTTCAAAAAATTAGTACGTAATTTATACCCCAAACGATGACCACCGGTTGACTTGTGCGTCAGCCTTGAACAATTGCCAAAATTTTGCCAGCGAATTAGTTGAATGTTTTTCCTTTTCTCCTCGCCAGAGATTTATAATTCAGTCTACAAAAAGAAAAAAGATATATCTAAGGCGAAAGAAAAACAAAAATTTGCGTTGATCTTGGGGCCATAAAATAACAAATCCGCGGCAATCAGCATTTGGCTCGATCTGGCCTGTCCGAATTGATTTAATTTTCACGTTTTTCATGCCCGCCGACTGTTATTTTCATCGGATCGTAAAAAGTTTATATAGCGATTGAGTTGCAAAGGCTACAAATGTCGCCATTTATAAATACCCCAATAAATTGGTTAAGGTCGAAATGGGCATAAATCTGGACCTAAGCTGGCATAAATAATATCTGGGGAGACATGGTTGTGCGATTTTAACGACTTTCCAAAGTTTTATGAATGAAAAGTGTTAAATTTATATAGAGCGGGATCCAGAGTCTCCAGAAAAGGTATGCCAGGAATGCAAAGGCAACGTCACCTCGACTGACATTGTTTACATTATGAAGCCCGGAACAGGGCCGTAAATTATCTAGCTGAGAGTTATGATTTACAGCCGCCAAGTAAATGCAAATATGCGAGCATATTTGCATGCCGACAAGTCAATCACCAGCACTTGACGCTGATAAATTTAATCGCCAGTGGGGCTGAATGAGCTCGAAAAAAAAAAAATAATAAAAAATACCCCGCCGCTTCACTCATTATAGAATTTATAATTAAATGCAATTATTTACAACTATGTGGATGGATGGCTGAAGGAGGAGGCACTGACCACCGATCGCGAGCACTGGATCGGCGGCGGCATGATAATGAAGAGCGTCCATCGAGGAGCTCCGCCAACCGCATTCTGTAATTATTTTTATTTTTTACAAAATGCCCGCGACACGCTCTGTTTGAAATGAACAACGAAAACAAGTGATTAGATGCCAGCCAATTTCTGTAGGCTTTAGTTTTTTGTTCTCTTTCCTAGACTCCTATAGATGTGCACTGAAAAAATGTATAATTAATTTGGTTATATAAATAAAACTTAATAATAGTAATTAGATTAATAAACTAATGAATGTTTGTCTGCAAATTGAAGATGCTTTGATTTTTAGTCAAGATACTCATCAGTTCCCTCTTTTTATTCAAATTTCTTTTGGTTTATTTTATGTTTATAATGATTCAATTTTTAGGGTATTATTTTTTTTGTTAAAATACAATTTCAATTTCGTTCTGTGCATTGTATCTGTATCCGCCAGTCCGCTGTGTGGACAGCCAAACAAACGCGTTTGCTGATAGACGAGCCACTGGCCGCCTGACTGACCATTACAAATGTTCACTTAGCCGGGCCACAGATATGGATATATGGATATGGCCACCGCTAAAACCGCAGAAGAGTTAGAAAGAGGAGAGGAGAGGGTGCAGATGCATCTCGTCTGCCGACAACGTTTTGCAGTTTTGCTGTTTTTATTTTCACATTTATTTTTTATTTTTTTGTCGTTGTTGATTATTTCTACAAAAGCCACTAATGGATTTTGATATGCACAACACAGCAGCACCGTCACACACACACACACACACACACACACAAACACGCATATTTCTATTAAGATGATGCGACTGACCACTCCAAGCCATTCTCCCATCTTACACTGAGATTAAAAGAAATATTTTTATAATAAAATTAAAAAAAGTGTTATGATATTTTTAAGAGGTATTATAACTTGCAATTGTGTCTTTTAATCCATTTTATCATCAGCTTTCCATCTTATCAAAAGGCGTGTTAAATTTTCAAATAATTCTCAAGTGGTAATTTCAGTAAAATTTTCCTAAAATTTCTAAAGTTCATACCACCCATCTTCATTTACTTTCAAAACTTGTATTTATATTATCTATTTATTCTAAATTTTATTATTAAATTTCCGTATTAACCAAGAGAAATTCCATATTTTCTTATAATTCCCAACTGATAATTTCAACACTAAACCTAAAATTTCTTTAGTCAAACCAAAGACTCTCCTTTTTCCAATTTCCTTTCACAACTCATAGTCAAGCTTATGGCTTTCCATTTCTTTTCCAGTTATTTTACTAGAATTCCTTATTATTCCTTATCAAAATTTTTCCCAGTGAGTTCACTTCACTCTTCTCTCAATGCCTCGAGGCTACTTTATTTGCCTGACTGGCGGCAACGTCCAGCGGCATGCCAGATAAAGTTCTTGCGCTTTTCGGTAAAAGTGCAATCGTTAGAATGTGAGTGGTGTGTGGAGTGCTGTGCCTTAGCTCAAGAGGATCGGTTAGGAGAACGCGGATGGGAACCGATCGGCAACTACAACGACGACCCGCTTAATTATCAAAGACATTTTTCTCAATGGGCTTGGCCGGACTGCCGATAATACCCCGATCCGAGTATATCCCCTTCCGAGGAGTGGCTGTCGGTTCGATGTTTTCATTTTTAAAGGCGAGGTCAAGCGGCCAACTGTCCAAGCGTTTGGCCCCGCCTGTCAGAGAGTGATCTAATGTGCCATCCAGGAAGAACGGACATTCGCAGAGCGGGTTGCAGATGTTTGCCAAAAACACAGCAGCAGCAGTCGCCGTCTGTCTCCTTTCCTGGCAAACAAACAAGGCTAGGGCTTAGCGGCATTAAAATGCCAAGCATAAACACAAAGGGCGGCGGCTCTGAGGGGTGCAGAGTGGGTGATGTGCATCGGAGCAGGAGCAGCGGCAGCGAGTGCAGCCAACACTAAACTAATGGCAATGGCAGGCCACGCCGGCGTAGCACGGTTCAATGAATTACTTCATTAGTGCAGGCGTGTTCCGTGTGGCATGCGTTGTATCTCAAAGATACTCACCACTCTCTGCTCCGCTCCGCTCCGTTCCCATCCGATCCACAGTGGCAGACAGTCAGCTAGCTAGCTAGCTAGCAGCCGGTGAGCGTTGCAAATGTCTGACAGTCAGCCAAAGGGACACTGGTAGAAAATAAAGGGTTCTAACATCACAGAAAATACTGCAAAGTCTTGGCTAAATCGGAATCTATCGAATTGGAATAAATATCTATGATCTTAAAGAGAATTTGTGACTTATTTCTTTAAAGTTTTTTATAGTTTATTATAGTATTTGTTAGTTCTATTGTCTCAGTGTACTTGTTCTGGGCCCTGGCACTGTGAAGTGCAACTCACAACTCACATGCTGGCCAGTGGCCTCGGATCGCGTCAACTGTGCGTGGAAATTAGCTGCTGTTGCCGCTGATGTGGCGGCTTCTCGATGTGCTCCTCGTCGGCTCCTGGAGTGTAGGACTGCTGCCGCCCTGCTGCTCCTTTGGGCCTCTTGTCTGCCAGCCTTAATTGCGGAAGTTATGAGCAAGGAATTTTAATTATTTCACTCGCGAAGAGTTGGTTCCTCCTACAGCTGCCACTGCAGCAACTGCTGCTGCTGTTGCTTACTTCTTTTTTTTGTTGGCATTAGTTTGATGGTTTACAGTTAGTCTTGCTTGTTTTCGGATCTGGGCAAACATCCGCCAAACCTTTTCACTGTTTGCATTCTTCGAGAAAGTGTCAAGACCACGCACTGGAGAATGCCTCCATGTACGTCTTGGTCGTGTGTTTGTTGTGTTCCCAATTTTCCCCATATTTAGTTCTAGACGTGACACTTTCGAATGCTTTCCATCGCTGCTCTCGGTTGGGGGAGAGCTTTTCCCCTCCATTCAGTTGGAATTTAGCCTGGTTCTGGTTCCTTTGTGAGTTACTTAGGTGGCTCAGTGCTCGGCGGCGCTCGTCAATTCGTCATTCGCTCAGTCAACTTCCTTGCTTGCTTTCAAATGCAGGCAAACAAAAAGACCAAGGAAAATAACACAGAGGACTGGCTAAGAGCAGCTGATGTTGATGCTGCCTTTTGAGATGGATGGAGACGTCGTTTAAGATTAAGACGACTTCTTTTTACAGCTGTGTGTGAGTTGTAGTTGCTGCGGTGAGTGCGTGTTGCTGCGGCTGCTGTTGCTTTTGCTGCTGCTGGCGAGGTGAGTGATGATGATGAATGTGTTACAACGAAGGTTAACGACTTTCAGCTTTATAAACACAGCCACACACACACTCACTTCCACACACTGAGAGTAACTCCAATAAAGCTAGCTCTCTTTTAGCCATCTATTGTGGCCATCCAGTTCTTAGGCCTCGTGTGTGTGTGCCAGCTAATTAAGCCGCCAACAAGCTAATTATAAGTCGCGTCTGGCACTCTAATTGCAATTTAAATAAATGTGGCAGGCGGTCGAGCCACTTTGGCCAACCATCTAGCCAACCAGTTTGGCATTTGGCCAAAAAGGAGCGTTTTAAATTTCAATTTGTACAAGTCAGCGCGTTGTCAATGCAATGAGAACTCTCTCTCTTTCTGTCTCTTTCCATTGCCGATCGATCTCTCTTTCTCTCTCTTAACAACTAAATTACACTTGTCCGCATGTTTACAATTTATACACACTCACACACGGATTTGGCCAGAGAATGTGACCAACAAATGTTGGGGCGATATCTGACCAAACCAGCAACTTCAGCAGCAGCAACATCCAGGACAGAGAGAGAAATTTTAGATGGATTTAGATGGGATATATGGTGTTTTAGGACTTGAAACTGTTGTATTACATTTTAGGGGATCTAAAATTTATAATTTTTAGAGCATGAAAAATCAAATAATTGTTCTAGAAATGTTCTATAATTTTCCTATGATTTTATTGCTGCAAAGGGTACCATATTTTACGGCTAAAAATAAGTCAGGAGTTCCCTTTTGGTTATAGATAATATTTTCTAGTACTTTTCTTGGACTTTCCCCTTTATTTATTTCAGTGCCTTAGTCAGTGCAACACTCAACTGAAGTCAGTTAGTCACTTGGGCCAGTCAGTTTGTCTGAGAGAGCTCGTCGCCGGCTCTCGATTGCAATGAGGTTAGCAGCGCAATCTGCTCAATTATAGATAGCTAGTTAGATGTATGGCAAGCTGGCAAACAAACCAACAAACAAACGAACGAACCAACGGACAAACAACCGGGCAGCAGTTGGCCAACTATTCCGCCAGCACAACATGTGTAGCCATGTAGCAACATTGCAGCAGCAACAGCAACTAGTACCAACAGCAACAACAACCGGCTTTTGGGTATTCTAATTGCGCACAAGCTTAGCAGCTTTTAGTTACTTTGTAGACTTTTAGTTGCCATCGAAACCTGAGCGCAGCATCGAGATTTTAGCATAGATACTACCATTCCCTCTGTGTAGCTGAGAGATACCAGCAGCTGCACGCTGGCCTGGCCCACAGTCGACTGTTAATTTATGCAACGATCTAGGCCTGAGCTGAACAATAAATTGCTTGCCAAGTGTGGCCAAATAAGTGTTCTATTGATTTCTGCAACACCTTGTCTTCAAAAGGCCAAGCTGACTAACTGTTCTGTCAAAATGTTTCGGCCTGCCCACGTTGGTCCCGTCGTTGTCCCTGGGATCGTTGGCAAAAGGCGAGAGATAGCGATGTGTGCACAGGGAGAAATGTAATGGAACTTAATTTAAATTAATATTAGTTTTTTAAGGGATAAATTCCATAAAGAACTCTGCCATAAAATCAATATGTTTTGATTTGTAATTCTTAGTTTGTGGAGTTTCTGCTTGGGGCTTTGTCAGTGTGGTTTTATCCCTGAGGAATCAAGAGATTTGCTTATGTTTACGGGTAATTATATTTAAAAATTATATGAAAAATCAAAATTTTTATTAAATTAGTTCCTATTATAACTAAATTTTACCTCATAGACTTTTTCTCTGTGCATTGTGCATTGCATGTGGCATGGATTCAGTTGAAATAATGACACACCCGTTCCGATTCCGATGCGATTTCGTGTGTGTCTACACATAGATACATACAATCACAGACCCACAGATACACATCTCTCCAGCTCATAGATTTTTTCACTCGAAAATGAAATGAAAATTACTGAACTGTAACCATATGTGGTGGCTTCATGCTGCTTAATGTTAAGTACTCTATATCTGTGCCGGGTTCGCTTGGCTATGCCGAGAACTTGGGGGCTCCTTCTGGCTCCCATTAAAATTCATTTAATTATGGGTCATAAAAAAACCAGAGACGAGCAATTAATTTGGCAAATAAGTGAGACCAATTGTTTGCACATCAAATTGAGCTCTTGGCTTATCGTTTATTTTCATTTTTTAGGGTTGTACTTTTTTTTCTGGCAATTTTTATGCTTATTTAATGGCAGTTTTTCGGTGTGGAATCCCAACTATGGGCTTGGGACCGCCCACAAATAAAAGATAGAAACGAAAAAAAAAAGGTTAATTACAATTTATTGCCAGCGCTTTTGTCGTTACGCTCACTTGATCTCTTTGAAAGACCCTGGTCCTACGATCGCACAATTTTGATTGGAAGCCAAACGGAGCGGGCACCGTCAACAATTTAATTGCACATTTGCATTAGAGTGGAAAGTCGGACTCGTGGCCTGTCATCCAGGGATTGCTACTGTTGCAAATGCCATGCCAGCCAGTGGCGGCTATTAGATGTTGCTGCTGCTGCCGGCTTTGAATTGTGCTCCTGGTGAGCGGTTTTCATTACAATTGCCAGGCACAGGCCACGGTTTGATTTCTTAATTGTCGCTAAATGCGGGACATTGTCTTGGGTTTTTGAGACTCGAGCGGGACAATGTTGTTGCTGCTGTTGCTGCTTTAGCCATTGTTTTTCCTGCATTATCGTCGATCATTTTGTTAGCAATGAGTTTTTGTGGTTGCTGAGAGCACACGAAATGAATGTTTGGCGATAGACACACACAGCTGTAAGCGATCATGGTGGTATTTCCCCCATGGAAACCTTATGCTGGTCTAACATTTTAATTGCTTCCATTTCAATTTCATTTTATTTTTGTTTTTATTTCTATATTTCCTTTCTTCGGAAGGGAAACAAACAATAATACTTAACCCCCGGAAAAGTGCTGACAACTCACCCTTAAATATTTTAAAGATACCTGCATAAATTTTCCGTGCGTGTGCCAGGGGACACGCCCACATCCGACCCTTTTTAAGACCCTAATTATAAAGTAGAAGAAGCCACGGGGTCTGACGTAACCCTCCTCAACAAAAACTCCACGAGTTTTAAGCCCCAGTTCGCACCCACTCCCATGGGTTGCTACTTTCACTACTTAAAACACTAAAATAACTTATATTTAGTAATTTCGGACGCGCTTAATTTACATTTAAATATAATTTTCGATTTGCTGCCCCCTTTTAATATTTTTTTCCCGGGTTCAGTTTCTAATCTCTTTCGTTGACATCGAAACGCAGTTTTCAATGGATTTTTTGTTCGCTCCCTTCACGTTTTTAATCGCTAAACTGTCTCATAAACATAGACATTTTATTTGACAACCACGTTTGGCATACCAAAGCAGCTGAGAGAGCGGGAAAGATTTTTTGAAAAGAAACAGAAACGAATTTCTTTTCGATAGAAACGCTGAAAGAGACTCACTCGCGTGGCACATTAGTGGAAATTATGACGATTTTTCCCCAATACAATAACTCAAAGTTATGCTGACAGCTATTGGCCCGCGTATTATTAATTCAATTTGCTTTCGATTATCGGTTTTAAATCCCAAGATCCCAAGACCCAATTCGGTTAGCTTATCGTCGGTCTTTGAGATGTTAATGTGTGAGCTAATCTTTGTGAGCACCGAGACTTTTGTCTCTCATTATTTATGAGTGTAATTATAATAATTTTTATGCAAAATAACAAAATATTGTGGTTTACGTAAGCTGTTGGTTTGTTCAGGGATACACTGAAATATATTAATATTTAGTGGCTTGAATTTATAAGATTATTTCAGCTTGAGAAATTGAAAACAAAAAACATGTGTTGCCGGCGATACCCTGAAAAGCCACACAATAATTAAAAAATTCCCTGAAAGTCGTATAATATTTTTTGCATTATTTTAAGTCTTGGTTTAATAGCTCTAAGTGATTTTGTTATATATTAAATATATTTTTCCCAGTGCCCTCCTTTAATTAAAGTTTGAAACAGGAAGCCACAGGCAGAGATTAGTGTTTAAAAAACAACAAAATTATATATATATCGCATATAAACTGGACTGGTATTAGAGCCCCTTTTTTTTTGAGGCAATTTGGCTGGCGGATGCAAAGCATCATAACTCATGTGGCGGCAAAAATAATTTGATATCAAAGAGCGTCTGTCTGGAAAGATGGCATAAATTATGAATGCAGTGAGAGGAGGTGTTAGAACCTTTTAGTTTGTGCCTCTTTCCGATCTTGGTGTTTTTTTTCTGTAGTGTAGAATTTATGGCTGTTTAAACAGACAGATAAAGTTGGTGTCATTAGTGATTTATGGTGGGATATAGCCTTTGATTGGGGTTCCCACTGTCCCCTGCCTGGCTGTTTGTATGTGTGTGTGCCTGTCTCTCGCCCCAAAAGTTCACCTTTCGGTTTGACATTGAATGAAAAAAAAAAGCTAAGCGCCGACGCCGCCCCTCTCTCTCTCTCTCTCTCTTCACCTTTGTCGTGTGAATTCTGTTTTCGTTGCAACTTTCAAAGGTAAAAAGAGAAGCGGCAAATGAAGTCAAGGTGCGATGCATCGCATTGCATTACTCATGAACTCGGCTCTTGGAGTATTGAATTACATTTCGGCGACTGCATTAAATAGTATCTCATCCACCGAATGTGGGTGAATGTGGAATGCCAGATAGGATTTCATATTTTGTAGTTTGTATTTGGATTTCAAGGCAGCTGCAAAAGCAAATCGCTGACGTACTTGCTATCAGGAATAATAATAATAATAATAATACTCTTCTGATAAGCAAACTTTCATTGGAAGCCATATGGAATTCCTTGAATGAATGAAAGTATTGGAAAACTTGGTGGCCTTTATTTAGAGATAAGATATGATACATCGAGAGAAATGAAACAAATTGTAAAGCTAAAATCTATAAAAAGGTTTAATAACAAAATATTCTTAGATAAGGTAAAGAATTGAATGAACAATTTATAATTTTTCAAATGTTTTTTTTATTCAGTAAAACGCTGTTTAGTTTGTGTTAGTTCATATTTCTTATAAAAGCTTCCCGTTGAATAGGAATCCAATGATTTCCATCTCTCCAAGATCTCTGCAACCTGATCAATTGTGTTCATTTCAAAGAGCAATCCTTGGGGTGTGCTAGCTGCCCGTAATAATTCTAAATGAAGATGTGCCAGGTTCATTTTATGCAATAAAATACGAGCAGCTTGAATAGGCTTTCTAAACTGTTTATGATCACCAGACTTTAATCTATAAATTAAACGAGGAATTGGCCTCAAATCTGGTTGAGTACCTAAAATGTTATATATACTTAAAATAGAGTTTAATTAATTTTATAAATAACTAAGAGATAGCTTACCAGGCGAGGCAAAGCAGTTAAGGAACAGACACATTAGGACAATTCCCAAGAACTGAACTATTTTCATTTTGCTGAACAAAGTAAAACTTCTTGACAATCAAACGCTTGAGAGGCAACTGAAAGCAGCAAGCCATTCTCAGTTTTGATAAGTCAAAGAACACTTATCAGCCCGGGTTTGACTCATATGAACTGGGTTTCAGCAGCTGATAGGGTTTCCAAGAAAGCACAGTAATAATATTTGTATATATATTTTTAAAGTAGTAACCACCTAAAATCTATTTATTTTGAGTGAAAATACATTTAAATATCATTTTAAATACCCAATAAAAATTCCTGGCCTGCCTTCAGACCTTGCGAAAAACACTTTTCCATTTTCCAACATTTCCAAATGTGAAATATCACATAAATTAATATTTTAATAGGCCCCTTGTTTCACTTTCAAAGTGGGATTACTTGATAGAGTCTCCTTGCCGCCGCCTTTCATGCGTACGAATATTATGGCTATGGAAGTTTTTATTATGTTTTTGTGTTTTTTGTTTGTGGTTTGCTCACTGCCTGGCAACTCGTTAATGTTAACAACTACGAAAACAACACCAGCAGCAGAAACATTCGCTGGACTTGCCCAAAAAAAGCAGTCGGGAAAAAAAATGGAAAATCATTTATTTTTTAAGCTTGTTTTTTTACTTTTTCTCAATTTTTGCCCATTTCAAGATGCCGCTGTTGTTGTGTAAACAAACTTAGAAGTTTCCAGCTGTGCGCGTTGATTGCCATACGACACGATGCGTTTTCAAATACAACAACAAAAACAACTAGAAAATGGGGGGAAAAAGCTGCCCGGATTGCGCATACGCCGTGTATGCACCAACAAAAATAGCAAAATACTGTAAACATTTTCGAGGTACGCAATTCCCGACATAGACTTACTCGCATACATAAAAAACATTGAAATTACAATTCATTTTTGTAGCTTTTTTTTTGCCTTTTCATTACGAATTCCATGCGTTTTTCCACGCTCTAAGGTGAATTTCATATTACGGCAAGTTGCTCTCTAGGTTTTTTTCATTAATTTCTCCTTGGGTGCACTCGCCCGTCAATCATACGCAATGTTGTACGCACTGGTTCGACTTTGATTCGATTTTTTCCGATTCAGAAAAGGTAAACTGAGTGAGTTGGCATGAATGAATAGGAAATCCAAAACTTTAAATAAGTGAAAATGTTTCCTTTTTCTCCTCAAAAACCACAATATTCATTGGCTATGAACCTTGAACCATCGAGTGGCAATCATTCACACCAGGCGACAAATGAGTTGAGATTGATAAGCCGGAGTGCTGCTGCTGCTGCCATTTGTTTACAGAAATACGAATATATATATGAATAACCGGAGGCTATATTCCCCGTATCTTGGTCCGTGTGCCCCTCTTATCGCCTCTTCTCTCGCACTTTAATTAGCCATTTTTATCGGCCCGCTCTCGGTGGCTGTCAATTTGGCTAAAAATAAATGATTATCGCTTCTAGTATACAATATGATATCATGACGCCGCTTCGTTTTGCCAATTAAAAACACAAAAACGCGACTGGGACAGCTTTTTTTTTTTTGGTCGTAAGTTATGACTAGCGATAATCACACAACGTGCCGGGGTTTTACTTTATTTTTTTTTAGTTATTTCCTTTTTTTTTTTTGTATATTTTTTTTACTCATTTCCAGAACTTGGTTTGGTCTAGTAATTAGCTGCTGAGGCTGGGCTTGGTTGTGGTCGTCGCATGCGTAGCTCAAATTTCAAAACTACATGCACTTTGCGCAGATACAAAGCCGGTTGGATGCACTGGGAGAAAGTGGGGGTAATTTTAATTAGTAATAAATAATTATAAACCATTTTTGAGTTATTATTTTACTAATTTTGTTTAAATAAATTTGTAATTAAATGATGAAAGGTACAAAAATTAAACTTACACATTGTCAAGTACAAAGAAAGAACGCTAAAGATTATAAAATACGATCTATTCAAGCTTCCCTTGATTAAAGCACAATCTCTTAACATTTCTTGAGATAATTTCTTCGAGTGCACTCTGTTTTGTTGGCCGGTTGTTTTGTGGCGATCGTCTCTCTGGGTGTGAAAAGATTTATGTGCTAGGCGAGAGCACACATCTCCGGTGGTGGTTATCAATGCAGCAGCAGCAGCAGCAGCCATTCACCCGGCAATTCCAGTTTGCGGCTCTCCTCCAGAGTTGGGACATTTCATTGTGAACGGGCTCTTATTTATTTATGGTCTGCCCAGCTTTTTATAACTCTTCGATTTATATTGATTTGTAATGAATATAAAAAAACCTGGAGATTTTATTATATTCATGCAGTTGACCTTGTGCATCTGTGGCCAAGGAATCGCTGTATCTCTTAAAAGTTATCATAAGCTGTTACCAAATGCTGAAGGTCGTCTAAAAAAAATACTGGAAGGTGGACCCGGCACAGCTGGTTGCATGTGCAAAATACCTGTGTCAGGCTTCAAAAATTCCCGGCAACCAGGTGACATAACCTATCTACCGATACACCTACAAGCTCGAGAGCCAGGTGGATGCATATAGTTGTACTCGTATCTCGCAGCTCCTTCTCGACTGACAGTGTCCGAAATAAAAACACTTGTGCACGCAAATATTTCACGAATTCGCCGACAGAATTTGTTAGAAAAGGCTGCCACAGCAACCGACACTTGGGCTGATAAAGGCGAAAAACATGCTGAGAAAAAATAATATCCCACAAAAGACCAGCGCACATGACAATGTGTAAATTTATGGCCGTCGTTGTTGTCGCTGTTGCACTCGAATTGCATAAGTTTGACTGGGCTTTAATGCACACACAGCGGGCAAATAGCAAAATATTTGTATTTGCTTTATTAATTAAGCCGCGACTTGGGTCTTAGCTTTGGCTTTTGGGTTTGGTTTCAGCTTTGGCTGCATTAATATTTGTGTATGCCATGAATATTTCCAATAATATTTGGCAATGCATTTGATGCTCGACGGAAAGTAAACAGAAATCTAAGGCATAAAGAGGGGAGTTGATTAAAATTGTGAGCTGGAAATGTGTGATTGATATTTCATAGATTTAAATTGGTCTTAAATGGCACAATATAAACCATAGTTTTCAAAGAAAATATACTTATTTTATTCATTTTTCCTTCCTCTAATTAACCCTCTCAATCTCTAAATATTTCAATGACTTTATCTACACCAAAAACAAACAAAGAACCCGACCTAGGTTATCGCCACCTACAATGTCTAGTATTTACTATCGAAAATTTTACAAATTCTACAAATTCTACAAATTCTGCATTTATCTGTTATCTCCTCAACCGACAGAAGTAGTAACCAGATGATCGGATTTGGTCTTTATGGTTTGCCATCAAATGAAATTCCAATTAAAATTCCATTCCGATGGATGTGGGGGCGTCGAGATTTGGCTGTGTGTGTGTTTGTCTTAGAAAATGGGCCACTGTTAGTTAATGGCATACAAAAAAAAGTTTTGGGGCCGGCCTTTAGGCCATGAGTAGACACTTTGTTGCATTTTCCATGGAAAATCAAGGCAAAATCCCGCGTCGCTGATTAAAGAGGCTTTCACCGCATATGGGTCAGCATATAGTCGTCGTCACCTTTCGCCAGCCGGAATTGGGTATCGAGAATTGAGTATATATAGGGCAGACAAATATATATATATATATATGCATATTCCTAATGAACCACCTCGTGCTGGGCCAAAGTTAACTTGTTTGTTCGGTGTAGGTGTTTGACCCTCAACCGAACCGATTTTGTTGTTTATTTATGTAAATTTCTGTGTGGCTTTTCGGCCTTTTTTGGAGAATATATTCTTCTACAATTAGTTGGCTTTTGGTGGGTTTTTTTTTTTTCTTCCATCCGATTCTTCTCCTTCGTTTCGCTGCGCTCAATCAATTTAAATACATTAATCAATTTCCATGGCAAGAGTCTGTATTTTTTTTTTTCGAACATTTCTTTTTCGTGTTGGGTGCGCTGAGAAAAACAACAATTTAATTATAACAACAAACAGCAAGAGAGCGACAAACACATCGGGTATATCTGAAATTGATATCGTGACTTTGTGTAATTTGTAATTTACGATGAGATCACTTCCTCCAACAATGTATCAAGTCAGTCAGGCCAGACCAGGCCATGCCCGGGACCAGCCATCGTTGGTCGCAATGCGCTATTTTCCATCTTGTCTTATTTATTATATTTTTTTGTCCCCAGAGCTGCTGCATAATTGCACTGGGAATAAAGTATGTAAGAAGGAAAAAACACAACTCAGCTTATGAGTAGAAATTTTGGTCAAACGTTGCCTATTTCAGGGAAAGTTTTGAATATAGATTAAAATCTCTCTAGGAACCTTTAAACATCTTAGATTGTTCTGAAAGTTGGGATAGGGTTATATAATTAATAATTATATATTCTTTACAAGTCAGAGGGCTTATAATCTTTGAATCTAACTTATAATCCCCTCTATTTTTCTCTCTGTACACATACATCAATTCGTCGCTAGTTCAGCCCAAAGACAACAAAAAAGAGGGGAGCAAATCCAAGTTTTCTGTGACAAG
Organism: Drosophila kikkawai; assembly: GCF_030179895.1. Classification (NCBI taxonomy): domain Eukaryota; kingdom Metazoa; phylum Arthropoda; class Insecta; order Diptera; family Drosophilidae; genus Drosophila; species Drosophila kikkawai. Next base: position 31,888,922 of record NC_091731.1, on the reverse strand, counting down.
ATAAGCGTCAGAGATCCCCCTCGTTTTTGGCTTGTGCCCCACACTTTTGGACAGACCCAAAGCCAAAACCAACTTGGCCACGTCCTGCGCATCAAGAAAAGACAAAGGGGAAAATTTGCATTCGCAGGCCATTCGAAGAGGAAGCCCCGGCACAAAAGCGCATAATTTAGATACGGAATTCTCAATGCGCAATTGGGGATTCAAAAGGGGGAAATGCAAATCAATTTTAGTATTTCCTCCGCACACACACACAAAGAAACAAATCGAATAAAAACAAATTATGTCAGCTGGAACACAGCTTTTAATAGGGGCTTTATATCTACAGTCGGATCTCTGAGCTCATTTCGAGGTTTATAATCGTTACAAACTGCCGAAAAAAAAATCAGTAAAAAGAAACCTTGCTCTAATGACCCAACCATTTCCGTTTCTCGGTTCACGATTCTTATTTTGAAGTCTATTTCCACCAAGTCCTTGACCTTAGCCGCCCATTATTATGGCAGCTTTTTGTTAAAACCGCTGCCAGTTGTAAAATGTATATATTTTCTTACAATTTCCAGTGAGCTCGCGCTGTTTGTGGTCTTTGTATTTTTACGTTCGGTCTTTGAACTCATCAAACTTGGTACATTACAAAATGCTTGTCGTTGTCTCATATTTTTCTGGTTTTCAGATGGCTTTTCCCCCCACCTCTCTCTCTCTCTCTTGGTTATTTTTTTGTAGTTTTGTGTAAAACCATGACAGCCGAGCCGTTTAATTAGCTGCAAAGCTGCAAAGCCCACGCCCGAACGGAGATTCTCGATCATGTCGCAATATCAACTGGCAGCTAGTTGGGCACTGAGCGAGATATGTCTTATAGCTGATTACTGCAATCTCTTTCTTTTTTTTTCCAACAATTTCAGAGTGTCAGCAGCATATTTAATGCCTACACTTGGTGGACTTTGAGGCAGTCATTGAGCCTAAGACGGGGCAGTGTTGACAATGTATCCTTTTTTGAGGGGAATTATAGAGAAGACTCTATTCTCCTGGCTATATTTTAGCCATATCTCACTTAGTTTCTTTAAAAAATAAACCTTCCTGCCAACACTGATGCTGTTTTAGCTGGGACTCTTTGAGTCTTTCAGGATCAGAAGCAGGAGCAGCAGCAGCAGCATACCTGGCACTCGGCCTACGTTCTGGCTATTGATTTGTCACCCGATGGCCGTCTGGTCAGCTGGTCATCTGACAGCTGGGCGGCAGTCTCAGCCTCCTTAAACCGTTCTGACAGCCGCCGGCGGAGCGTGTGGGCAATGCCTGACAGCTCCACCAGCTCCGCCAGCTCCGAGGACTGACAGTGTCCAGAAAATGCTGAAAATGCCGCCACAGCCATAAGTCTGCAAATGTTGCGCGTAGGTCGCTAATCAGATTTTGCTGGCGATACTGCAGGAGCAGGCTCCTCATCCTCATCGGAGATCTGTAGAATGAGAAAATAAGATGCTCTCGACGATTGTGCGAGACTAGCCGCGAATGCTGATTTTAATTACCACTCAAGATTGCCAATTAAACGATGGGTGGCCGTAAGCACTTACAAAAAAAAATTATTATTCAATTAAAATTTAAAGTTTGTAACCCACTTTAAATATAGATAAAAAATGTTGAGGCTGATTATCAACTTTGTAAAACTTTCCAGTTTGTAAAATTTTTCCCAATTTAAATTCCTTGATATTTTCCCAAATATTTATATTAATAATATGGGTCAACATATGCTTCAGGCATTACTCTTGTGAAAACTGCCGACTCAATGACCGATTTGTGGTGATATTTTCTCTGCCTGTAGAGAAAAAGAGAGAAAGAGCTGCCGCTGTCGATTTTGGGGGCATTAAAATTCGTCATAAAAATTCAATTGAACCGAGAACGGGGCGGGCGAGTCTCTCAGACTCGCTTTTCATATGTGCCGCAACGACGTTGCAGCGGTTGCATAATGCCCCATGTCCCACACACACACACACACATGAAAGGGTTAATTTCAGCAACAACAACAATAAAAGCAGAAAAAAATACGAACAAAAAAAAAAAGGAAAAGCAAACAAACCCAGAGCGGCAATCTCACAGACTGTGGATGTGTGGTCCCAGACCCAAACCAAGCCCATGGCGTACGTATAGTACGTGTGTACGTAGCAACAACTTCAAATTACTGCCGCCAATTTAATAGTCACACTTGTGGCACCGGCAAAGCTGCAAAGATTCAAAGATTCAATGCTGAAATTACGTGAAGGCTCCCAGCAAAAGCAAAAGCAAAAGCACAATCAAAAGAATCCGCATCAGCTAACATCTGCTGGATGCATCTGTGTATCTGCAGCTCAGACGGCGGCACGCAATGCCCGCTTGGGCATTAAATGCTTCTTAGAAATCTAAAGATACAAAACGTTGTTTCTCTATTCCGTATCGGTGGATGCCAAGGGTAACCCTACTGTGAGGGTGGAGAATCAACTGCAACCACTTCCACTTCCACTCCAGGCTGCATCTTTATCTTACAGCTGAGGTTAACGAAATAAGACAGCCATTAATTGAGATGTTAAATGCATAAATTAAATTCAGCTATTACAGCAAGGGTTAAAGAGCAACCTATTGTTTAATATGATTGGGAATTCATTTATGATTTGTCTATAAATACATAATTATCCATAATTTGCATGTTTATCTCAGAGTAAATAATCTTTCGTAAAACAAAAGCCTTTGATTACTTGATATAATGATAATGTTTATACAACAAGCATCTCTATGAGAGTTTCTTTAGTAAGTTTTTTATTTTATATTTAATTTAATTAACTTTAGCCTGATAACTTAGTTAGTTTCAGGTTTAAATTAAGTTTTCCCTCCTATTCTTTCCACTGCAATTGTACATTTACATATATGTTTGTGGCACTGTCTAGATTGTTTAATTTTGTCTAGTTGCTGTAATAGTTCTTGAGAAAATGTGCAGCCTCATCGTAATGATGTTGGTAAATACTCGTATAACAACGTCGGGGCCGGCGAAGGTCCCTCTAAAAGGTTTTGGAGCAGGCGTTAATGGGTTTTTGATTGTTTATAGTGTGGTTTCAAGGTTGTTGCAGCGAGCTGTTGCCACTGCTGCTGCTGCTGGTTAAAGGTTAGGGGTTAGGGTTAGGCTTTGTAGTTGGGGTTAGGGATGAAGGCTATTAGCTGGGCCATTAAGCATTGTGCAGTAATAGGTACCCCGGGTTTCCCCCTTTCCTTTTCATTTGTAATTGAGACTTTTTATTTTTGTTTTGTTTGGAGGCACCACCAACCAGCATTTCCTTAAAAGACCCGAAGACCAAATTATGTTTTCAGCAGCGATCGATCAAAATGGAATCGTAAAGCAAACACAGATGCAGGCCACCGTTATTAAAGTATCCGAGTATCGTATGTCAACCGAGGCATTCGCACAGCCAGAAAGACAGACAAATCGGAATACACATGGAGAAATAGAAGAGAAGGGGCGTTCACAAACCAAATGAAATGCCATATGTGCGTGATACATAACTCATACTGACGAGGGGCAGGGAGGGTACAAAACTCAAACAAAACTACCGTTTGATCGATCGTTTTGATTAGAAATGCAACACATTTCTATATGATCTGTCACCCAGGCCGCAAAAGTCTGCTTTTTTTTCTCCTTGCTTTGGCATTTGCGGTCTGGCCTGGTCGCAGTAGACAAGCGAAATGTTTGTTAAAGTGAAATTAACGTCGCCGGCGGACTGCAGCCACCAATCAACAATGCGGCTCAACTGCACCACACAGCACAACGCAAAGACCAGACAGGCCACGCACCACAAAGCAGCAGAGCACAGCATAGCACACCACCAAAGCAGTGGGTTATACACTGGAAATAATATGAGCTATATCTTAGAAAGCATTTTACATCCACCCTGAAATTAGTTTAGTTTTCTAACTATGGAATCTATCAAAAAACACAAAGTATGACTTTAAAGTCCTACAAAATGCTCACAAATTTCACCATTTAAAGGCTCACTGATATCCTTATCTTATAGATTTTTTTCTCTGTGTAAAAACGCATTCGCGCAGCGGCGTTTTCCTTGGCATGCAGTTGTCGCCATTGCCATCACAGTCATCGTCGTCGTCGTCGTCGCCTTGTCGCACATTTTCCGCGTGGTTGTCGTGGCTCGTCCCCAAGAAGAAACACCAAACCCAGACAAACCGAAACCAAAACCAAACCAAGCCAAGAAAAAAAAAGCCTAAGAAAACTCCAAGGAAAAAGCTAAAGCCAAGGGGAAAACTCAACCCATGAGCAAAGCCATGAGCTGCTACCTCCCACTCTCCCGTTTGCTCGCTGGCTCTTTCTCGTGTGCGTTTTTGGTTACGGGCTTAATTTACAATTAATGAAATTCGATCGTTTTATTAACTGTACATTTTGCATGATTTATGCCCCCACACACTTCGTGTGTTATTTATTTTTTTTGACAATTTTCCACTGCTTCATTTCACGTTTTTATGTCCATTAACCTTCATTAGGCCTGCGCAGCTATTAACACTCCCCTCACTCCACTGCGTTCATTGCGTCCTCTGTCCATTTATGGTTCGTTGGCAAGGCGGCTGCGTTGACAATTTCTATCAGCGATTGCACAATTAAACTCTATTTATTTATTTGTTTCGCTTAATGAACTGTGTGAAACAGTTGAGACGCAGTCTCAAATATTATGCCCAGGCCAAAACAATTGCCACCAGTAGAGGCAAGCAGCAGCAGCAGCAGCAGAAGTAACAGCAGCTCCACGAAAACCACACCACACCCCCAACCACAGGCTCACCCCCGCCCATCTAATGCAAGTGCACTTGAAAAAATTATAAATAATATTGGCAATATTAATAAACTTCTTTGTGAGCTAACATATTTTGTAATATTCTCCTTTGTTGTGAGAAAATCTTATTATTATTAAAATTTTGTATAAAATATTTTAAAATATTTGTTTTACATTTTATAGAAATAGCAAAACAGCACGCAAAGATCCAGGCAAAGACTAGCAGTTTTTTTAGAAGAAAGCCAGCCATCTTCAGTATCCTTTCAACTTTTAGACTGATATTCAGCACCTTTAAGTCTAGAACCAATTGAGAATTATATTGAAAATTTAGGCAGTTACTCCACTTTGAACCTTGTTACACTTTAAATATTACAAAATAATAAACCTCATCTTTATTTATCTCAGTGTACGCACCCAACAAAAGCCGCCACGCAACTTGTCTCAGTTTTCGATTTTGCTGTTGTTTTTGGTTATTTCTTCTTTTTTTTTTAGCTGACCAAGCTGCTCGCGCATTTTTGTGCAGCGCAAATTGTTATTGCACAATTTTCAATTTTTTGTTTTTGTTTTGTTTTTGGGGGAATTCAATGCAATAGCAATAGCCACAAAACTGGCAGACAGACAAGGCAGAAAAGCAGCAGGAAAAAAAAAACAAAATTCGAAACACACACAAAATGCGCCTAATTGTCGCTCTTTCAGCTGTCGCACATAACACTTTGTTTTTGCTAATTTTCTGTCACCTGTATTGTTTTTTAAATGCATTTTTTCTTGCCCGAAATCTGGCAAGACAGACAATAGGAGCTCTGGCAGTAAAAAAAAAAGAAATATGGCTAAGAGAGCACGTGACTGCTTTGGCGTTTTTTTTGGGAAGAAGAATACAAAATCGGGATCATCTTTGTCATCGTGTGACTCACATGACACAGTTGCAGTTTTTCCCAGTTCTCAGTTCTCAAGTTTGTTGCCCTTTGTTTTGTTTTATTTCTCAGGTTTTTTTTTTTTTGGGAATTATCATCTCCGAAAGCGAGCACATCTCTGCTTTCATTCCGACACCAAGAGGAGCAACCGTTAAAATTGCAGGCCTCCGACATTGGCCATTATCAAACTAAGGCATCAATCTGCCAAGAACCAGAGCCGCACAATTGCAAATTGCCAAGGCAATTACCGCGTTGGAGAGGGTCTAAAATGGAGCAGCAGCAGCCGGCTGGGAACACGTTTTAGGCCCGGCTAGATGAGAATATATCCAAGCAGATCCGTCCAGCTGGGGTGATTATGCAATTTACAAGAGATCTCTCTCCCCCTACTACTCCTCAGTTGCATCTGAAGATCCCAGATCCAGATCCAGTCGAGCAGCGCGCACCAATTGTTATGGCAGCTAAATCATTTTTAATACCCAAATTTAAAGCGAAATAATCATAAATAACTGGGTTAATTTGTAACGCTTCTATGCATGCGTAATGAACCATTCAGCCCGATTAGAGTTCTTTGAAAGAGCGCTGCCCCGGAAAGCCAAAGAAGCTACGAAAATGTAAATGAAAATGAAAATCAATTAACGCTGTCATATCAACCGAAAGTCAGATAGGGAAACCTAGCTAGAAGGTACAGTGGGTCATGTAAAATGTATGACATTTCTAGATTTGTCATTAGAATTGGTTTTTGAACTTAACTTTGTATAGTAATAAGTTGATTTTGATGCTTTGTGGTTAATAAATCCCTATGAAGCACATCAAGGATCTCAAGTTTTCATAGCCAAATGTCTAGCTGAATTTATAGTTGGGAATTATAAGAGCACTCCTTTGATTTTTCAATAATTACTAAACTACTTTTTGAGCTCAGACTTTATATACCTAAGCTATAATCTTTAACATTTCGTGTTCACTCAGAAATTCACAAAGCTATCCCCACCAGGGAGGTCTTACTGTATATATAGTGACATCTAGTCAGACGCTGTCAAGTTCAAAGTTATAAATGCCCCAAAGATCGTGCAGAGTTTATTTTATTTCCATGATTTCGTTGTGATCGCTGACAGCATACGAAATCAGTTCACAAAAATATATTTTGTGGGTCTCTTTTCAGAGTTGTTTTTGTTTCTTTCAAAGATTTGTATTTCCTGCGACAGCATTTGAAAGTCAGAGAATTATTCTGTCATTGACTGGAGGGAGCTTGAACCGGTGGGGATCAATTACCTTTCAAAACCAATTTGCATTTGAAATGCATAACGAAATCGTGTGCACACAATGCAATATTTTGGCAGTCACATGCTGCGATCGAATGGCAATGTTGGCAGCTGAGTTGAGTCTTTGGATTGGCGGGCTTTCAAATTGGCATCAAAATGGGGAAAAATGAAAATGGAAAATGCAGGTGGCTATGGCACCCACACAGGCTTATCTCCCTTTTGGCAGTTGCTCATTATTGCAACTTGGCTTGGCTTTTATTTCTCTCTATTTCTCCTTGTTTTGAGATTTTTCTTGTGATTTTTCTTTTCGATTTTTGCTTTGTCTCGAAGGTGTGTGGCAGTAGTTGCAACTGCCATTTGCTGTTCGATCACTTGGATCAATGGGCTCTAGGCACGCAAGCTCTTGAGCTGGGGGGTTAAGCCTGCGTTCATCTGCTGGCTGAAATATGGGTTAATTCGGGCCCCCAGAGAGTCTTGGTTTTTTTGTAATATTTTCATTGCTGATGAACAATTTGGGTAACTCTTACTTTTGATTAGGCCATGAGTCTGCAGTAATTTCCAAAGTTTGTGGCGGATTAATTCTTGAAAAGTAAATCTGGCAATGATTTGTCAACTCTTCGAGTGCCTGCTTTCTTTCTTCACATCTACTGTGTGTCTGTTTCTGGGTTAAAAAAACATCAAGTCTTTGGGGGCTCCCTTTCCATTTCAAGATGCCACACAGCCCATAGATTGTGTAACATTTCCAGTTTTTCATTGGATTCTCGCATGCAACACTTGCAGCAAATTAACAGTCGTAAATTATGACGGACTGTCTATAATTAATCAAAGCACTAGGGCCGCCGTCTGTCTTGTGCAGTCTTCCAGCCATTTAGTCTCAATTAACACACGCAAATTGAGTCGAGGTTCAGGAGCAAAAAGAAAAGAAGAAATAATGCCATTTGAAAGTAAAAACAGCACTCCGCACCTACCGGAATTTGTTATACATTTTTGGTATACAATGCGGGATGCATTGTTAGTCGCTCGCTTGGCCTTTTGTGTCAGCTTCGGACTCAGCTCGACCAGTTTAGAAATTCTACTGGTTTTGAGTGACGGCCATGGCGAAACCTGATGTGCCACATCCACAATCCACGTCCACATCGGGCGATTTGTATTCCAAATGACGTCTGGTTCCGCTCCGTTCCGTTGGCCCGGCTATATAGTATGTACTATATGTCCAGCTGATTGAATTGCAAAAGGAAAAAATGCTAAACCGAAGCTAAGGATGGGGGGGAAATTTGAAGCGAAGTCAAGAAAATTGTGCAAGATGCTCTTGTGCGCTCTGCTTTGCAAGTTATTCATGAGACATTTTCGCAATCAACGTCACAGCGTCTCTCTTGGCCTTGATTTGTTTTTGGATAATGTAAATAAACAAATGTTTAAGGGATTATCTTTTGAATAGATTTTATTCTGTTTTGAAGAGAGAAGATATAGAAAAATAATAAACGATAACTTAGGTTACTTCCTTTAAAGATTTTGTAGCCTTAAAAATATACTACTTTCTAGAAAGAGTTGTTTGAATTATTTGATAACTTTTAGGAGCTAAAATTGGTCTCTAAAAACTACAAAATAAATCTTTCAAAAGGGGAATATAAATCCCCCAAAAGCACCCATTTCCCAAATGCATTAACCATGTTCTTCATCAACTTTGAGGCTCATCACCCGCTAATTTATGCCTTATTGCATTATCGATTTGCTTTTTGGTTTATGGCCCAGACCATGGACCATGTTTTTTCGTTCATTTGCCAGAGTCCAGCTGGGCAAACGAAACTGGCCTAGCAACCTTTAAACAACTACCTGCTTTCAGCTGTGCGTTTGCTCAACTCGGCTCAAAATTTATGCATTTAGTCAAGACATTTATCATGCGAAAGATACAACAACGCGAAATTAGCATATTTACGCAGTGCGTGCCAATATTTTTTGTTACTAAACAAAAGCCCCGCCGAAATATCGAAACCCCCTTAAACGTTTGCATTGATTATAGTTGACAAATGAAAACTAAACGATCTTTTTTTCTCTTTGGCTTTCTCTTTGCAGCACTGGGACAACATCGTCGGGATATTTTGCATGAAAATTGCAACCAAAAAGGTATGTTACAAATTTCTTAATTAACTTCAAAAAGAGTGACTTTCGCGCAGAGCAAATATGCCAATTAAGTTAATAAATATTTGCTAGACTCTCGGTATTTCTTTGCGTTTTGACGCTTAAAACTAAACTACAGCAATAAAGATTTCCAAAAATGCTTTTACATTTTACAAATGGCAGACGAGGCTCAGCCGCACAGAAATCATTTATGTTAATCAACACATGTTTTTTTCGGAGTCATTGGCTCGCTGGGAATTCTTTTGCTTTTTTCTTATATTAAAAAGGCCCAAAACAAATAGAAAAAAATAAAATAAATATATACAACAAACGTGTTTGAGTGTCGCTCGAGCAAAAAGCAAAGCTTTGGCCAAAAACCAAAGCCAAAATTCAAATTCAAATTCAAATTGTGCTTCGTTGAAATTTGCGCTAATGTTGCCATTTGTGTTGCTGCTGGGTGAGTTTGAGGCTGCTCGTGTGCTGCCTGATGTTGCTGCTGCTGCTGTTGCTGCTGTTGCTGCCCGATGTTGCCGTTGTCTGCAAAGTTATTTTCGGTATGCCCCGCCGACTTTATATGGCCGCCCCATGCCGAAACAAGATTGTGTTTCTTTCTGCGCGCCAAAGTCAGATTTTTTCGAGCCGACACGCCGCAGATTTCTAATTCTTATGCAAATATGCAATGCCATGTCATGTAGCTTCTGTGCTTAGTGCTCTCCAACTGTTTGCATTTCAATAAGCGGACACACGGTTTATTTACACAGAAATAAAATAATCTAAAAATTATATAGGGTTAATAATAAATTATAAATTATAAAAATTAATTGATTACTTAATGTAATAAATACTTTCCCCTTCTTATATAATTTTAAAATAATTTATTTTGAGTCAAGAGTATCTTCTAATTTGTTTAATTTCTATTATTTTTATTTTCGTAAGAACAAAATTCCCTAGAATTTAAATTCCCTTAAAAATTGTACCCAAATTATTTCCCTTCAGTGCACACATCTGTGCTTTGCTGCAATAAAACATTTCCGTGAAATTTTAGGGGCTGACTCAAATCAAAGTCAAACATTTCCAAATCGAATTCGCATTAATTTCCAAACGGGTTGCGCCAAAAAAGTTACGAGAAGGCAAACCAACCAACATTTCCGATAACTAATACTCTTGAAATGCCATAAACGAAGGGGCGATAGAGATAAAGAAAAAGGTAGAACGGAAATCGTCAGTTGCGAAACCGAAGAGAAAGAGAGTAGGTGCAGAGAAAAGGCAGCTCTCAAGTTGTTTACAAATATTACGCATACGCAGCGTATGTGAGTCACAAGAGCCAGTCATTGTGTGTGCGATTGCCCATCGAAAAACCGCACTAAAATCAACTTTGATTCAAATTGGTTTGTCATGAAATTATTCACAGAAATCAGTCAGAGTAAATCAGAAATTAAAAGCAAATTAATGGAAGATGAAATCTAACAAAAAGTTGGAGAAGAATGTGGAGTTAAGAGTTCTTTGTTCTCAATTTAAAATATATAATAAATAAATAAATATATATTGGTAGGAATTTAAAGTCATAACATATGGGAAATCTAGTAATTAGAGTTTTCTATTTATTATAAAGTCTGAATCATTAAAGTTCCATTACTAATTATAAATCACTTTTCCTTTGTTAAAATAGAATGAGAACATTATACATTGCCTTTAAATGTTTCTCTTGCAATTCTTAGTAATGATTCTTACTTAATTCCTTATTATTCATCGAAAAGAACCCCTTTTTAAATGAAATACAAATCATAAATCCATTATTTCCCCTTCCAGAGCATAAAATAACCCATTAAACTGACCCTAACAAGCCTGATTATGCTTAAATTACAACTCAAAGGGCTTCCAAAGTGTCTGCTGTGCTGTTGTTCTGCTGCTTACAAGTCACCAGTTGACCATAAAGTCAATCCAAACAGGGTCTTCACGGTGCGATCTGCTTTAATCTTGTGATTTGTTTGGGTTATGCTGCCCCCTAGAACCCCCTCGATACCCCTTTTCATTAGCAATCGCAGCATGGAACCCAATCCTAGATGCGTTAATTCGTGTGCGCTGCTTATGAAGTTGACAAGCCAAACGAATTGCCTTTTATGGGCCTCCCTTTTTATACCCACACACAGATACACACACAGAGAGCTGAGCATAAACTCACACTTAAAATCAATAAACGTAAACTGAGGCCCGCCCAACGGCAGAATTGCAATCGACATGTGTTAGCTATATAAAACTATAAAATAGCACAAACTTATGCGCCCAATAAACATAAACAATGCAGAGGCGCGAGAGTGCGAGATGATCCCAAAAAGCGATCTGCCAAAACCGCAGACTTGGTGGGATAAGCCCAAGACACTATATAGAGTTGTTGTTACATGCGTAAACAAGTATTTTTATGGCCCAAACTACGGGGCATAAAAGGATGCCCCACGGCTGTGGAACAGGACCACGAACCAGGATGATGGGATACGGCCGTAAAGGCACTTAATTGCCATTTTATTGCCAAAGCTATTAGTCGGCCAAGTTAGCTCAGTCAGTCAGTCAGTCAGTCAGACAGTCTGCAGGGACTTTCATTAGACTTGGAGCTTCACTTTCGCATCAGCAACAGTTCTTTTTTTCATCAAGAGAAACATGAGTTTCTGGAGTCACTGATTCTAGGCACTGAAAGAAATTTAAGTCAAAAAAGTAGAAAATTTAAAAATCTTAAAAAGGAGTTCAGGATGCCCTGATATTTTGACCTCCAAAAAAATAACATTGCATACTTTTAGACACCCATTTTAAAGGCTTTAAAAACTCGAGTTATTTATGAATAAATTTGACCTTGATTTATAATCCAGAAAATAATTTTATAAATTAATATGGCTCTCCCATTATTTTCCCAGTGTTCTTTTGAGTTTTGCTCTCTGGCTGCCACATGCAAAGTGGCTCCCTTCAGCGATTGCAGTGCCATCCGGCGATATCTTTAATGAAATCAGCATGTTGTGGGCTTTAACAAGCATTCTGCTTGTCTACTCATGTCGCTCCCTCCCTCTACCACCTCACCAACTCCGATCCTTTGTATCTAAGTATCTCCATCTCTGCAGCCGTGTGCCATTGCGATCCTTTTGTGTGGCAAGCGGAGCGGGGGAAATCCGAGATCCCGAAAAGAGTTGGAGTAAATCGAATAGAGCCCGTGGCTAGATCAGCAACTTTGTTGTTGTGGGGCCGAGAAAATCTTGTTAGCGTAAATATTAACTTGTAAATATGATGATGCCCTCATGGAAATTGTATGAATCGCTGATAAATATCATTAGGTTGCAACTCCTTTCCCCGGCTTTTGTATCTGTATTTGTATGCTGTATTCTGAGTTCTGAGTTCTGTATTCTATGTTTGCATTGCATTTCGCCTTGCAATTCTATTAAGATTCTTATCTAAAGTGCTTGTATGGCCTGGGAGTGAGTGTACGTACTGGTAATTGTTTAGCAAATCAGTGTGGAGTGTGTAGAGTCGAGAGTTGAAAGCTGAAAAGCCTTTTGCCGGAGCTCGATTGTTGTTATTGTTTGGCTGATTACACAGTAGTAACTGACAATTTGCCATCGATTTTTGTGGGCTTAAGCGGCAGGCAACGCCCTCGTATAGTACTTTTTAAATAATGTTGAAAGAGCTTTGTTGAATGACGAAATTGCACTCAGAGAAAGGAAATTTAGTATCTATAAATGATATTCAACTTTATTTACTTACCCCCTATAAACGTTATTTTTCTATATCATTAATTTCAGTACTCCTTACTTTCTATTACTAACCTCTAAGCCCTAAATAAAGACCCTTATAGCCATTTATTTACTCTTTCATACCCCTTTTGCCACTCCCTTGACCATCAGAATTCCAGTCAGACGCCACACGCTTTGTGCTCGTAAATAAAGTTCCAGAAGAACTCGACTAGAATAGGGCTGAGCATAAAGCCAATGAAATTGAAGCGACTTTCCTCCTAGGAAAGCGGCCATTCAAGCCGCCACAAAGACGTGACAAATACCCCAAACGAGCTACTTTAAAGCGTGGGAGTTGCATTCAACTTCATGGGAATGCAATGGGAATCAATGGCGCCAGTCTCCAGTGTTGTTCTTTGCTCTTCTTTACCTCTTTCAACTCTTTGTCTCTTCGGGGCTCCTCAGTTTGTGTTTGGGGGCCACCGTGATAAAGTCACTCAGCTACTCATATTTCAACGAAACGTGCACATTGACTTCCTACTCCCCCTTTCAGTATAAAATCCATATGCATTTACACACAGCAAAAAAATAAAGCTAGTAATTAACATTGCAATATTTAAATAAGTAACAAAATAATACAACAAAATATCATTTTAAAAATGCCCCGTTCCTGAAGAATTCCAAGTTATAGGGTTATATTTCTCTTCGCCACAACATTTGGTTTCCGCGCTGATTCGAGGTATTGCCTGGATGCGCACAGGATAGCCAGCAATGCACAGGTCATTCAGCTCAACAGCCCGGGCACTCTCACAGGGGTTAGAGAACTGCAAATGGAGTCCTTCCTTGCACCAGTGCTTGCCCACAATGCGGCCAATGGTGCGAAAGGTGAACAATATGCGATCAATGGCCGGACGGGGAAAGCCAGTGACCAAAATCCAGCTGGCATTGGGATCGGAGATTCGCCCAAACTGGCGTTCTACCTTTGGCTTCTTTACGTTATCCTCGCGGCTTGCTTTTTGAATATTCAATATATCACAGAGTCCCTGCCGTAGAGGTCCTGGTTGCTTACAGTGGGACATGTTGCTTTTGGACTAGTCAAACTTTGAAGGTGAAGTTACAAATATTTTACGAGAATTAAAATAGGAAGCAGAAATCTCAAGGCAGCTTGATCTTATATAGATCTCGAATCTATAAGGTTTATAAAGATAAGAAACTATAGAGAAAGCTGGGAAATTTAGCAAATTTATATAACTTATATAATTTAAACGTAAAACTGAATTTAAGAATTTTGATTAATCTTCTTATTATTTCCCCAAAAACTACGAAACCTACAACTTTGATTATATATTTTTCCACAATTTTCCCTCCAGTGTATTCGATTGCCGCCTAATCAAAGCCACAAAGCTCTGCGGGGAGTGTGTTTGATGAGTTGGTGGCGGTGGCGGTGTCGGTGGGATGGGCGGTATTGAGATTCGGATCGTAATTTCCAGCTCTCAACGCCGCCAGCGGGCCAGCAGAGCGACACAGTTGGACACTGCCTGCTCTAGTTTACCGCAACCGAAAAAAAAAAAAAAAAACTAAACCAAAATCGTAGGCTTCAATCGGCGGCGCACGCTGCGTATGCGTATTATGTTTGTTGCTTTCCGAGTTGGCTTTTGAGTTCAATAAACGATTAGACGACGCTCGTGGCGTTCTAAGTTGTCGTTGTGGTTTTTTCTTCATGTGCTTTTTGTAATTTTTTTTTTTTTTTTTTTGTTATTGCTTTTATATATGCCTCATTTTGTTGTTGTTTTTCTGACAATTTCTTGGAGGAGGCACACATTGCGTGTGCGTTTGCGTTTGCGTCTGCCAAAGTTATCGCGGCTTTTTACACTAAGACGAAGGCTAATATGTCATTTGGTCATTGATACGCCGATCGAGGAGTGTGTGAGAGAGAATGGGTAGATAGAGGGGATCAAGGGGATCTCCAGGCACGGTGCCACCAAAGCAAAACGCTTACTGTCAGTGTGAGGCGCGTATAATTAATTGCGCCTATCAATATCGCTGCCTGCGCCTCTTTTCTTGCTGTTGTTGTGTGTTTTTTGTAGTATGTATTTTTTTTATTTTGTTTGTTTTTTTTCTTGGTTTTTGCCTGCCAGGCACGCATGTGGCCAAAAGTCTGTGCCTCTTGGCGGTGGCTCCTCCAGGCCAGCAGCAGCAGCAGCTCATTGAGATAAGCCTGTCCGTTTATGCGATTTTTCGTACGGATTTAGCATAAATCATTTGCCTGCAAAATGTTATGTCAGCATCTTTTATATGGTTAACACGAACAAGCCAAGGCTTTGGGCTTTAGAATAAAGAAAAGATACTTAGAGGTAATTTTCTGGATTTTTTAAAAAGAGTTACGACTCATCAAGAAATGATATTAATAACAAATAATAATTAGCAACCCAAAAAAACACAATTTCCTATGCAATTTTTAACAAATTTATAATATATTTATATTTCTAAATTCTCAAACTGAGTCAGAACCGGATGTGGACAGTCTGTGGGGTATTCGTAGAACCGCCATAAAAAGTCTGCAACTTGTGTGGGAGACTGGGAAACACCTTTGGGGCGAACCATAAAAAAACAACACCACAAAACAAATACCAATTATGACGAGCTCGACGAGATGACAACGCATCGTGGATCGAGTCTTGGAATCGTGAGTCATGAGTCATGGATGCCTTTGCCTGCGTTGGTTATAAAATACGGCAAGCGAATTGCTATTTGCAACTGGCAGCGAAAGTGTATCTTTAGAATGAAGTCAGTTCGCTTCACAAAAGAGTTCAGGGAAACACTTTTACTCCCATGAAGCTAAACAGACCACGAACCAGGCTAAAAAGGCTGAACTAAAAGGGGGTCTGTGGAGGCAAGTGCAATGCTTAAACTTAACACAAAGCCTCTGGCTAATTTATGCCGTTCCCACAGCACTGTGGGTCAAAAATAAAAAAATATTGCTGGGAAAATGAATTAAGTTGGTAAAGAAATGAAAAATCATATAACAAAATTGTATGAAAATTGCTGAAAACTTTCACGAAAAAAGTGAATAATATTAACTTTCTTGATTAAATTAAAAGGAAAGAAACTTGCTACCATTAAAATAATAATTGTATAAAAAGTATTGCATACTTTTTGCGGCTGCTTAAAGGGAATATTGAAATTCCTTTAATATTATAATTAAAAACAAGGATTATAAGCTAGAGAAAATCATTATTCTATAACTTACAAAGTTTTTGTTAAATATTTTACATATTCCCATAGAAAATGAATATTTTTCTCCCACAATTTATTATTATATCCCACTGTCCACTTTAGATTATTGTTATTGTTGTTTGCTGGGCTACTGTCTGTTGCATGCAAATGCAAAATGATTGATGTTGCCACGTTTCGCTATTGTTGTTGCTGCTGTGGCTGATCTCCTAGGAAAACAGCAAACAGCGAAATATTCTCTTTGTGCAAAATGTTGGCATTTTGAAGTGCGAGTAATTGCAGCTGCAATAGTTTTTCATGTTGCTGCCGCTGCAACAGCCCGTTGTTTCTGCCAATGTGGCTGCTGTTTCTGTTGCTGCTTGCTGGTCAAGTTGCTCGGCATTTTGGCAATGCAATGTACCACAAAAAAAAAAACAACTTCCTTTCACAACACAGCCTCCAAGAAAAATGGGTCTGCCAAGTCTTGGTGATGGGCACTTGAATGTTTGAAAATTATAGACTAGCCTCCACCATTTACATTTCACAAATGTCCAAAAAATAAAATAGGAAACGGCCTTAAATGCCAAGCCAAGAGAATTACTTCAAGAGATGAAACGGTCTTAAAATGTCAAACTTTTTGGGTATATTTTGTAATCATAACCATTAAAAATAAAGAAATTCAATTAAAAAGACCCTAAAGCCACAAGAAAATATTAAATTTTTGTATTTAAATGGTTTATTCATTAATGGAAATTCGTTCATTCAAAATTGAAATAGTTTTTCTTCTATGCAAAATCTAATAAATTGTTTTTTTCAATTAATCAAAGAATTCTAAGCTCTTAAGCCATTTTTGATTGACACCTCAACCTTGATAGTCAAAAAAATAAATCTAGTTTCCTCGCCTTACATCGCTCGCTTTTATGCAAAACAAAAAATGCCTTGGCCCAAGGGCCTTCATGGCGAGCAAACAAAACAAAATAAAAATGTGGCTAATTACGAGAGCCAGAGCCAGTTTTCGAGACACAACATCAACAACCACACACAATCTGGCTTTAGAGGCTTTAGAGAGGAGAGGCCGAGTTCGGGTAATTATAGGCCGAAGCACATGCCACATTATTCTTTTGTGCAATGAGCACGACGCGACGCCCGTCCGCCCGCCTCGGTGCAACGGTTCAAGCCAACAGCTCAGTGGACTTGGCCAACTTGGGCTCCTCCACCGAACTCAGGCTCAGACGCCAACGCCGACGCCGACGACGACGACACTTGTGCGCATGTGCAGCAGCACGCATACACTGCAAAAAAATAAAGCTGCAAGCTACATAAACGTGTCAGTTGGTACGGGGAGCGCCGAAAAACCGGTTGGATATGAAAAATTATGATTGTCACCGGTGGTCCGGTGTTGCTAGCTTCGGGGCCACAACAACAATAATGAAAATGTGTAACAATTTTCCAGTTAACCCTCGAAAGACAGTTGTTACCTAACTGTAACAAGACAAAAAATAGCCAATTTACAAAGCTAGATAATAAAATAAATAATAAAATGTACAAGTAACCAACTCCCCTTAGCGAAAATTTAATATTTGCTTGCTTTCTGGGCTTAGCTTCCCCTAAATATTCGATAAATACTTTAAATTTCAACACCTATGGCCAATCCTTTGGTCTTAAAGTATAGTTTGGGTTAAGCCTTAACTCAGCTGTTTTGCATTTACGTTTAAGCCAACACCAAATAGGCAACAATTACAAAGGTAGTCAGCAAAAAAAAACACATCTAGCTGCTCGGTTATCCGTATATAATTATTTGCCCACGTTTCGCATGTCTTGCCAGACTGACTGTCGTCGTTGTCAGCAGCCTCAGCTTACACACACATGCCACAAAATCACACACACCACATACATATACATATTTAGATGTGTTAGGTGTGTGTGCACACAAATTGCTGGCATTTTTGCATTTGCCATGTTAGAGTCATAACTTTGCTGCTGCTAGTGCTAGTGTACATAAATGTTTTGATTCGTTGTGTTTTTATTACACAGTAAAAAAATATTTTAAGAAAAAATAAATATTTTTTATGGTTTATAGGTATTTTGTGATCTATTTAAAATTTAAATTAAATAAATATTAAATTGACGTTATATATGCATAAAATGCATTTTCTTACCTCTTCTTACATGCTTTTTCGCTATAATTCCCAACGAGTTCTAGATGTAAGCACGATCTGCGAAGAATACTGATGATATTGTGTATGAAAGTTGTGGCTTTTCTTGAAATTTCATTTTATTTAGAATTTTCTTTTAATATAAATAATTTCAGATATATTACTCTTTATGATTCTTTCTTTAATTCTTCCCCCAGTGTATCCTTGGTTTTCCTTTTTCTTGGTTTTTATTTTGAAAATGTGGCCAACATGTGTGTATTTGCCATTAAACAGCTGTTGGCCGCATGTTGCCACTGCCTCATTTGCCAATTTGTAAGCGGCTAATTTAAATGATCATAGCTGGAATTGCATCTCCATTTCCACAACCATTTCCCCTCTCGAACTCCATTTGAATGTCGCATCTTTGAAGTGCATTTAATGCTGGAGCCTCGGCAATTGTGCGTGCAACATTTCAATTGAGCCAAACTGCAACATATAAAAAAAAAGAAGAAAGGGAGCAGCTTAGTGCTCCCTTTGCCCCAGACAGCTGCGTAAATTGTCATCCGCCGCAGCGGCTGTCAGTGTCACTTTTAATTAGTTTGTTTACAACAAAAGAGAAGCCCCCAGAAATCCCCCTTAAGGAGGAGAAGACAAAGACAAGACATCTCTGTGCTGGAGTCTGCCCATTTCATTGCTTCCAATCATATCAATTTGGTTTGTCAGTCCTTTAAATTGCTTTGTGAGCCATAAAAAAAAAAACAAAAAGAATTTTTATGCAGCGGTCAAAAATGCACTGGGTTAATTACCAGTCGCCAGTCTTCATTTGAGTTTAGCTGATTAGCAGAGAACAAAGTCGCTTGAGCACTTATCAGCCAAATGGAAACAAATAAAGCTTTTTTTTCATAGATTAGAACTTCTTTGTTTTCTATACTTGGCATATATTATATTTAGTACTTGCTGTTAGCAAATCGCTTGCTCGAGTTCCAATTTCAAATAGCAAACAAGGCAAAGAAAAAAAATATATGTATACGAAACCTTCATAAAATTTTATGGCCAGCAAATTGAATGTCTTTTTATGGCCAGAAAGACCCTCTTTTTCTCTTTTCCTAGCTTTTTCTTTCTCTCTTGTTTAATATATATTTTTTTTGCTTTACTTTTTTGCCTTTTTTTGCTTTGTAGTATCAGCAAACAATAAATGTTAATTAACAGCATTTATGGGCTACGGCCTATTGACACTCTTGTCATAAATTTTTGTACAATTTTTTGTTAGCTTTTGCCTACAAGTAAACGAAATACCTTAAAATTCAAACAAAGACTGAAAATATGATCAGAAAAATTCCTGTAACCTGTTTTTTCTGGGGGATGATGTCAACGCTAAGGAATCGAAATGAATTTGCATATTTTTTTCGGGCATTTTTCAGCAAAGAACAAAGAACTCTCTCGTTTGGCAAATTATGTAATTTATTTAAATTTAAGTGGAAGCAAATGGACTTCTCTGAATGGTCCTTTGATTAAAACCAACACAGCAGCCGGCGGGAGCTTTAATTTAAGCGGAATTATGGACAAACTCTGCAAGTGGAGCTCATCAGTGATCTTTCCAGCGAGCAGGAGCAGCAGCAACACATTTCTCATTACAAATTGAGTCATTAAATTTATTTATACCCGCTGAAAGGCACCATCAGCAACGAAGCACCATTGGAAGAGCAGTAAAGAGCTGTAAAAAAAAAGCACTTCCGCGTTACTGCAACTGCAACTTCCATTTCTGGGTCAAATTCTTGGGCGCAAAAAAAGAATGCAATAGGGAGCCTGGATACCGCTCCAGTATAAGTATCATTTTTTATGGCTTTTCATTACGCCTGCATATATAATTCTTAATAAGAAAGTTTTTGCGGTCCCGCTACAGAGTCCCGAAGCACGAAACACAAAGTGGAACAAGTTATAAAGTTGTATATTTTAATAGGCCATGGCAAAAATAAATATGAATTTCAGATACAGCTCCATACATTTTTTTGTGGGTCACCTCCAGTCCCTGAACTCTTGATTTCACTTCCCGAACCGAAGGAGTAAGAACTTTGTTTTTATGTTTTTTGAGGTTCCCTAAGCCATAACCATTTGATTGGCGTGAAAAACAACTCGAGGTATAGCAACACTATCCATGGCTCCCATCAGAAGCCTGACATCTCTCTATGATTTAGTGTGCCGGGGCCACTTGACAATAATTTACGCAAATGGCATAATTCGCTTTATGGGCGCAACATGATGATGACCATAATGATGATCGTGCGGATCCTGCAATGACTGTAACTATGTAGTTAAAGAGGAGTGCTCGCAACGCGACGCGCTTTCAACGCCAACGCTGAAACTGAAATTGAAACAAGTCCGGGTGTATGGAGTCTCCAGGCCCCAAAGATCCAAGATCCCAACTTGCCAAATCCAGAAAGAGAGATCCCAAAGACCCCGCCTAATGAGGCCTTTGTCTGTGGGCTGTTCTGCGTCTGAGAGTTCCATGACTCACAGTAATTTTCACTTGCTGGGCGTTGGTTTTCTATGTAGACTAAGCTTTTGGAAAGGGTATTTGTGGGTTTATATATAAAATAATATAAAAGGACTTAAAAATATATTTAGGCAAGTCATAGGATTTTCTGGAATTTATTTTAATTGCCAATTTTAGGTTTCCTTCTATGAAAATCCCTATATTTTAAAGGGTATTTCCTTGTTCGTTCATTAATTTATTTTTGCGTGTTGCCTTTTACAATCGAATGTTGCATCTGCAATGACAACAGCAACAACCACTTGCAGTTGCAACAACGCTTGATAAGCGATTCTTATAAAAAGCGCCGCCGCTTACATGCACAAAAGCCATGCTCACAGATTGCATTTACAGCTGGCTAGGGGAACGAACAGTCCTTGTCCTCATCCTCAACCCATGCTTTCTTTTAATTGCAATTGCAATCGCAGATATTTACCATTCCACGCACATTCACAATCAACCAGCCGATGGATGATGGGCCCACAAGAAGATTGCCAATATAGCCTCACGCCATATCAAACGTCGAAATCGGAAACGGAGAGAGAGGTGCCTGCTGGAAGAGGAGTCCCCACTTGGTAGACGGAGTATCATCTCATCGCAGCGCACGCCTTAGAATTATTGGCGCTAGACATGCAAATCCACAGAGGATCCACAGATCCCCAGCCATTGGCCCGTGGCTGCTGCATTCTAACGAGTTTCGTAATCGCAAAAATGTCTGTCTGGCCGGCATAAATCATAATAGCTTTATTTATGCCGCGACAGTTGTTACAATTCTATCAGCAAGACTGGGCTTTTGCCCGAAATTCGATCAGAAAAGCATTTATAAACAAATTGAGGCGTCCCCAATTCGCAGCCGCCATGCCAAATGGTTTTCCTATCCCACTATTATTATTATTATTTGAAAATTGTTTCAGTTTCGGTTTTCGGTTTCTCAGTTCTATATTTTTTTGGGGGCACCACCAGCAATGGCTAAATGTCTAAACAATTGTCTGTTTCATTGGTTCAAGCAGCATAAGCAGCAGCTGTGTTTGCTTTTTTTTTTATAGCAGACAAGAATGAGTTATGGTTTTCGGGGGGGTTAACCACATTGCATTACCTAGGCGGCTCATTAGGGGCACTCGAGTTTACATGGCCAGGAAATTAATAGTGAAAATAGAGATCTAGAAACTTGCAACACACCCAGAGAAAAGTGATAAATTATTAAGGGAATTACACTTTGATTTATGTTATATTTAGGATTGGAGAGGAATAGGTTTAGGGTTTAAGTTTCTGATGAAAACTTACTTAAAATAATGAAGTCAATAGCTAAGCTACCTTTAAGTTCTAGAAATGTTCTACTCTCATAATTATATCTTCTATTTATTTATTTATTTATTTACTAAATTTGTTTTTCCAACTATTTATTATTTTCTCTTCCTTTTCCTTGCCTTTATTATTACTGCCCTTTTCCTTTGAGTGCAATGAAACACCTTGGGAGATTGAGATTTCCAAAATCTCATTAAAGAACCCAACATTTGTCGCTGTCAGACTTTGGTAGGGGGGCAGCAAGAAAATGTCTAAAAGAATCTCTTGTTCATATTTACGCTTGGCACCTCATTATGACGACCCGAAAGCCGCAGACAGACATAAAAAGCCGCAAACATATAGACAGACAGACAAACATCGGTGGCGACAAGCCCTCTTCGTCGTTCGCCCAAATAATTTAGAGAACAATTACGGCTCTTCAAACAGATCTTCGTCGATGCCCCGGAAAATGCAGCTTGCGGTACTTCATTGTGGCGATCATTAGTAAACAAAATACTTAACTCGGGTGCATTCACCTGTAGTTTGTAGTGCACATGGAGAAAATGTATAGAACTTGATGAAGTCAATTTTAAGGGAATATTTTTTAAAGATTTTATAATATAAATCTATAAAAAGTAGCGTTAAATAACTAAGAAAACTAAACAAATAACTTAGAATGACAAAGAGGAAGGTTACTATTTTAAAATGTTTAAAATTTTCTAAAAATTCATCAAACTTTGCTTATTTTTAGTTACCAAAGATAGTCTTCTTATTCTCCCAGTGCTCTTCCCCACGCGTTGCATTTTTGTACTTTTTTTTTGAACCGCAATGGATATGGGTCAACAGGCAGATTAGCGCTTCATCGATTTCAATCGATCCGATCACCAATCACTGGCTGATTGATTGCGACCAATTATGGCCGGGCCTGCCAATGATTATATAATAAATTCACCAGGGGACTTTGATCAGTGTTCAAAGCGCAGCCAGAGCAGCGCAGCAAGTAAACAAATCTGTAACAAGTTATACATTTCCATATGCAGGGGAATCTCTGGAGTCAAATTCGAATTGGAATTACATACAATTTTTCGATTTTGATTTTGATATTGATGGGAATTGAATGCTGCTCGGCGATATGTTGTTTATTTTGTTGTAAACATCCGGACATGCAACAAATTGTTGCATATTGTGCAGGAAGCATCGTCGTGCAGCCAAGCTGCCCCGCCATAGGGCGTACATATTTTTCAGAGATTTTTTTTTTTTTTTTTTTACTTTTCGGGTGGGTTTTTAGTTGGCTTTTTTTCGGGGAAAACATTTTTCCCCGTTTATTTATCAATGAAGTTGCCGGCAGTACAGACGTCTTTCGATTTCGATTTCGATTCCGCATCCCGTGGCAGTTCATCGCAGTGCGCTTAATTCATTTTTTAGTGCATTTAATTATTATGTGTGCGACGGCAAAATGTACACAATTTATTGCAAAAGGTGTGGCTCGGCGCTTTAAATATTATTACCATACGATTTGTTTTTAAGAAAACGTTTACTTTTTGTTCGCAACAACAAAATATTTATAATTTATGTGTCTGTTGTTTTCTTTGCAGGTAAATTATGCAAATACTTTTGAACAGTTTTCGCCTTTTGCGGTTCAGATCGCGTGCTTAGATACGTGCCCGGTTGTGAGTATATATACAAAATACTATATACTATAGCAGTGGAGTGTGGAGTATACAAAATAGGAATCCAGCTGAACGTGCCAAACCGTTGACATTTATTGTGAGGCGTGGCTGGGTTCATTACTGTTATGCTAACCAGATCATGGCGGAGACAAGGCTTGAAAAAATAATTATGTCACTTGGATAATAGAATACGTTGTCAAAATTAACTGACACTCGGGTAATGAGCAAAGCAATTAAAATCAAGGTTGGTTGGTAATTTAAAGTGGGTTAAAGATGTCTTTTTAGGATGAATTTAATTCTAACAACATTACAAATTCATTAATATTTGATTTTGGTTACCAACTACCTTTAAATTTCAACTAGTAATCCATTTAAAACTAACCTCAGCATATCTCCAATCAGCACCTTTATTTTTAAAGCATTTAAATCACCTTTTTTACCAGCCACAACATTGCGCATACGCACCGTGGCAGCCCGCATGACCAAAACTCGAAAACGTGCCACCACCACATGCTGTTCCGAGTTAAGCTCAAAGCTCACTCTTTTTAAAATTCACTTGATGTCGAAAGTCCTTGACACCTTTTTCTGTGCATTATTTTAATTACCAAATGCAGAAAAGGAAAAAAAAACGCGATAGCGATAGCGACATACCAACGGCTCAAACGGCCCCAAAAGCATTCGGGCAATTTGTCATCCTGGCTGCCAGCCAGCTCTGAGGATTGCATACGGTGGGCAGTGCCTTTGGCTTTGTATTTGCTTAATATATTTATGCTATTTATGCATGTGCGCGCATGCTTAATTACGAATTCGCTAAAACTGTCACAATCGTGCAGGCAGCAGCATTTGTCAAATTGACAGCAGTTGGCTGCCTCAGTGTACCAGCTGGGCACGGAGAGAAATTTGGAGTATGGATGGATTTTGGGAGGAAAAGTGCGATAAAACTAAAGAAAATATCGTAAATATCGAAAAATATCGAATTTAATCTTAAAAATGATCGATTTAACAAGAAATATGTAGAGTAGGGATGTATTTCGAGAGGAAAAGTACGATTAAAATTACATGCTAAATATCATATAGAAAATATCGTAAAGTTTGATTCATAGAATTTTTAAATATCGAAAAATATCGAACTTATACTTAAAAATTATCGATAGAAGTGTCATTGCATTCTATTTAATATTTTTCTGTCGGCTGCTTTAAATAAATTCTTTATATGATGTTTTTCTCTCTGCACAAAGATTGCGCACTTTTGCGCTTAATCTTGACACCAGTTCAGGAGCGGAGAGAAGGGTATCCAGCTCCGGGGACTTGGACACTTTTGACGCGCACGCGCAAAGCTTTCTTGACTCGCTGAGCGCTGCTTAAATAATGCCCGCTTGGCACGCACCTCCAAGTAAGAAGAAAAAAAATGAAACAAAAAATACAGAAAAATAAAGGAAAAAAAATCTCAGAGATACTACACACACTCCCTAACAAGAAGCGATCATATTTCATGTGTCAATAAACCAAGCGAAACGAACAAAAACGAACCGAACCAAGAGCCAAGCCCCGCTCTTTGCTGGCCAGTCAGTCTGTTTATTGTTACGCTCTGGGCTAAACTGTAATGATATTTTCATTAACTTGGCCTTTGCCAAAAAAGACCCCGACCACGCATCAACAATTGAATTTTTGTGAATTTTTTCCAATTTGAAGTTCAATCGAAAACAGGTGAGGCGAGGCAAGGCGATCCATATAAACTATGCCGGTAATCGCCGGGCATTGAGTGGCTATCGGAAAGCGTCAATAATGCCGCCAATTATTGCTAGAGCAAACATTTTGCCAAGTCGAGTGTATTTGCACAAGGCGTCCTTGTCCTTGTCCCTGAAAACTGAAAACTGGAACTGAATTTGAGAAACCGAAATGCTGCCGGGCAAATTGCAAAACGTGTAACTGCCGTTGATATTTCGATTTGTTTTTTATTACAGCACATCAAAAATAATGGAATATGTGGAAAGGTTAATGGTTTGATTTATAGTTCAATGTTAGAGTTATGTAAATAGACTTTTAGAATAGTTTATTTATCATACATTTAATCAAAACTTTTGAGAAAACTCTCTTGTTAGTCCTCCAACTTCTTTCCCTAACATTTTCCCCATCTTATTTGTTTAATTTTTTGACAAACTTATTATGCGCTCAGCGGGATATACAAATGGGCAACAAAGTTAATTTCAATAAAAAGCCTTCACTCCGGCCTGTCCTGTCCCGTCCTGTGGTGGATTCTGGCCTTTGGCATTGCCTGTCAGCAAAGTCTGTCAGTCAGGCGAGTCGAGTTGGCCAAGTGGGGTGTCGTCGTCGTCGTCGTCGTTGTTGTGGGATCATCCAGTGAAGCCGCCCAAAAACGGCCAAGATGCGAACGCATTGGCCACGTTAACGTTACGTTACCGTTGCCCATCGGCTGACTCATGACGCGACCACGGCCCGCTGTCATTTAAGCCATTTGCGTTGTCAGTCGTTAGCCATATACGACCGAATGCGAGTGCATACAAAAGGATTTGTATTTGTCCGTCGTGGCCAAAGGCGCTTTGATTAATTGCCGACTTAGAGAGCCACGAAAAAAAGGAAACCATAAAAATACATACACAGTCAGGCCAAAAAAAAGGACCATGTTTGTTAGGATGCTGCGAAACTGAGACCAAAAAGCTGTGACGTGTGTGGCGTTGGCGTGAATCACTTGAGCCAAAAGGTCAGGCCAACAAGGTTGAAGAAATGCAAACGGCAAAAATTAATTGCCAACTTTGTCTCTGGGAAATGCGGAAATTAATTGGAAGACTGCTACCCGAAAAAAAAAGCGACGGCGAACGACAAACTTTTTGCGGCGCAACAAATTGGCAACAAATTCGAATCCACTACCAATAATAAATGGCCAACTGGGAAATGGAAAAAACTTTTGGCTTCTGCGCATTTTTGCGTGAAGAGAGCGAGCTCGAGAGACAAAGCGGAGAAAGAGAGTCATTACCACGCATTGCAGCCGAAAACAAAAAAAAAAAAAAAAATAAAGACTGGCAATCGAGGGTTAAAAGGTTAATGGGCAACATTAATAGACAGCGTACGAGGCAATCGGGCTGACCGGCTTGCAAAAGCCTTAGTTACAGCTTCCAATGCACAGAGAACTATAACGAAAAGCTTAAAAATATACAATTAAAATTTAAAAAAAATTATATAATAATATATAATATAATAAAAATAGCTCAAGTTGAATAAAAGAGAATAGTTCTTCCAAAAAATTTCAAATAAAAACCTTAAAAAGAAAGCCCCGAAAGTGACACCTTTAGCATTGCATTGCTATGATTCCCTTGAATATTCCAGCTTAAAACTATACAATTCTTTATTTTATTGGAAAATAAAGCAAATTGTTGAAAATTTCTATTAAACTGAAAACTGTTTACTTACAATTTTCCTCACTGCACCTCTCTATCTCCAGCTGGAAAAGCCATCGGCAAAGCGCTAATGTCGCCTTGATTGCCTGGCCCTGGGCCCCAAAAAAAAAACTTTCCTCCCAAGATCTCTGGGCATCAAAACGAATGCGTATTTAAATCCATCGAATATGTTATTTCCCGGCGACGAAAAGCGAAACTTTCCCACTCCCAAACTGCCAGCGAGATGGGTAATGCACTTATGAAAAGCCATAGCATAGACAATTGCTGCAATTTGTATGCACTCTGGCGATTGGCCGTGCATATGATTGACTTATTGATTGGTCGAGTGATTGGTCGGCTGATTGATCGATTGCCCGATTGCTAAAGTGACGGACTGGCTGACATTAAGCCGCGGTCAGCCTCAATTAGCTAAGACGACAGTTGCCGGCGGGCTCTGATAGGTTCATAGAACCCTGGCTACACCGTTACTTAGCCACTATATATAGCTCGATATGAGTCGGTATATATGCTAATTATAAGTACGCCAAATCGAGAGTCTAGACTTCATAAATAAAGCCCCCTTCGAACCGGCTTTGGTCTACGTGCCACGCATGCGCATATGGTTTTATTTATATATAAATTTCTATATATATATAAATTGGAGGCAAGTTATTTACGATGTCAAATGCATCGAAATGCATTGCAAATGTGCAAAAATGTTGTGTTTATTCACTGGCTCACTCGATGCCATAAATCACCGTTTAAACATGCGAGAAAATCGCCCCTCAGAAGCTGAGAAGCTGTTCGCTGTTTTGTTTTCGATTTTCGTTGGCTTGTGTTTTCCTTTGTTCGGAGCACAAAAATAGTCCGGCGGCTGGGGCCGGGACCCAGCCTTCCTACTTAACATTTAATTTATGCGTAAGTCTGGATTTAGTAGCTTTTCAATATTAATTTTGTTCGCCAAAGAGCAAGGCATGAGCATGTGACCATAAATCACAATAACACAAATAAAGCATATATCCCATACCGCATTCGGATTTATTACGCAGATGAGAAAATACAAGGCGCTGCTGCTGTGGCATATTTTGTAATTTATGTCTTTCGATGTCTTTCGTCGGTTTACGATCGTTTTTTATAGGCCGAGATTACCGCAGCAGAAGAAGGGGTATATTAGCGTGGCAGATAAGGGGGACGACACACCCAAAAAAAGAGCACAGATCACGGGGCTATCTCAACTAATCCAATTGTCATAAAGGTATTTCCCTAGTTTTATATCTTTCCCTGAAGATTAAGAGTACAGGGTAGCCTCACCAAAGTCTGTATTTACACAGAAAAGCAGGCAAATATTAGTAGAACTTTTTGGTTAATTCTAAGCTTTAGGCAAAGGGTTATATATATATATATATATATATATAATATAGATTATTTTTAGTTTCCAAATTTTACCAAAAATACCCTATTTTTACACCTGATCTTTATACCCCTTAAACCTTTTTCAATGGAACACATCCCACATGGATTTTATGGCCCAAAAAAACCCATTTGACAAATCGTTTGGTAGCCCAGCTGCTGGCAGCTTCTCTTGTAATTTCCACGGATGAAATGTGATAGGGCTGCTAGCTGGGCTCTGGTGAGAGAAATTTAACTAGGGGCTCGGAGTTCGGGTCCACTTTTGGGGGGGCTTAGTTGTGTGACGTCCGACGTCAGCGACTCGGACAGCTCCTATCCTCCAAACAAATCCTATTAGAGCTGCCCGAAAAGTGCCGGCGGCGGGCCGGGCAGCAGCTTTGGCAAACACACAAATTTAATAAATAAAATAAAATGGAAAATAATCATAAATACGGAGAGCGCGCAGCTGTGCCACAAGCTGCTGCTGCCACACCGCCGTCCGTAAGTGGCAAAGATCGCCGAACGCGACCCGGCGGGCCCAGGCTCTTTGAGTCGAGTGGATAACCAACAAAAAAAAAAAAAATATAAAAAAAAATAATAATAATAGATAAATCCCCACTGAGTTTGGTCTGAGCCTGGCCTGGCCTTTTGCGTGGGCGTGTGTAATTTGACATCTTCATGAAATAATTAAAATTATTTATTGTTAATTTATTTTCACTCGGCCGCAACACCAATAGATTAAGTGGAAGATAAGCCCAAGCCCCGTGTGTGTGTGTGCATTAAACAATTGAAATTAATTTGTCAAACGTTTGACAGCGACCACGCCTACCCCCACTCAAAGTGTCCGGAAAGGCGGCAGTCCGAGTTGCAAGAAAAAAGTGTGGTGAAAGGAATTTCCAAGGCAAAAACTTTCACGGCGAAAAGCTTTTAGCCGGGGCCACGGCAAAAGGTCAAACCCGCTGGCCAATAAGGTAGCAGTTAGTCGAGTTCGCAACCAGCCCATATGCAAATTCATTTTCCGCTGGCGACACAGTGGGAAAAAATAGTTTACTTTGGGGGAAATGTATTAAAAATTTACTAATTAAAATTTTAAGCTATTTAAGAGACCAAAATATAGTTTAATTTTACCTTTTTTCCCTTTGTCTAATGGAAGTTTTCATAAAACAAAAACATAGTTGGGATTTTCACACACGAAGCCGAATTATAGCAACTTAAAAAGAGCACATAAACTAAGGTTTTGTTTTTAATTTAAGTAGCTAATTATTATAATATATTTTTGTATATATAAAATATATATTTGTGAACATAATTTAAACCCCCTACCATATTTTTCACTGTGTAATTTTCCGCCACAACAAATTAATCAGCCAGTGACTAGCTTGAGAGCAGCTATGGTGGGCGGTCGGCAAACAACGGTATTTTTTTGGAGCTACTCGGGGATCTGGAATCTGAAATCCCAAATCAGTAAGAGATCTCCGAGATTTTGGCTACCTGCTGTCGAGTGCCCTGCGGCCAAAATATCGCGAATGCAGCGAATGCAATTAAATGCAGTTTGCAGCTCCGCACGGGCAGTTAATCATGCATCGACAGCCGGCTTTCTGCCGGCAAAAAGGCTAAAAAAAAAAAAAAGAAACAGAAAAGCTGCAAACAGCAGCTCAACATTTTGGCGGTCACTTAGAAGTGGTGTGGCGGTGCCCGGTGCCCGTGGAAAGTGTTGCGCAAAAAGCGGCTGGCAATTAAAACACGTTGTGGCTCCGGCTTTGGCCGGACTTGGATGTGGCTGTGAATGTGGATGTGGCTATGACGCACAGATGGCGTCGCTGGCCAGTGTCGGGCTGTGATTGTGATGTGCGCAGCGAATTGGCTTTCAACGGAGGAGCTCCAGTCCAGTCCAGTCTTTGGCCATTCATTCCATTCCATACCGCAGAGGCACAGGAATGAGGAAACGTTTTCGGTGAAAAGCTGAGACGCGTTGAGAAATGTGGTTAATTGATTTCGGTTTTCGAGTGTAATTAATTTATGGTTTCCTTTTCGATATTCACCTGCAGAATGACCACAAAGCTTATTGTTTAAATTGGAATAAAAAGGCAGGTGCTTCGCGAGATTAAATATATATCTTTTGTGAAGAGTCAATGAAACATTGTAAAAATGTTTATTGTTTTAAAAATGTTAATTGTAGTTGCTTGTTTAAAATAAAGATTAAATACTTTTAAAGGAAAGTGAAAACTGAAGAAAGTAAATACTTCATGAATAATAATATGTCAACCTTTCTAAGCTTATTCCAATATTCTCATTCATTTAAAGACTTTTTAGGCTACTTTTTCAGTTTATAAAATTATAAATCTTATTGCTCCATTTCACTCATATATTCCCCACCGTTTCTTACATTTCCAGAATCACCCTGCATGGCTATACGACAATGTCCAATGCTCGCGAGCTGGCATTGATCGAGAAATGGGCTGACATTGCCACGCCGGCGACGCCACATCGGCCGACATTGTCGCCAACATCGCCGCCAGCTTTGCACAGATCGCTGGTGAAATTCTGCTGCTGCCCACAGCGAAGGCGTTACAACCTAAAGCAGCCAAAGAAGGTTAATACGCTGCATGCCAGAAATATATTCGTCGATGATAGCGAGTTCACTTATATTGATGATGTGCCACGGCGGCGTCGAGATTGCAGCAGTGATTTTAGCCACGATCTTAGCCAAGATAAAGCGACAGCCTCAGATACCGATACAACTAGAGATGTGGATGATGAGGCCAATGATATCGCCAAAGACGACGGAAATGTGGCGCTGATATTAATGAATCAACGAAATCTGAACGAACAATGGCGGCAGGACAACAAAGGCAGCAGCAATAGCAGCAGCAACATTCAACTAGCAGCAGCAACTAAAAATTGCGCTGTCACAAAGAGCCCGCCAAGTGGCAATGAACAGCAACAGCAGCAGCAGCAGCAGCAGCAACGACAACCAACCCAAAGACTTAGCTTGCAACAGCAGCAACACCAACAGCAACAGCAACAACAGCAAGAGCAACATAGCAATAAGGAAAATACACTAGACAACCAGCAACTGCGCTGTAATTATTGTAAATTACCCGACACCGTCGTCGTCGAGTCCCAAACGAATAGCAATAGCAACTCGAAAATTGATTCACCCAACTCGTCGCAGAATAAAATGACAATTACGACAGCAACCGAGACCGAAACAGCAACGGCAACTGGCGAGTGTGGGCTGCCAGCAACAACGGCAGCAGCAACAACAGAAGAGTTTGTGGGTGCTGCCACAGAAGTGTTGTGCAGCGATAAAGCAACATTGACAGCAGCAGCAGCAACAGCAACATCTGAAGTTGCAACTAAGCCCCGCATTGCAGCGCGTCCCACCACGCCCAGCCGCCTTAAGACTGTGATCAAAACGACAATGGTGAAGCGAAGTCCTAGCCATGACTCAACGGCAACACATGTGTTGCTGCCGCCGAACAGCTGCAACAGCAACAGCGACACCAGCAGCAGCAGCAGCAACATTGCAGCTCATGACGAGCCCAGACGCTCGGTTAGGGAGCGCATCGCCGCCTTTGCGATAGGAAATGGTAAGTTTACTTAATCAGCTTTGGCTTTGGCTTTGTGGGAACTATTGGGACTTGGGCTAGGCTCAGAGTCACACACTCATCGCGGCTAGTTAATAGCCGCAGTTATTGTTATTAATTGATGAGAGCAAGGGTTCTGTTGGGGGGAAAATAATATGAAAGGAAGTGCGACATGATGGGATTATAACATAAATAATTACTGTTGCCATTTCCGAAGGATACTAGATTCAAGTAAAGATCTACTTTATCATAAAAATTCTCTTTTTAAAGTATTTCTTTATATTCAAGTCATAAAGACTCTAGAATATAATATACAGAGCTTAAAGCAAGCAAGAAAATTAATTAATTAAAACCACGTTGATTCTGAGAGCAATCCAAGCGGCTCATTCTCCAATCCCCCATGAAGGTCGTTGCCAGCTCAGATCCTCGTCATTTCCTGTTATTATATCGTGGAATATCGTGAAAAATACCAAGTGTTTAGCCGATGCCACCGATAAGACTTAAATGCCACACAAAATTGAATCACATTTTTTTTACTCAGAATAAATCTCAAGCATGTGAATCATTTTTGCTCTGCCCAACGACAATTAGTTATAAATTCACTTAAATCAATTAAAGGCAATTTAAGGCATAATTAAAATACTTATACACAACCACAAAATAATAAATAAATTATTGACATAAACAGGAAAATTTATAGAAAATCCAGCCAGCTGTTAAGGGCGTGTGTGCATAACTCTGTGACTTTTTTCTATATGCATTTTTACTTTATTTTCCACCGACTGCAATGAATTATGCATGACATGGAGCCTTTGGTTTCCGTTAACATGGCACACTCACAAATATAGGCACACCTTTTGGCTTGAGAGTCGAATCTATTACAAATCAATTAAATGCCGCAATGCTTAATAAAAAGCCACTTAAGCGGCCAAATGTCCCGGCTTTACTTCTTTTTGTGCTTAATAATAAAGTAAAAATTTTATTATTAAAGCGTCTGCATAGCTCTGGCAATTGGGAAAGTCGTTAAGTTGGGTGCAGCTCAGAGAAAAAAAAACGCACTGCCACGGCCTAAAGTCTGAAAAGAAAAACACTCCCCGGTCAGCTTTTTGTCACCAGTTGTAAAGTGCACTCCATTTGACTCGAACCACGCCCAATATCCCCTGCAGTTTTGCACAAAAAAATTAAGTAAAGTAAAGTTAAAAATAAAGCAAAAAAAAAAAAACGGCAACAAAGGCGCAACAGGAAACACGTACAACACACGCGGCAATCGACGTCATGAGTGCGTATTATATCATTTTGATAGGCAAATGAGGCTTGAAAGCCGCCAGAGCTGCAGTCATTCCCAGAGACACAAGCCCCAGAGGCTGCCAACTCCAAAGCCCTGCCCTTAGCTGGCTAACTTGGGAAGAAAATAAGCCAAGGAAATGGGCTAGACAAGTACTCTTCATTAAAAGAATCTTTAAAGAGTTTATAGATCTGGCTTAGAGCTTAGAAAAAATATTATAAATTTATTTTAAACTTACCCTTCGTTATTCTGTCTAAATATTCCTTGAAAAAAAACCTAAAACAAAAGAGAAAAAAACTATTTTTAAGATTTTATATATTAATTAAGATGACAAACTTAAACTCTAGAGCATAAAACCCTTTGAAAACTGTAAGGTCTAGAGAGCAGACTTAAGATGGGCGGCGTCTTAGGGCGCCTCTGATCTGTGCTGATCGGCATGACGAAGACGAAGACGTTGTCCCGAACCGACACACGTCAGCTCAGCGAGGGATTCTCCAGAGCTCCATGGGTTGGTTCTCCATGGGTTCCCTGGGTCTCTTGCTCATCGCTCGCTAATCGCGTGTCCAAGTGTCCATTTTTGCCCCGGCTGACAGCTTCTGGCGAGCGGTGAGGTGAGCTCACTTGTGCTTATTTCATTTTATTTATTTATTTACTCATTCCGCGCCAGTCGCCAGACAGCCTCAGTCTCCAGATCTCGAGATGAAATGCATTGAGGTAGGTCTCCAGGCGGGGAGGAGATAACTGCAAGCTGCAGGCAAATATTGACCAGACGGAGGAACACACTTCCCAGCATGTACTTTTGTGCATTGTCTTCAATTAGGCACAGTGACACCTCCCCCAAGCAAACCGGCAATTGGCAATTAATCACGTCGGAGTGACCTCAGCCAGCGAATCAATCAGCAAGGCACACACACACCGCACACACACCACACACGCCCATCACAATGAATGAACGGACGGACGGTGGCCATTTAGCGGACACACCCAGCAAACAATTTTATTTCGAGTTCAAGTAAATAAGCAAATAAGCTAAATGCGTACAAATGTTTTGTTTTCGCGCTCTTTGTTCGCCCATAGAAAACCCACGAGAATGAGTACGGTTTACCGAAAAAATACAAAAACAGAAGAGGAATTTATGACCAATCATCAAATAGAACAATACCCACGAATTTTATTTCTGGGGGTCTCTGTACATATCCCCTTTTTAACCCGCTAATTAGGCGGTCAAATAAAAGCTAAAATAAGAATTACTATATAGTAAAGTGGATAGTAAAATTGCGACATTCCATTGGCATTTAAACCGAGAGCATATGTCATCACATGTGGTCATCGAGTGGTTAGATTGCATTTAAAATGTTTATAAATTAAGAAACAATTTTAACATTTGGAAGAGAATATAGAGAATAGAGATTTTAGATCAGATTTCGATTTTGATAATCAAATTCGTGTTCATAATTTTAAATTTTCGCATTAAAATGTTCAAAACTGCTGAAAACCCTGCTGATTGTGGTTTTTAAGTAATAAATTCGTGTTCAAAGTGAATTACTTGTTAGCAGAAAAGGAAAAATATACCGAAATTGATTATTAGAAATAAATTGAAAATGTTGGTTAATTTTCTAAATAATATATAGATATAGATTAATATTTTTAATTTTTCTAAAAAAACTATGACATTTTTTCTCTTTCTGAAAAAAAAGCAAACCGCACTCATATATGTCGCCGAAAAAAAAACACTTTTTGGTGACTGGAAAATCGCAATCGAAATTGGGGGGAAGACCTCCCATGAACTTTCGACGCGTCTCCCACACGGCGGTAAATAAAATATCGCGTCCCTATGGCCAAAAGTACCGTTAGCATTGCACAATTGAAATGCAGTTAAGGCAAAAGAAGAAGAAAAGTGCAGCCGAGTGTGGGCCTGGCTTTTTCTTATATTTATTTTTTTTCATATTATTTTTTAGGCCTGACTCTGGCTGGCCTGGCGGCCTGCCAATCGCCCCAAAACGATCAATTGGCAGAGAGACCCCCATAAAATGTTGCCAACTGTCTCTCTGACTGTCTGACTGTCCGATATTCGGTCGCTGTCTGACTGACTCTCGTTTGCAGAGCTGATTTACGAGCTCGCCACGGGCCGTTGTGTAACGCATGCGATTCAGAATTTTTAAATGCCAAGCTCTGACCAGCAGAAGCGAAGTGCACTGGGAGAAATTGAGTTAGACTTGATAATTATAAATAAATAAATTAGGGAAACGATATTCTAGCTTAAAAGTGTATTTCCAGCTAGTTTGAAAGCTTAAAATACTATTTTTTTTTGGGTATAAAAGTTCATAGATTCAAAAACCAGGGTGACAGTGATTTTTTTCATCGCTTTTTTTGAATAATAATATAAATTTAATAATTTATATTAATACCTTTGATATCTGAAATGAGCTTAAAAATATTGTATGTTAATTGGTGTTATTTAAAAATCTTTAAACAATATATTCAAATGTCTAAATATCCGCTTCAAAATTATAAAATAAAATAATACAATAAATAACTCTTTAAATATATTCTAAATATATACTATATGTGTATTACAGTGTACTGTAAAGAGTCAGTCGAGAGACCCCTTGCTGTTGTTTTTTTCGGTATTGGCTGTCGCCAAGTCGCGACGGTGGCGGCGACATTTTAATCAAAAAACTCAATCGAACGCACGCATGCGCAATAAAAACAAAAATAAAATCAAACCTATAAAATCAACAGGCAACCACCACAAGAGTCACTCTTAAACCGTTTCACTTACCCAGCCAGCAAACCAAACAAAAAAAAAAAAAAGAAAAAAGAAATACGATTGTGAATAAATAGAGATATAGAGACATATGCCAGCCGGTTTTGGAGGCGTCGGAGTTCTTCCGTTTGACAAAGTTCATATAACCTTAGCCCCTATGCGAATTTCAATTCGATTTGCTGGGAATTTATTGACATTCATGTGGGTTAAAGCTTGAGAATTGATTTCTTGGCTTATGATAATGTGGCGATGAAGAGGAAATGGGGAAATTAAGATGCTTTGTGGGAGATATAATGCTTGAATAAGGCTCTATATTCTATAATGAAATATTTAAATCTGGGAAATTTATTGTGTTTAAATGTAATTAAATTTTTAATAGTTGATTATATGAATTGACATTTAAAATCTATATATATTTTCCCACCATTCTCCTAAATAAATAAAATCTCCATAAGATTTTCCCATATCCAAATATCAAGGCGATTTCAATCTCTTTAGCCAAGTGACACATTTTCAACTTAAGCAGAAAAATAAGTTTTTAGGCTCGGCTCTCCAACTCCATAATAGAACCCAAACTGAAGATAAATAATGTGGAAACATTCGGGGAATGGCCAAGTGTGGTGTGAGCAATAAATTCGAATATGTAAATAATTGCTGGCAATTTTTGGCGCGCCACTGCGAAATTAATTAAAACATTCGCTCGGGCAGGCCATATGTGTTGGCAAATAAAAAAAAAAAGAAGGAGTTAAGTCCACAAGCACACTCACACATGGCACATTGCAAAATTTATGACAATTTAAATGGCACACATTTGGTGGACAATTTAAAGCGATTAGCGCCGAAATTTTCGCGCATTTGGACTCCAAGCAGTCACATGGCTTGGCCTGTTATTTGCTTTTCTTGAAAAATTTATTGGGAAATTGTTTTGGGGTGCGCCGCAAGTTGTAAAAAATTTCCAGATTAGTCACACTTTTCTTTCAGGGGGGAAAAGTCTTAGATTTAATACAAATGAACAGCATTTTAATGTAAAAAAAAATATATATTTTGTTTGATTTATCATGAAATGAGATAAGCTTTCTCTAGAAACTTGGGGAAGAAGTGGGTTATAGAGGTACATTTTTATTTAAAAACTTTTTATAGATTTATTTTGGTCTCCGTTTTGTACTATTGTTTAAGAAATTCAGATGTTGCATGGCTATTTTTTCTTTCTTTTTCTAAAATTTTGCTACATTACTAACTTATTTATTTTTTATTTTCTTAACTCTTACAGAGCCACAACAGTCGGTGCGGCCTCATGACAAAGTCAAGAAGTTAACTAAAATGCAGTGCAATGGCAATACAAATCAAAACAACATGACAGGCGATGTGAAGAGTGCAATTAGCAGTGGCAGCAACAGCAACTGCAGCAGCATCAGCAGCAACGCACAGCAGCAACATCAAACGCTTATCAACGGCAAGGCGACTGTGCCCCCGGCAACAGGCGGAGTTGCTGCTCCAGCAGCAGCAGCAACATCCGCGGCACCAGCAACATGCGGCACGTCAGCAATCGCCACTGACGCGACGCGCTACAAATCGGGATTAAGTGATGCGGCGGCCAGCGGAGACGTTGATGGCCGGCCGACTACGACTACTCCAGCCGCCGCTCCAAGCGTTTTTAGCACCGGTTGTGCAACGATGCCGCGAACTCGCCAATACGGAAGCATTGCAACTTCAGCGGCAGCAGCAACAGGAGCAACATCGGTTGCATCCACAGGAGCAAATGCAGCCAACACCATGACAGCTGATAAGAAATTCTTGGGACAGACGGCGCCCGTTCAGGGGCATCCTCATCATCATCTTCATCATCATCATCATCCTCATCATAAGCTGCAATTTGTCGATAAGGCCGACTCCGAGCTGGCCGCCTTGGACAATCTGGATTTGGCACACAGCCTAGACCTGTTGGATGTGGATGGCGAGGATCCATATGGAGCCCTGCAGGATTATTTGGAGCGTGTCAAGGTGAGTGTTTTGCCTATGGAAACAGTATACTATAGGATTTATGGGAAGCGCAACACTCTTCCGTTCCCATTTAAAAGGGGAAGAAGAATTGGGCTATGTCCCACTTGTCTGTCTCAGTCTGTTAAATGACATTATTCAATTTCTGGCATTTTCACATGATAATAACCAGCAATTTATGTGTGTCCCCTAGTAGAAAAATGCAAACACACAATACACAGGGAGAAAATAAATATTAATACAAAAAAAATACTGTTTATCATCATTTAAAGGCTTTTTGGAAGCAAGAAACTAATTTTTAAATAGTTTATGAAATACAATTTATATATTTACATATTTTATAAATATTCGTCTATATTCTTTTATGAAATTATGTTGAATTGGTAGCCTTACTCTACACTTTCTCTCCGTGTAAACTTACTCAACTGCGCCTGGGACCTGGCCTAGTGGCAGTCTCTCAATGAACCCCACTTCCCTCCTGTCAACACGGTGTGATTTTGCAAATGATTATTTTGCGTGACAGAAAAATGTGTTAAGGCAAACAAACATAGTCACAAATACACTCACAAAAACACACTCATATACACACACACACACACTCCCATCGCCTAGTCAGCTGTAATATGTAACGCATACGCAGTGTTGCACGCCCGACTTTCCGTTTTGCCGCTTTGGCTGTCGTTAGAGTTGTCGTTGCCGCTGTCAGCCTCGTCGTCGTCGAAGTCGTAGTCGTCGTCAGCGGTCGTGTACATAAAATTTTATGTTTCTGTACCGGAAAGCGCAATATTACATATACACATCAACGATGACGGCAACGTCAATGGCCGCAGCTTTAGTTTTTCTGTTTTTCATCGCCTTTTTCCTTCGCTCTTTGTCTTTTTTTTATAACTGTTTCGCATGAATTTTCTTCATAGCCGGGTAATATTTGCTTCTTCTTTTTTTTTTTTTTTGTATTTTTATTATTATTATTTTGTTTATTTGTTGCTCAAGGCGGAAGCCATGCACGCACGCGCTTTTAGCTGGCATATGCGTTTATGGTTCTTGCGGCGGTCAGTGGTTGGCTAAGCTCCATTAAACATTAAACTCTGCAGGCTAAAAGTTGGGGGAAAAAATTGTTTCCATTTTCATAAGGAATTTTGTATCTATTTTTATGTTTAAAAGGCCACTAAAAAGTTTAACTTTTGCACTTTACAGAGAATTTATAAAGCCTATTTTTGGATTTTTCTTTAATATCGATTGAATCTGTTTGAAAGTCGTCTGTGATTTTATGTATTTGTTGATCGTGCAAATTTCCAAGCAAAAATTCCATATTTTTTATGACATTTATTTATTGTCATTAAGGTTACAAAGATAACTAATACTAAAGGAGTTTAATAGTTTGCTAGCTTTCTCTGCACTTAAAAAAAATCAAAAATCAATCAGCATTTACTGTAATTATTAATTTATAGAAAAAGTAAGAAAGAATTTAAACTTCCTTTAATAAACAATTTAAGTTTAAACTTGGATACAATGTTTTTCCTTTCTTATCTATTCTTTAATAATTTTGTTAAATTTTTTTCCGTGCACCCAGATTTTTTTCACTGGATTTACCAAGCTCTAGATACAAATAAACTTCATAACTAAAGTGTTTTTCCATCGTTTTTCTGCCAAAGTAAATCACCCACAAATCGCGGGCAAATCGCCAGCGATTTAACTGCGTTTTTTAACGCTCTAAAATCAGAGCAAGGCGTTTTTATCGCCGCTGATCAACTGGGATGGCTTTATGGCCATATAAACGAGGCACGCTATATGCCGTATGCCTTATGCTGCATTTTATAATCAGTGTCATCACCTCAACACCCATAGACGCCCCTTTTTTTTGTCGAGAGTCCCAACTAAACCTAGTTTGGCTTAGTTTTTTCTATGGCAACGGCGTGGGCTGTCAGCTTATGGCCTTACACTGCGGTTATTAACGCCTTTTTACATATTTTCACCTCTTCTCCCTCTCTTCTCTCCCCAAAAATATATATATACAACTAATTTTTTGGCTAAATTGAAATTATTAGCCGGCAACTGTGCCTAATGATGACAAAACGTGTCACAGCGCTCTGCCCACGCAGCTTTCTTTTGGTGGGGCTTAAGGAGGGGCGAGAGGTCGAATGGTTGGTTTGGTCGCCTGCCTTTGTGCACATTTATTATGACAAATAGTGCAGCGTTTTTTTTGCCTTTTGCCGGCTGGAAATTGCCGTTATTCGCTAAGACTGCTAAGACGCTTGTCGCTTAGCCTTAGGCTTAATTTGCCTACACGGGTACAAAAAAAATTGGGGTCTTTTAGGGGAGTACAAGTTGAGTTAATTTTAATAAAATTTAATAAAAAATGGGTTAAAGGTATTGCAGTTAATTAAGAAATAAATATATTAATATATTTTATATAATAATGTATATTGAAATATTTGATAAGTGAAAGAAGCTAGGAAAATTGGAATATTTAAATTTATCGCTTAATATCGAAAATATCGTTTTAATTTACTTTTCAGATATCAATAATTATCAAAAATTATCGATAGCGATATTATCAAAATGTAATTATTAATTAATTACCTAATTTTTTGTTTTAATTGCTAAGAAATATCAAACAAAATATCGATTTATGGCACAATATCGCATAAAATATCGATAAAGTTGCGATATACCTCTATTTTCTGTAATTCAAAATTTCAAAAAATATTTGTTTATGGAGGGTTATCTTATGTAAGAAGT
Source organism: Drosophila kikkawai (assembly GCF_030179895.1). Taxonomy (NCBI): domain Eukaryota; kingdom Metazoa; phylum Arthropoda; class Insecta; order Diptera; family Drosophilidae; genus Drosophila; species Drosophila kikkawai. The sequence continues at coordinate 31,848,139 of NC_091731.1, read as the reverse complement.
TTTTTCAGATATTATATGAAATGGAACTCACAATTGATATTTTTCGCATACCCAACGATAGCCGGAATAATCTTAATACAATTATAAGGTAATCAGACATGGCTTTCCCTTTATTATTTTTGTACTTTTCCAAAGTGTAGTTATGAAATTGCGTTAGTGGAGGCGGTAATCACCGCCTGACCCATTTAAGACGACGCACCAAAACGAAACGAAGCGAATTCATGACAGGCGTTCGGCGGGCTCTAAGCAACTCGTTTTCTGCGTCGCGCTTCCTGCATCAATTAGCGCTGGCTTTTGCACAGATTTTCCATAATTTTACATGGACAAGCGTTAGGCTATGCCTGGCTAGGAGCAGAGTTTTCCCGTTTAAGCAGCCATTAATTGGCGCTCGTCAACATCGGTACCAACGACGACAACGACGACGGCGACGATTGTGTGGTGGCTAAGCAGTAAGCTTAATGCATCAATCAAGCTTTCAGCGTCACAACGTGTATAAATATTGCTTTTTTCTCTTATTTTGCTTGAAATCTGATAAATCAGACGAGACGCGGCTGGGCTTGCGTGTGTTCTCAAACGATTTTAATTATAGATATGAAAAAAAAAAGAGCTGGGAAATTGAGACGTAAGGCTGCGCCCAGGGATTGTTTCTTTTTCGGGGCTTTAGTTTTTCGTCGATGTTGGTGGTGGTGGTTCGATGAACCCACAAAAAAAAAGTATCTGCTTCAGCCAATTATGCGAATGCTGTTAATGAATGTGGGCGACGACTCGCCTTTGGGTTTATCTATATGGCTTTATGCAATGGCTCTGTCACTCGGCGAATGCGACTGCGACTCTTAAATGCGATGGCGCAGCAGCAGCAGCAGGAGCAGCAGCTGCCTAGAGAAAGTTGTCTTTGCCCAATTTGCAAATGACGTTTTTTTGTCAACGTCAAGCGGGCAAACGGGCCAAAAAACAAATGGCAATAAAAGGCAGCGCCTGCCTGCACGTTACTATTTTCGTCAACCGGGAGTTGATCCTCAGCCAAAACAAAGAAAAATCCTCAAACACAGAAAGAAAAAGTCGAAACTCTATATCGATATTGTCACCCATCCCTAGGAAAACCTTTTTCTATCATCTGATAACTTATGATATTCTTATTTAATCGATTTATTATCGAAAAAGTAACCTGATCCTTAAACGTTATAAACTAAAGAAGAATTGTTCTACCCATAAACTGATGTTTATCTTTTACTTCTCAAGAAAATCTAACATAATTAAATCAACTTAAAAGTAAAAAAGAAATAAAAATAATATTTTTTCCACCGAAATCGATATTTTTTCGTTGTGTGCTCACAGTGGGAGAAGTTTTCGATACGAAAGTGAGGCACTTCAGATGTGAGGGTAGGTAGGTAGACTTCTACAATTTCACCGGCAGCAATCATAATTGCAGACAGCAATTAAGCTGCTGTCACAGGCTGCCAGCTACTCATGCTGATCGCGTTACAATTGCAATTGCAAAGTTACAGTTGCCGCGTTGCATAGCGTTTGCAAGTTGCAAGTTGCAACTGCTGCTGCCGCATTGCATGTTGCAAGTTGTCAACGGATCGCTGACAATGCGTTGATATTTTCCGACAAGCAAATCAGCAGCTACAAAAAGGCCTTGCCACAGAAATTGAGCCAATTTGCTGACGCCAAAGCTCACAAGCTGGAGGAATCGCGCAACCCGAAGACTTTCTTTTTCTCCATTTTTTATTTTTTGATTTTATTTTTATTTTCAAGTTGTCACTTGGGACTTTTGGTTTTGGCGTATTGAAAGCGCACAAGGCCATTGGAATTTAATTTGTACAATCCTCACTCCTCCTTGTGACACATTTGGTTCAATAGACTTGCGTGGGAGCAATGGTCTTTCTTTAGTTTTCTTCTATTTTTTTGAAAGAAAAATGTTGAAAATCCTAGAAAATTATGGAGAATACAAAATAATAATTTTATGAAAATTTTAGGTGTAATTATGAGTTCAAAAAATTAAATTTATTAAACAAAATACCTAAAAATTTGAGAATTGCTTGTAAACTTTCGGTAGAAAATTTCTAAAAAATCATAGCTCAATTTAGAAGTGTTCCTTGAGTTACTTTTATATAAAAACTAAACAAAAGTCAAATATATTTAACTCCCTTTTAAACTCAACCTTATGCCTGCAAACCACTTTTATTGACCGCAAAAAACTTGACCACTTAAAAAGTTTTTAAATATTTCAAATTACAACAGAACGCGGAATCCAAATTGTGCTTCTGTGGGATTTCCTCTGAAGCTGTCACATCTGTTTAGCACTAAGCTCACCTAACTCAAAAAAAGTAAAAAGCTGCCCTCCGGAAAACGCCAACAAACTACCATTTCAGAGTTTTTTTTTCCCCCCTGTAAAGCTGCTGCACGTGAGCTGTGAGCTGCGATTGACCACTTCAAGTGTCATTGCCCAGTCGAGGAGAGTTGAACAAATGGAAAACATATTTATGGACTGCTGCTTGCATTCTTCTAACCAAACATAGCTACATATATGTATATGTTATGCATACTGGCTTCTCCATGTGAAGTGCCATTGAAATTTATAATGATCTTCAGGGGATTTTGGACCGAACGTTTGCTCGGACGTCAGGCTACCAACCAGAAAAAGAAGCAGAAAAAAAGCCAAAAGTCGATGGTATTATTTAACCAATTTGTTGTTGTTGTTGCCGGCGATGACCTTCAATGGTCATTTGTTGAAAAAAACAAAAAAACAAGCTGGCTGTGTGCTGCTGGCTTACCAAATATTTTGACGTTGATATGTCGATGCTGTGTTGCTGTGGTCAATGTCAATGTCAGAAATGGGCTGAAGTGGAAAAATTCGTTGCTCCCTTATAATTTTTCTTCGATTATTTATTTTTTAATAAGCTAAAACTCTAGCGTGATTGATGCGAGTTTTGAGGGATTACAAAGCCCTTGGTTTTGGGTCTGAGAGTCTGACCTTTGCAGTCACACACACAGCTAGCATCTGTTTGAGGTCTGCTGGTTGTTCTACAATATCTGGGAAGCATATCGCATCTGTGGCATCAGAACTGCGTGCCACGCCCGCCTGTCTGCAGCTGTGGCTCCAATCCCCGTCTAGACCGGGCACAATGCTGATTGCATTTAGCGATAAATTAACCAATGAATACAATTAAAATAGGCAATACTCGAGGACTGCAAGGGCAGCATAGCCAAGGGCAGCCAGGCAAGGAGACCTTCGCGGTGAACACAGGAAGAAATATGGGTTTAGCTTGAGTTGGTCAATGGGTTAAGGGGTTTCGGGAAGTTAACTCGTTATGAAGAGTAAGAAAAAAGCCATGCCAGGTTTACCATAGAGTTTTCTATTATGAAAAATAATTATTCAGAAGAAGAGTAAATAAGAAAAACTCCCTCAAAAGCTTTTTATTTCTCCCAGTGCCATTCTAGAAAGGCCTCCACCAAGGGCAACCGACCGGTGTAACCTTCAATTCGCCACAATACGATTCGATTCGATTCGATTTCTCTCTCAAAATCAATTGCATGCTTTACTTTATTGTGTGCTATAGTTCTCTCTACATGAGTTTTTTGTTTTCTGAAAAAAAACGGTGCCCCCAGGAAGCCGACAAAACTGGAAACTGAGGAGCGAAAACCTAAACCGAATATCGCCCGCCGCATTTAAATGTTCAAATTGGCCGAATCAGTGTCCATGTCCGAGTTTACCATTGGATTAGTCGAGGTGCGATTGCGTTAATTGTGTCTCGTGGGCAGAGATCTCCTTAGGCGCTCGCCACCAATGCCGTTCGTTGTCCAAGGGGAGGTGGAGTAGGCGGAGGATGTTTTCACCTGCTGGCGCAAGTGATTGGGATTGCCAATGAAGCGGACATGTTGTTGGGGCAACATCAGCAATTGCTGCTGCTGCTGCTGCTGCTGCTGCTGCTGATGATCGGCACTTGACATTGATCTTGTCGGGTGCAATCTATTAGCGGCCAGTCGCCAAGAAGGAGCCTGTGCATCCTCCATTGACAGTGATGGCCTGACTGATTGATCGTAACCATTAATTTTATGCGTTGACATTCTTTGCTGCCCGTTGTCATCTGTTGTTGTTCCCCGCCAGAAGCGCTTGCCGCGATTCGGTACAAACGGATCGTCGACATTGTAGAGATCCCGGAGCTGCAGCTTCTTGCCACGGGTGGCAAAGAAGGGATCGTCGTCTATGGACAGCAGGTTGCGATGCTTTTTGCCGCGATGCGGATAGAAGAGGTCATCATACTTGAACAGATCCTTGACCTTGTCGCGCTTGCCACGATTTGGGACAAAGGGCTCATAGCGATTCATGAGGGCATCCAAATCGGGAGAGTTGTGCTTGCGACCACGGGGCGGTATAAAGGGATCACTCTCCTGGCTGACCTCATCTGGAAATTATGAAAATGATTTTTATTGAAAAGAAAAAGAAAATATTCATAGACTCACCTCCCCACTTATAGCCATCAAAGAGCTTTTCCCTGCGAACTAACACATACTGAGGCTCATCCACAATTAGTGGACGCTCCAAATGACCAGATAAGTTCAGTTTCTTCCAGAGAAACATTCCCGGATAATAGTTCTCGGCGGCGCCATCGCTAAGATTACCAGGAGCTCGTTGTATCGGATACAGAAGCTGCATGGCCCAGTGCAGAAACTTGATGAGATCCTGTTCACCAGTCAACAGCATAAACACCTCATTGCTGTTCTCATCCTCGTCGTCGTCTTCATCCCCCAAGAGCTCCTCGGAATCGGAGGAATTAACCTCAGAGTTTGAATCCTGCATGGAACTCAGCTGCAAGTGGAGGCGTGCAAGGGCCTCTTTGTTCCTACAAAAATATATTTATAAGGTTTTTTTTCGTGTGGTTTCTATAGTGTGATTAATGTCCCATCATTTGTTCACTTTAAGGAGCAGCACATTTTCACATTTTTCTCTTCCGTCAGAAAAGCGTGGGCAGCGACCATGAGTTTCAATTACATGTCTTGGGCTGGAGTTTCTCTTTTTTTTTTTAGGTTTTTGGAAATAAATAAGAGACGACACCACCAAATTGATGAACTTCTTTCTGTGGCTCCCACTCGTAACATCTCTCAGACATGTGACCCAGAAATCGCCTTAACTCATTGGAGCTGTCAGGGCTGATCCAATTCAATCAAACGACACACAATTTGAGCCAATTCCACAATCAAAAAATTACTGTGTAAAATTACAAATTAAGCAAAGAACCAAACATCATCGAAAGTTATGCGGGTCTCCGCGGTGGCCAATTAATCAAACATTTAACAAATCAACAAAGGCAAACAAACACAGGCGAAACACAAAAAATTAATAATTATTATAAAGTCCCTCAGCCAGAGACATGATTAATTCGATTTTAATAGCAGCGCCCAATAATTTGTCAACACAAGATAATATTCCACACACTAATTACAAGGCGCAGCGGAAGAAAGAAACAGTTTTTTTTTAAGTAAAACAAAAGAGGAGTGAAAAAATATATACATATATCCGACTGTGCCGTGAAAAGTGAAACTCGTAACGCAGTTTTCGTTTCGATTTCGTTGCGGGCCAATGAATTTGCTGACAGTTGTTATTTTATAAAATAAATCAACATACGTTGGCGAGCGGCCTCCTGGCTGACTTGAAACAAAACTGCAATCGTTCGTACTGATTTTTTCACGCCCATTAATTGGTTTTGCGTGTTCCCAGTCGACAGCCAAATTGTCGACGATTTGTTGCCGCTCTTGCGGGCTTAACCTTTATTTTTTGCGTCGTTTTCTTACATTTTTTTTTTCGGCAATGCCTGGCGCCCTGAGAAGGGTTAGCATTAACCCTTTGAGTGCCGGATTTAAGCTTTGAATTTTATCAAAGTTAAAGGTCTTTGAATGAATCACTATTGCAAGTCTTACTTTAAGATCTGGCAAGAAGGAAGTGGACTTCATGAAAATTCTGATTAAAATTACTTGTAAACCTTAAGCTCACAATTAATTTTAAAACTTTTAACTAGAGTCGAAATTAATACCTCTAAAGCCCTTATATATATTTCCAAAAACACGAAAATCACTTTTATAAAGGGTTAAACCCGAACTTTGGCTGATAAATTGGTTTACATGCGAAGCGGAAACGAGGCGCGAAACTTTCTCAACTTTCCTCCTGTGCAGCCTTGAACCCGCTGCCATTATTCCCCTCCTCCTTCTCCTGCAACTCCTCCTCTTCCTCTGAGGGCCACCCACATCCTTGGCTTTCAACCTGGACTTCTCACCTGGCGGCCATTATGGTGCGATAGTACTCCTGCGGACACTTAGCGGATGCACCCGCTCGACCCTGGCAGCGGTTGCTCCAATACTGGTGAGGAGGCGTGGCACCAAAACCGCCACCACTACCACCAACACCGGGTCCCAATCCAAAGCCCAATCCTGGTACAATTTCCTGCGGCGCTGATTGCCGGTCCCCTAAATCATCTGCATTTCGATTAAAATCCTCAGACGGTGTCCGCGATTCCGAATTCTCCGCTGGAGAGTCGGGCAGCATTTCGAACAGGACGCGTGCATCCTTTTTCTGCTGCATCGGCGGCTGCTGTTGCAGTTGCTGCTGCTGTTGGCTCAAGGCCGCCTTCGTGGCGATAAGCGATGGTGGCAGAGATAGGACCACATTGCCATGGCCATGGCCACCGCCGCAATAAATCGCCAGGCAGACGCTGAGCCAGGCCAACGTGAGTCTCATGCTGTCTGCTGCTGTTGCTGCTGCGTCTGCGATTCAAAGCCAGACTTCACCGACGACGAGGCTGTTCCAATTTTTATTTCTCCTGCTCCTGCTGCTGCTGCCTCGGCGGCCACTTTGATGCAGCGATACAGGCAAGAAACCAAACCAGCTAACAGCCAAGCCAAGTCGGCGGCGACCGCTGCGTTTTTGGCTCTTAGAAAAACGGAGAGACTGAAACTGAAAGTTGCTGGCGAGCGGACCAGCTTTTTATAGCCAACAGTTGATGGTGATGACGATGAGGATGGGGATACTGAGGATACTGCGGAGGAGCTGCCCGCGGAGTTTTGGGAATACGCCTGCTGGTCGTGGTCCAAGAGACCCTTGGTCACACATATGAGAGCACTGGGAGAAATTTGGTCTTAAGCTAACAAAAAATCTTGTAAACTATGACACATTTCCTTATAAAAGTAGCTCCCATTTTCCTTAAGTGTCGTCTCTTGTTTGATTCCACAGCAATGCCAATTGTTTGTCCAGAGCATCGTAGCATGAAATTAATAAAAAGCAATTGCATTTGTATGACGACGAACTGGGAAATAAGCAGCGGCCCACTTGAGATCACCGCAGGCACGGAACTACCCCTCATACGTCATAGTTTCTGTGTTAGAACCCACAAAATCAGTGGGCCAATTCGATGGTCGCAGCTCTTTTGTTTGTCTAACCTGTGACCTGGCCTCCGCCATCACAAATTAGCCGCACAACCTGAGAACAACTGAGAACTCTCAGCGGCGATAAAATCGTAGAGCAGCGGCTTTCTTTCAAAGCCCCCAAGAAGCCATAGACCGGCGACTGGCTACCTTTTCAGAATTTATTGCCTGCTAATGTTCGATCGCATTTGTCTGAGGGCAGCAGCAGCCCTTCTGGGTAAAAAAAAAAAAATAAAAAAAATAAACGGGGTAAAGCAACAACAAACACAATTGTTGAGTAATGAGCACTGCACGTTATTAATGTCACTGGAGGAATCGGGCAAAAGGGGAAGAGGAGCAGCAGGCAGACTTGGCCCTCTGTCTTGGGCCACGATTTTTAATTAAGGGGGGGGTAAGGTATTTAATTTTTTTTTTTTGTAAATTTTTTTTTATTTTTTATTTTTAAAGTTTAACATCTTAAGAATATTGTGTCCAAGTTTAACATTGATCAGAGTGAAATTGACGAAGTTATGCGGAGTTGAACGAAGGTCGGTTGGTGTTCAATGCATGGGAATCACAAAGTTTAAAGCGCTCTCCTGAAAAATTCAATTTTTCAAATCGGTGTACACGATTACAGAAAAACTACTGGACCGATCGATTTGAAATTTGGCACACACATTCTTTAACTAATTCCTCAGGTATTCACGTCGGCCTTTTTTTAATTTTTAATTTTTATATATTTTTAAATTAAGAAATAACGTTTTTTTTTAGTCAAAAATCGGGTTTTTGACTTTCAAATTTCCTAAAAAATCACAAAAAAACTAAAAAAAAAAAAACGCTTCGTGAATACCTCGGGACACTTATCCTTTAACGAATGAGGTATAATTTTTTTAGATCGGATGATCCTGTGAACTGTTAGGATGTACACCGCAAAACAACTTTTTTTGGAGGCGACTCGGGAGATTCCCTATAACTTCTCTACCTCTAAATATTTTTCAATACAAAATTTATCAAAAATTATTCAAATGTTGTGTTATTATATGGTATTTAATTCATTAAGCTAACTTTAGCCGTTTCGCCACAATAATTTTTTGAAAAGTTGCCTTTTTTGCACCGAATTAACCTTACCCCCCCCTTAAGTAATTCGCTGACTTTGTAAGCCCTGTGGGCTCCATCTGTCTGATCTTCTCCGGGTTCTCTTCCCTTTGGGTTCCTTTTTTTTTTGGGCTTCTTCTCTCCCGGTTGTTGTGTTTAATCTGGCTAACAAATTGCTTCATTTCAATTTATTTGCATTCCCTCCTGCGAGTCGTGTTCCTGTTGCCAAGAGTTCGTGGCTGCAGTTTTCTGTTTTCCTCGGCATCTCGAGTGTGGAAAAAGGCAAACCTCGGCCGGTCGTGTTCTAATTTATTTGTCTTTGATTGTGCCCATGTCTCTGTGGGTCTCCTTGGTCGTGTCCTGGGCTTTCTTTTTGTTCCTATTTCTGTTTCTGTTTTGCCGCTGCTGCTCCTGCTCCTGTCCCTGTGTTTGCGGGGCAAATTAAGCAAACATACATCATAGTCGGGGGCCATTAGAAGAGGCTGTGGCTGTGGCGCTCTGGGCGCGATTAATAGACCATTGCCTTGATATATGTGTGCAATTAGAGCGCTAATCAAAACTTAATCTTAGCGGCAGTCCGGAATTTATGTGTCCTCTATGCAGAGAAGAAAAAAATAATTACAGGAATGGGAATGAAGTAGAAACTAGTAGGGAATAGGGTTATGGGGAGAAATTTAAACAAAAAATACCAGGAGGAGGGACTATCTTTTGAGAAGAGAAAAAATAAGAAGAGGAACAGGAAAAAGCGAAATGATATCTATGAAATTATTATATATTTTCTATTTTTAAAGAACCTTATCCCACATTTTTCTCCAAGTGCCGTCAACTAACACAACTGCCATTCTAATTGCAGCGGGAAATCAACGAGGTCTTCGAGCTGCGCAAGGTCCAGCGCTTGGAGCAGCAGCTTCGCGACCAACTGGAGGAGCGGCTATCGCAGGCTGGAGTCCAGCAGCTTGATGAATTGTCTCGTTCCACGGAATCAGATAGTGGCTTTGACAGCAGCAGCACCACAGCAACATCGACCGCGGCAACAGTAACAGCAACTGCAGCAGCAACAGCGACAGCAACAGCAACATCGGCGGGCAAGCCAGTGACAACTAAACTAAGGGCATTGTCACCGCCGCCTCTGAGTCCAGTGAAATCCCTGCCTGCTTCCGCTCCTCCTGCAGGCCAAACGGACGATGTCAACATTTGGGCCTGCAAGTTTCTACGTGATCTGGACAGCCTGATGGCCGCCGATAAGCTGCCACCGCACCTGGCACACCTGGCCGGAGTAGGAGGATCTGCTTCCGGCTCTAATTCCGGCAGCAGTTCACCCATCTCCCGGACAGCTCCCATGCTCCTGTCCGCAGCAGCCACGGCGGCCATACAGAGTCGTTATGGCAAGGGCTCATCCATCATGGAGCAGCAGCAGCAGCAGCAGAATGGACTTGTCTTGAAGCCAGAGAAACACGTGAGTGTACAGAAAATATATATATAGAAATATACATTTAAATATTAAGAAAAATTTCCATATTTATATTATAAGAGCAATGACTTGAGCCCCCCTTTAAGAATCAGTTACTTCAATTTACATTACAAATGCGGGATTATCCCTGGGAGTATTCATAAATTCTGTAGCTCAGACTGGGATTTCCTAATCTCGAGTCACTGGAATTCCCCCATGTAAATCTCCTCCTTCTCGCTGCCTCAATTTCGACATGCGAGCGAACAAACAACAGCAAGCATACTTTATGAATTTGGGTTAGATAAAATGCGCTCAGAAAGACAAAAGGCATTTAATCTGAATCACAACAATCTTGTCAACATGCACACGCACCAGCGGAATTTTTCGTTGGCCCACACACACAGGGAGAGATGGAGGACCCCACCCCAGAACCGGGTTTTGGTGGGGAAAGAATGTTCTTTCAAGAACTGCCATATGTTCCAGCCAGTGTGCCAGGCAGCCATCCATCCATCCATTCGCCGGATGCGCAACTGAAGCGCGTGAAATTTATGGGCAGCAGAAAAGCTGGAAAGTCTGGGGGGGATCAAGATGGAGATGAAAATGGAAACGAGGATGAGGAATAAGGGGCAGGAGAACGTTGATAGACAGTCGTCACTCGGTGGCTGGCACTTGAACGAGTTAAACTTTGAACTTCTGTTCGAATGAAGGGAATGATGGCTGTGGCTCTCGATTTTTTGTTGCATTTTTCGGGGAGGGCCTCCGGCCTCCTCGCCAGCGCCATAAAATGTGTAATAAAATAGTCTAATTAGTGCAGTTCTTGAGCGATAGATTGGTAGACAATTGGAGATTGATTGCCGGGCATTTGGGTCGTAAAAGATTTTCTAATTGCAATCAGAGGAAAGAGTCAAAGTTCATTGGGGAACTTGCTGGCAACTTTTACTAGTTGATAAGCCCAAGACGGAAGTCTTACTTCTGCTTGGGTAAATGCACTCAAACAAATACTTAAAAATTATAAATTATATATTCTTAATAGTTTTAATTTAGATCTTTTAAATTATATTAAATAAAGATTAGTGAGGGGTTATAAGTATTGCAAAAGAAATTAGTCGTAGACGCATCCTAAAGCTATTTAATAATACAATAAAGTAACTTCCCAACAGCTTATTTTCTCCCAGTGCCTTGTGTTTACTCTCTAGCCAAGAGGCTGCAGTGTTTGGCCAACTCAATGACCCACTTTGTGCAGCCGCTGGAGTGTGTGTGTGTGTGTGATTGTTAGTGTCTATTCAGGCCCATAAACCATAAGCCCCGAAACAGACTAACCAACTTGTTAGCTGTCTCCGGCTTATCAAACCAAATATATCTAATTAAAACATTTATAAGCCAAAACTGCTCATAAACGGCACCAAGCTTGCGGTCTCTCATATTGTTGCATATGCTTAGCATACATTTCGCTTACCTCGGATCTCCTCCACCGATTATCGGTTGGAAAAACCTCAAAAAGGCAGCACAGACTTGCTGCAACAAGACAAATATTAATTTTCAAAACGCGTGCCGGGCCGCCGTCGGTGGAAAAACACGACATCAACACCGAAAAACGTTAACCGAAAACCAAAAAACCCACAAAAAGTCTGTCAGAGAGGGAATCTGAGGCGGAAAAGGGCTGAAGGTGGGCTGCGCCTGAGACTGGGACTGGGGCTTCCATTGTTGTTTTTGTTGACAACTGGCAATGTTTGCTACCAATCGATTTGATGAGTTTCAGCTGCAGTATTCCCCAGGGTAAAAGAAGGGATCCTGGCCCATTTCCTCTCTACAGTTTGCCTTGCTTCTAAAAATGTCCAATGAAAGGCTACAGGAAAGCAGCTTCTGCTTTTTAAATACAGATGAGGTCAAGCAATGAGAACTTTCCTAACTTTTAAAGTAAAGTTTTTAAATATAAAATAAATATTTCGCGCAGTTACCCAAAGAAAATGTAAAAATCCCACCTGAAAGTTAAAGAAAATACTTAAACTGACCATAAAAATGTGAAAACATTCAAGCGAAATAGTCGGCACATTTTTGCCAGTTGTTTCTTTTGGGTAAAAAAAAGAGTTTCCGGCACTCGAGCTGTCATATTTTGCCTTAATCGCCCAAGTAAAAGTGCCAATTAAAAGCCCTTAAGCTGCCGGTGCCCAGTGCACTAATTAAGGCAAAGAATGTGGTCGCCTCTGACTAACTGACTGACTGACTGACTGTCCCCGTGCAAAACTCAAAACTCTCATTCTCATTCGGTCAATCAGTCAGTTCAGTGAGACAGTGGAGACGAGGGCCAAGATTTATGAGCTACCAACGGCAGCATAAATCAAAGGCCAGCATCGAGGGCACAAGTGCGTGCTCGGTTTTCAAAAATCTGACAAGGAAAAGCAAAATACAAAACTGTCAATGAAAGTATAAAGTAAAGGTAGCGAAAAGCACGAGACAGTTTTTTGAGTTTTTTCGTTTCGTTTCGTTTCGTTACGTTCGAAAGGAGTGCAGGAGTGAACTGGGTCAATATGCCGCCCTGGAGCAAATCCACCAGAGAGAGGAGAACACACTCCACTTTACTGCACTCTCTGGCTGTCAACACAGCTTCAGTGTATCTCACACACCCAGCAGAACCCAAAACGCCCCAATTTATGGGGATCGGATCTCGGGGATCGCCTGTTTCTTGGCTGTGTTTCTCCCCTGCGAAAGTGAATCTTGTGTGTGGTGGCAGGAAGGCAGGAGGGCAACATCATCGTCCAACGCAATGCGCTTAATGATGATGAACCATGCAGATGCTGAAGATGTACAAGATGCTGCACAAGATGCACAAAGAGACACTGGGAAAAGTTGTTTTTAAAATGAATTTACTTAAGAAAATAAATTAAATAACAAAAATAGTTTCCTTTTATTATTTTACTTACCTAAAATTGCTTATTTATTGACCTTGCAAGGCTAGAAATTAGCTACCAGTTAACAACAATAAATCTCCCACTAGTTCTTTAATTAATAAATTATTTAATAAGATATTTTTCCAAGTGATCTTTAGGGGGCAAGGCTGTCCAGACAAAAGGCCGCGACACACAAAAAGCTTTTCACGCAGCTCAACGAGCCCCAGACACTTTGACTTAAGTAGAACTTGCAAATCACTGCAAGGCAAACAAACACGATGGACAACACAAAGATGGGAGCAGGAGGAGGAAAACAGGGAAACCATGAACAATGTCCAGAGGAGGACGCGATGGGATAGTCAGGCGTTTAAGTGTTTTGATTTGATAATTATTATCAGTGCGCATGCGTGACCGCAGGCAGCTTGCTCATTTAACCGAGCCCCAACCAGGGGCATGTCCAATCGATTTGCGATAGTCTGGCCGGACATGATCGGGGGTATACACTTATGTATGTTATATATATACAAATATAGTACCCAAAGACCCGGCACTTTCTGGGTCACATATCAATAAAAGTGGAACGCTGGCGAGGCGTTGCCCAGTGCATTTGTCATTCGGCTTATTCAGCCGTTTCGATATCGACTCGGTAGTAGTAGTAAACAAACGCTATATATATATATATTTATTTTTTATGATCAATTAGGAGCATTTACAGTTCCCCCCCACTGAAATTCTCTGATAACCTAGACACAAACACAGAGAGAACCCCATTTTTATGTGTCATTTTGTGTTCATTTTATTGCATTTTTCATTAACTAACCGAAGAAAACATTTCATTTATTTTCCATTTCCCCCGATATTCCACTCCTATCGTTGTTGTTTTGTGAGAAATGTTCAAATTTTTATGACATTTAAATAAGTCTTTGTCAGCGTTTCGGATATCGGATTCTACAGCCTGGGCCATAAAATTGATTTGAATTTTCATTTTCCCTAGTCATAAAATGCTTCAGTTTCAATCACAACACACAGAGAGAGAGGGAGAGAGAAGAATCATAGGAAAAGGAAATTGCTTGCATATGTAAAACAGATTGGGCATTGAAAATTTTTCTTCTATTTTGTGTTTGACTTGATAAAATCGCTAAATTAATCGGGCTGATAGATGATCTCCATAGCTGGCCGTAAAATGGTAAAAGTTTTTATTCCGAAACCGATCTGATCCGGGGGACACTATATGGCGCCCATATGCTGCTTTGATATAACCATGCCCATAAACGACATTGATCTGGACGCCCAATTAATGCGTCGCCGGCGAGAGTTGGCGGCTCATTAACACGCAGTTTTTCAGATGGCATCGCTGGCTGGGACTGGGGCTTTATTAATAATTCATAGACACCGCCGTAACAGGCACTCGAGACTGCTCCATAATGCATTACAAATTTGATTTCAAACAACAGCAACAGATGTGTGCTGCTGCTGCTGCTGCTGCTGCTGTGGATGCTCCCAAAGGACCCCCCGGATCACTCATGCTCACGCTCATCCGCATCCTGTGACCATTTTTAGACGGGCGTCGTCTGGTCCCGGAGCTGGCAATTACTCTTGATATGGGGGGGATGTTGTTTTGTACAGTTTTGATATATTTCTTGTTTTCTTGGGTTTCTTGTTTTGTTTTTAGTTTAAATTAATTAAAATAAAATTCTATATAATTTGCAGGGGTTGGTTAAGCATTTGCTTGAATATCCCTTAAGTCAAAATCATTCACTATAATTTAAATATAATTTTTTATGGGGGGGATGTTGTTTTGTACAGTTTTGATATATTGCTTCCTTGGGTTTCTTATTTTGTTTTTAGTTTAAATTAATTAAAATAAAATTCTATATAATTTGCAGGGGTTGGTTAAGCATTTGCCTGAATATCCCTTAAGTCAAAATCATTCACTATAATTTAAATATAATTTTTTAAAGCTTTTAAAACTTTTTTTAAAACCTGTGTCAGTTCTTTTTATGTTTCTAATATAAAAAATAATTTTAATATTTTAATAATCTTACCAAAACCCGGAAATTGTTTTCTCAGCTTAACTATAATCGATTAAAATCCCTTAATTGCAAGGCATTACAAAAACATGTGTTTGCAATTTAAATATTAACTGGAAATGCCTAAATACTGGGTATTAAATTCATGCGTTTATAATTTAGTACAAAGCCAGGCCATTTCATATTGATTGCTTTTGGGGAACTCGACTGGCAACTCCAATCAGCCCCGTGATACACATTTTTTTTTCGAGCCTGCAATTTCACTGGCCGACAATTCGCCCAAGGCCCCCAAGGAATTGCGGCAACACAGAACCAGCAGCAGGAGCAGCAACAGCAGCAATATTTGCTGCCGCGACAGCAACCTGCTGCACCAGCTCGAGGCACATATATATATACATTTTTCCTTTTTTTTTTTTTTTGCCAATAAATCATTTAAATCAATTTCCGCCTGTTGCTGCTGCTGCTGCCAGAGCCCCTCCATTTTTTTTTACCAGCAATGCATTTTAGCAGAAAACCAAATTGTCAAACGCTTGCCAAAGGCTTGTAAATCGAATTGACATAACGCACTTATCCCCATGATGGAGCCATGACCATGAATATAGGAGAGGACAGGGACAGGCCTGTAGAGGACAGAGTTCCCAGAATGCAGCCGCAGCCGGGACAGGGGCAGTTATCACACGCGGCTTATAAATCATAAACCAAAACAATAGGGGAAATGTCGGCATTGGTTTTTGTACCTCAGGTGAGCCAAGTTCTCCAGAAAACAATCACAAAAAAGCCGCTCAACGAGTTAGCTTTGACCAAAAAGATTTGCATAAAATACGAAAATTCCTGCACTGCCTGAACGTTCCACTTGACAATGTCTGAAAATTCCACTGATGTTTCCTTTTTCGCATTGTCTCCGCCTTTTTGGCTTCCCCAACAAGGTGGTATAGAGTCTGGTATGGTAAGGAATCGGAGAGGCTGGGACAGCCACATCCATAGTCACATCCCGGACCCGGTCCAGGCCAGCGCTCATTATGCATTCAAGGTCCTTCCCCGTGGAGGTTGAGGTTGCGGCCCTCGAAACTGTCAGCGGCACTCAGTGTCGACTTTTCTTTATTAAACCTGACTGACTATATTTTAATAAGTTGGCTCGTTCTTCTTCCTTCGGCACTTGAGAAAAATATAAACTATAAATGTTGAAGAAAAATAAATTTAAAGACATGGAAAAGCCTTAGATTTAGCTCTCTATTTAGCTTTAAATAAAATTAGTACCTATTTATTTAGTTAACAAATTAAAATTTAGTTTTTCCTTCCCTTTAAATTAATTCTCTAAGTGTATTCCTTGTCTCTTTCAGGCCACCATTCCACTGCAATCATTTAACTTTGATTGCGGACGCAACGAGGCATCTCCAGCAACCAAATCGAATGTTGCCTACATGCGCACCCTGTCGGCGCCGAATGGCCAGGGAGGAGGCGGTGGTGGACTGGGATACGGAGGAGGAGCTGCTGCTGCTGCTGCTGCTGTTGGCCAGAGGAAGAGCCTGGCCTGTCCCCCGTTTAATGGGCTGGCGGAGACGATAACTCCGTCACCGACACCAACAACTCATAAGCTGACAAATTTCCAAAGCGCATTGAAAATCGAGGAGGCAAAGGCAACGGCAAAGGCAAAGGCATCCTCAACAGGTGGATCGCCGGCGACCACCTTGGAGGATTTGAAATCTAGGCGACAGCGACAATTGAGCAGCGGCGACATGGAAACAATGCTGCCGGCTCCCACCGCCAGCTCCCAGCCGATGTCGATGCCAAAACGGGTGGGCATTAATCATGCGGCGCTGACGAGCAGAAATGCTATAACCCCGCCACCGGCATCCATCGCCTCATCCTCATCCTCATCGTCACCGGCCTCTTCATCGCATCCGGTGGTTAAAGGCTCCGCCACTCCCGGCTATCTGGTGGATGTGACCAAAAAAGGATCCACCTCGACCATTTGGACCTCGGAGGAGTCTATTCTGCGCAGCGTTGGCGCCGTCGATGAAGACAATAAGTAAGTGGCATAGACATAGGAGACAATTACACTCGGGGAAAATTAATAGGTATTTTCAAATAAATAAATAAAGAAGATTTAATTTAAGTAATCTTTTAGGAAAGTTTTTGTTGTACCAGAAATAGTACTTTGTAATTTTATAAGTGTAAATAATATTAAATATTTTATACATTATATAAAAAATCATTCCGGAGAATAACCAGTTGAGAATTATAAGCAAATGTCCATCTTTATCTACAAAATTAGAGCATTTAAATATAAACCCCTTAAATTTCTTCGAGTGTATTGTACCTCACCCATATATAAATTGATTGGTCAATGTCTTTTAACCATCGTCCTACTCTACTTTTGCAGCTCCACTTCGTCTTCCTCGGCCTGCGAAGAGGCAACGGGTGTGCTGAGCTCCGGTAAATCGGGCATCTCCCTGGACTCTTCGGGACTGGACAACGATAACAATGAGAGTGGCATTGGCACGGCAACGCCACCGAAGGACATGTCCTATTGGAAGAGCCACCCAATGCAACACCACCTACACCATCACCACCATCATCATCATCATCATCACAGGAACGGAGGAGGCAGTGCCCAGGATAATGAATCAGTCAGCAGCTTGGAGGCACTGCGCAAGATCAAATTCCAGAAGAGTGGCTCCGTAGCCTCCTCCGATGATCCTGATCTCCTGGAGGTCCTCAGCCAGTGCGGTAGCGGTGGCGAGGCAGCCAACGAGTCGCAGGATGACATGTTGGATGAGGAAAAGGATAAGACGGGCAGCAAGTCGGAGCACTATGATGAGTGCCAGGATGAGTTCGGGGTCTGCGATTGTGACTGCACCGATGGCGATGCCAGCAGTGCCAGTGGTGGTGGTGGTGTGACAGCCACTCCGGTGATCCTACGCCGGAAGTACACCGCTCCGCCACCGATTCTGGTGCCTCGAACTCAACGTAGTCACTCCCTGGATCATTATCATTCCCCGCAACCCCTGCAGCGGCCTTGCTTGAAAATCCTGCCCAACTATCATCCGGCCACCGCCATGAAGCACAAGGAGCGAGGTCAATTGTCGCTAGTCCTGCGCCAGGAACCCTTTCAATCGCTGCTCTCACCCTCGGCCACGGCTGCCCATCAGCTGCATCATTTCGTGGAGCTGCCATCGCCCAGCAGTGCCTCACTGCACAGCGGCCTGGGGGACTCCGGTGGCATCCAGGAGCTGACCACCAAGTCCAACTCGGCGCCATTGCTGCTCAAGGAGCGCGAGATGAGCCGGCGATTCGATGACTTTGCCGCCCAGCATTTGGTGAGTGTTTCCCCTGATGAAATTCAAGGTAAAGCGAGGGTAGATTGAAGGGAATTCGTGAAGGGATTCAGCAAGGAACATATTTAAAGTAGACTTCTTAACCTTGAAGGGATTAAAAACAAGGAAGCCTCTTAACTTTTATCTTGTTTTACTTTTCACCTTGCTGAATTCCGAGAAGAATTACCATACACCAATCCGCTTATGGATCCCCCTTCCCAGGCACTTATCAAGCCGCCCTCGCATTGCCTTGATTATCAGACATTAATGGACATTCTCTATCCTCTTTTTTTTCCTTTTCCTCCACAGACACTGCGCTATTCTCGTTCGCAGAGTGATCGCTATTTAGCAGGTGAGTTCGAGCCACGAGCAACGAGTTCTCTTTAAGCCACAGGAACCACCACCAACACAGCCAATGTCCGAGAGCCGCAACTAAATGAGTTATTTAAATGGACCCCGGGACCTAGGCTGCACATCAAGGCTGAATGCCTGATTTGATGCGCCGGTGGTCCTGCCAGCCAATTAGCGGTCTGTTATTAAGCCTGAGTGGTTTATAATAACAGTCTCTCCGTTGGCATGATTCATAATTTCTATAATTATGCGCTGCTCCGACTCCTGCTGATCTATAAATGTAATGGAATGGTTTGGGTTTTGTGGGTTTCGTCATTGTTTGGCCAGCAAATCAATTTCAATTTCCAACTTTTGCCTTCAGTTTGATGCGCAATTCAATGGAGAGCTTTCGTCCTCGTCATTTAAATTACTTTCATGTTCTTTGGGAATATCAAGAGCAGGCAGCACCACCAGCAAACTGCTCTTTTTGCGAATTTCCAACACTTCCGTCAACACTTCAATACAAATGGCACAATCCCGAGGCCCAAACCACAGCCGAAAATGGCTGTCAATCTGTCAATTCCGCCAGGCCATACAATAGTGGTGTGAAGGCACTGAGAGAAAGTCATGAAAGTAGTTGAAATTTTACTGAATTTGATTAAGAAACTTTTTTGGAATTAAGAAATACAAAGCCTTTGATCTTTCAATACTTTCTTTGAATTTATTTTCCTATGTATCCTATTTCTTAGAATATTTTTTCCATGAAATTTACTTCTTAAAATTTATTTTCCTATGTATCCTATTTCTTAGAATTCATTTTCCTATGAATCCAACTTTTTGGTATATTTTTCCCGCCGTGCACATAGGCATATCTATCCACATATGCCCAGCCTCTTGTCCAGAGTTCGCTGGGTGATGATGATGATGGCACACTCTTTGTGCTAAAAATGGCGTATAAATGAACGGCGGACGGAGGAAAGAATTGAATCACAAACTGGACGCCCAAGTGCCCTCCATCTCGCTGCTGCTCCTGTCGTTGGGACTCATTCAATTTCGATTTTGCAGCCTGACTGCTCCCAACGAATTATGCACATACAAAGCCAGTTGTTTGGCATTTGGAGCAGTCTCGAAAAAAAAAACGAAATAAACCCCGAATGACCAATGACGTCAGAAGGAAAAGTGAGAAGAGAGGATGAGAGAAAGAGAGATGGTCATTTCATGACCATTAACCAAGTGTGTTTGCCAGCCATTTCCTCTTGCTGCCTCTGACGTCATTACAGTGACGTCTCGCGCCGCGACCTTTGAAAAGGTTGATGGTTATGCGACGGCGTATGTTATCACATTATATACATCTCTGTTATCATATACTATATATCCCGGTTTACGCGTCTTTATATTGCCAATTTTTCGTGTGCCATTGCATTGCTCATACGCCCTGTGTGTGTTGTCCATAATAATAATGATAGGCTTTAAGGAGCGGCGAGATGATGCTGCTGCTGCCGCTCCTGTTGCTTCCCATTTATTATTGTTTCATAACGGAAGCGGGCCTCCCAAGTGCTGTTTATTTTATTGAAAAGATTAACTGCACATATATGTAGACTGTGATTTATATCTGATATATTGCACAAAATACAAATTGCCCCGCATTCATATTTAATACCAGACACAATGTTGTATTTATCTTTTGCATATAATATTCTGTGTGTTCCGCATCAAGTATATATATTATATATAAAATGCCAGGAGATTAATGAGAAATAATGTAGCCGTGACTTGCAATGATTTGCTCATAATTATTCCTGTTTACTCAATTGAAAGCGAAATATATAAATGCTTACAAAAAAATGGGCGTGTTTTCTGTTGAAAACTAAACTTGTTTCTTGAACAAACCAATTGCAGCCGTTTGGCGATCAACAATGGAACTGCACTTGTTCGATTAGAGAACTATTATTCCAACTATTATTCTCTTGTTTTCCTATACAAAATGCTGGGCGGCTGAATCATCAAAGCTTCTGCCAACAGAGACAATAATGCCATTTATTCAGCTCTTCATAAATCATAAAACAAAATGTAAAAGCTTAACCTTGGGCAAACACAAACACACACACACATATGTAAGTGTAACTGTGCCACAACTGCCGCCCGCCCACAATGAGCAACAGGTGCGGTCTGGGGCTGTGTCTTGAAACTTTCACATGGCTACGTATAAATTTTAATGAATGTTTTACTTACTTCCCCCGCCATAAAAACACACACACACACAGACAATCAAAGAACTAAAACATAAGCTGACATTCCCTGGGCCTGAGTCCTTTTGGCATGGAACATGGAAATGAAATAAGAAGCACCATCATCATCATCATCATCATCATCATCATCATCATCATCATCATCATCATCATCAACAACATGACAGCTATTCATTTACTTATTTATTTATTTGTGTGCGGCGGCTGCCTCCGGGCATTTGGCCCTGGCCAACTAACCACAGCAAAATAATAATAAGCGATTGTGGCGCTGATAACTCTACAACATGGCCAGGAAGTTGCTCCCGTCCCCATCTCCCCTTTCTGTTTTTTTTTTCTCATCACAGAACAAAACAATACAAATTCCTTTAGCCCTTCAAGAAGCATACAGAAGAAGCATGTTGCTCATACGCCCCGTTGTTCGTTGTTCATACGCCCCGTGTGCCACACTTCGGGAACCGACCCGAACATCGCCATTTTCCTCCGAACCGAGAAAACGAACGAGCGTTGGCAAATTCATTAGTGCTCTTACAGGCGCCGTGCACGGTTGTCGATTTTCGTGGCCGCAGCGAGTGGATAACACACTCGGGGTGGAGCGCGTCGACGCCGCCGACTCAGTTGTAACGGAAATTTAAACACACCAGAAAATACAAAAAAAAATATACAAGAAAAGTCAAAGAAAGAGAAATATATATATAAATCAGTGCTTTAAGTGCTTCGTGCCAACTACCTGCTACTTGTGGGCAGCAATTAGTTTAATTATTTTCTCTGGTCTTTAACATTGAGTGAGTGCACTTCAAGACGGCGCTACCAAAGCTGGCCAATATGCAGCGTCGCATGTCCATCACCATACGCGAGTACAAGTTCTTTAGGAGCTTCTCGCAGAAGTTCGAGAACTGGCCCAAGCGCAAGGCCGAGGCGTTATGGCGGAAAATGCGCGAACGCAAGATTGCAGGTGAGCTTGTTAGCGGCATTTAGCCAAGTCAAGAAGGTACTGCAGTCAGCTAAAAACAGGAAGGGGTAAGATGGGTATTTAGAAAAGAGTTCATCTTGAAACTAAGAAAGCAGTTTAGCAAGTAATTAAGACAAAATTGAAGCCAGGATTTTGGTCAAAGTTTTGCTGTTTAAATAGCTTTTTGCCAAGTAAGAAGTAGATAAAGGGTAAAAAAGTTTTACTTTTTAATAAATTTACTTTTTAATAAAAATACTTTTTAATAAACCAAATAATATTTCAAATAATATTATTCTTATTCCTCCATAAAAGCTTTGCTTTTTTCGAGGCTTCTTAACATAATGTAGCCCTACTTCAAGGGCAAATTTGTTTTGGCCATTGGCAATTATTATTTTAAAAAAATCTTTTTTTTTTTTGTATACAATTATGGAAAAATGCGTGTCTGGATCATTGTGTTTCTTTGGTGGCCAGGAATGCGCGCGCGCCACTCGTTAGGCGGCCAGAAAATTGGCTGTTTATTGTTTTTCCGCATCCAACAATAGCCACAAAACAGCCACCGATCGCCCCCCAACCATCATTTATTTTTGGTAATGGGAATGCGGGGCATGGCTATTTCCAGACCGCAGTGTACAGTGCACAGCTTGTACTTATCAGTCGACGCCTCGCATTTAAATCGAATTATTCATGGGGAGATATGTGTATCAATATGGCAATAGGATTTGCAACAAGTGTGCTGTGTGCTGTCACTCTTGGCCAGTTACCCGTCGCCAGACCAGTCCAGTCAATCATCCGGTCAGTCAGTCAGTCACTGTCCCACAGTGTTATGTATATATCCAGCCACTGACCATAGCCGTCATAATCATAACAATCATCATCATCATCATCATCATCATCATCATCATCCAGGCCAGGCCAGGCTGGTGAAATTGCGCGCCAGTCAAGCAAAGCCATTCATTTAAATAAAGAAAATTTGTTTGCGTGTAGTAATAAATGGAAAAAAATTATTATACAATTAATATGTATATTCGTGAACGAGTAAAAAAAAACGAGCAAAGAGTTCAGGGAAATTGTTTTTACTTATTACTTTAGCTTGGTACCTGCCTCCACGGTTCGTGCCTCCAAAAAAAAAATACAGAAAAACATAACATATATAAATGACGCTTAAATTGTATACACAAAATTGAATGGGCAATTGGAAAGGCATTTTTATGGCCTTTACAAACTGTCTATATTCGATTGAGGAAGTGCCCGAAGAGTCTTTTTCTCTCCTTTGTCTCTAGGGAAAATTCTCAGAAAGCATAACCACCTGTAAGTCAGTTGGTTTTAACTTAATGTCATTGAAAAAGCTTTAGTTGAATTTTTAACTGGAAGAGATGTATTTCATTCCCAAGATATACATTTTTAATAGGAATAAAAGCCTTAGCCAGAATTTGACAAGTAAATTTTGTTTAGGCCTAAAAAAGATACAAAAGTAAGCTGCTTTAAATATTTCAATTATGAAAACCCATATTCATTTCTAAATTCTCATTTAATTTTCCTTTTTTTTCTGCCATTTTGGGGTTGAAACAATATATAAACTTTCCATTCCATTCCGTTTGGCTTTGTTTTGTTTTATTTCATCTTTGTTATTGTTTGATTATTTTTGCTGCCAATGCGAAATTTGTTTGATATTTATTGTGTGCGAAAGGCGAAGCGAATCCCGCTGCCGCATATAATACGCTAATATTAAAAACACATTAAAAGCTCAATGATCTGTTATATTTGGCCAAGGAATTCTCATGGGGTGGCTCTGTGTGCCCCTGTAATTGCGGGGCTTTTATGGTTGAGAACCCCCGAGCCAAGTAAGTGGCTGGCTGCTCCACCCATCGTTGAGTTTACAGCAAATTAAACTGACGTCTCCTGCCACTTGTTGCAACCATGCCTAAACCCTGCCTGCTCTTCTACCCAAAAGGAAAGGGAGTTGGTTAGAAGAAGGCACAAACACTCGCACACACTTTGGGGCTCAGGCAAATTTTATAAATAGCCTGATCCTGCTGAAAAGCTGGCAGGCTTTCACTGTGCCCAGTGAAGAGGAAAGGAGTGTGTTGTGTGTGTGTGTGTCTATTTATACACACTTTATGCTTGGTCATAGGAACATCTACCCACGAACGGCTCTATTTTGAAAACACAACTGAAAATTCAAGTTCAAGTGCTATTTCTGGCTGCAATTTATAATTTATAATCTCAGTCTTAGTGTCTCTGAAGGTGACCAAAATTTATGTTCCGCCTGACATTTAAGCAAACACTTTTCCTCTTTTTTGCAACAATTAATTAATGGCACGACACCTACGACAATCATTGAATTATTTATCTATGTGCCAGCAAAGCACGGTTCATTTGCATTTACGAAACACACACACACATAGAGTCGCCTGTAAAATTGCATTGTTTTTAGTCTATCTCGGTTCTCACTCGCTCTGTGTGTTAGGTTTTCCGCCCCGGGGGGGGGGGGGGGGGGGGGGTCGAATGTAATTTAGTGTTTTATATGGCAGCATAATTGGCATATGAAACCGTTTAGCGGGAAATTAATGAAAATTGCTGAATAATGTTTCGGCCAGCCTGAGGCAATTGAATTAGCTATCAATTAGTGTCAGCTGGGCATTCGATTTACGATGCGGAAAAAGGTCAATGTTGCTATCAAGTTGGAAGAAAAATTAATGATTAAACTACTAGAATATTACTATTAAAAGAAAATACAGATCAAGAATTAATGTAGGCCAAGTAAGAATACTGAAGTCTTACAAGACGGAAAACACAAGAAAGTGTGACTTAAAGTACATTTAAAACTTGTCCAGAAGTAAGCTTTAAAATATTTAAAATTACCTTTATATTTAAAATATTATTTAGCATCCTTTTAGACATCTTTAAAAGAGAGTTGAAAATCCTATTCTTTAGGAATTACCTTTTCTTGAATACTTATTTCCCCAGTAAAGGTATTACCAAGAATAAGGTCTTACCTCTTAATTGCATAAACCCAACTTAAAGTCTTAGCTGCGCGTGACAAAGGATATAACTGGACTGGACAGGACTCCTAGCAAATGCAATAGAATCGGATTCCCTGGAATCAGGCTATAAATGCAAACGTATAGAAAACCCTTTACATAACTTGGCCATAATCGAGTCTCTCTGTGTGTGTATTTGTGGCTGTCTGTCTGTCATTCCCATACATTGTCAGCTCACTCTGCTTGGCTGCAGTTTTCTGGAGCACACCCATACACAAAGGCAAAAGCGTGTCACTAACACGCACCCATACACCCACACAAACACACATACAAAACACACGGATAAAGTCTACGGCAATTGTGTTAGGAACTTTGCTTTCATTGACACTCTCCCCTTCCCTCTGTTAACCAGAAACAGTGAAATGCCTTTTCCATGACTTTCTACTCAGTGCGGTCCTTGTGGTGGATGCTGAGCTCTTAAAATCAATGCAAATTTTAATTGAAAATTTAAACAAATTTAGTAAACAACAAGCTCTAGTTGAGGGAACACAAAGGGTTAGAAATTGAATTTTAGTTCTAGCACAGACAATATTATCTATGCAAAGTGCTGGGATAGAGAAAACCAAGATCAAAGATGAGATTTTGTGAATTTTTGAATAAGAAATAAGTGTGAAGAGTCAAAAGGGATTATAATTTTTGTAAATAATTAAAATAATTTATTAATTATTATTTAATTTAATCTTAAAACACCTTGAAACAATTTAAAATCTATTTAAACGATGCCCAAAAGCAGGCAAATTTCATATTCCTAAAATTGAAAACTCAAGACTATTAAGCAGCCAGTGATAATCATCACAAATTTAAAGAGCAGAGTTCACATTGAACTTAGGGCATGTTCTGGCTGCCTGGAATTTTATATATACCTTTGTTTTTTGTTTTTTATAATTAGCCTTAAGGTCAGGCCAACATCCCGGCTTTCTGGCATTCCAACATTCCGTGTAAGCCCCGATCAGCATCGCCTCATGTTCAAAAACGCCCATCCAGCAGACACACACACAAACGCACACATTGTCCTGGGTCCATCAGAATAATTATTATCCTGGGCGCAGGTGAAGTTCATGAATTTACGCGTCGCTTGTTTGAAAATGTTTTAACAGTACCGAAGGAGCAGAGTGGGCAGAGTGGGACACCAAAGGACAATAAGGACAACAACTGGGCGGTCCTGTGCCTGTGTCAGGGCCTGTGTGTGTGTGGATAAACAAGAACAAATATTGAACCTGACGCAATAAGCTGCGAGTGAGCCTTTTACATACACACACACATACCCACCTACCAGCACTCACACCTACACTCGCCTTAAATGGCTTTTAGATGAGTTTGAGCCTGCAACGTCAACGCGGCGTATGCGCAATTTATACAACACTCGAGTGGCATTTACAGAAAAATAACATTTGCCAACGCAAAAGTTGCCAAGTTCTGGATAATTAATGTGGGGCAGTATAAATTATGACTTGACTTTCCACTTTCACCTTAATACCAAGCGAATGTGACAAGGAATACAGACAGGTGCATGTAGGAGACTTTAATCAAATAATTAGTTGTCTAACTTTTTGATATCTTTATGAACTATCCTTAAGGTTCTGGATAATTTAGTATAATTTTCAAAGTAATCATTAAGTAATGGTTACCAATCACACGTTAATGACCCAATATTAAGCTATTTAGCCCCACAATTTGCATGCATAATTCTGTTATGCAGTTAGCCATAATTCCCTGACCAGGTCGAGTGGGTCAAAAGACAATTTGAATCACTGGCCCGCTGCCAAGATCCGTTACAAGCGGGTCATGCGTCCGGACTTTACAGTTGCGGCCCGGCAGCTGTCGGAACGCCAGCGGCATAAATCGATGGCCAAAGGGTTGCTTTGCTCTCGGTTATAAATAAATGCAGAGACAGAGAGTCAGAGTATCGGAGCGGTAGGAAGCCAGCCCAAGCAACCTGGACGAGCAGGTGGACAGGTGGTGGTGCTTCGCTTGAGTTGTTGCCTGGCATCGCTGGCAGTATCCTCGTGCAAGTTAATCGCTTGCAAAACTCAATAATAATTCACTCAGCCCGGGAGTCCCCCCTTTTTGACATGGCCTCCCGACCCATACCATTGGCATTGGCAGTTCCATCCCCGTTGGCAGTAAGCAGCCGGAAACTGTTTCATGTTGTCGCTCAGGCTGATTAAAAATCAATAGCTCCGTCGCCAGATCCTACAGATTAGCATTTAAAATAGCTGCTGAGGCCAAAGTGCCTATGTTTCCTTTTTATTTTGTCATCCACAAATTGGTTGCCCGTCTCTCCTTGGCATTCAATTGAAATTCATTTGGGGATTTCGACTCGTAAAAAGATATGACTTACATTTATTATTTGCGGTTCAGTGCTTTCTTTGTTGTCATCAGGCTTTGTGTCTAACTGGAATTAGCCAAACATATATAAGCAATTTAATGCGGTTGATGCTCTCATATCCATCATTTAATGTTTTGAGAATAAAGTACAACTTTTTTTATTGTCTTTGCTTTAAATAAAAAGCTTTCTTCTCTTAAAATAAACCTGCCTTAATTGTACTTGAATAAAATCTTCAAAAATTACAGAAAAAAGATTTAAGGACCCATTGTTTTTGGTCTGACACATTCCACACACACACACACACACATCTCCTTCAATCACTTCACTTTCAAGAGTTGCGCAAAGAATTCTGCGAAAACTTTTACTTTCATGTCACTGCCACTCCTCGAGGGTTAAAGGAGAAAAACAATTTAAGAGCATGTCGTCGACTGACCGACCGCAGCTACATAATTTAAAGCCGTCAGCTTCATTTGGACGGTTTACAACATAATCCATCAAGTGACCGTGAAAACCCCAGACCCAAACAATGGCCAGACTCTGGCGCGACTCTTGCATCTCGAACCGCGACCGGATTGAATTTGATCCGGCTGAAAGGACCCACGAACGATGGCAATTTAATTACAATTAATTTAATTCGCTGCCTTGCCTGCGTATACGCAATATTGAAACGCATTTTAACCCCCCCAATTTTCCTTCTCCCCTCTCTCTTTGCAGAAATCGAAGCCGTGGAGGCTTGCAAATGGCTGAGAGCTGCCGGCTTCCCGCAATATGCGCAGATGTACGAAGGTAAGTGCGAACCACATCCTCTTGAATACACGTACATACATACATGTATTCGTCATGCCAAAGTAGTAAAGACCAATGCCAGGACACGCACTTCCGTCTGTTGCCAGGCTTTGTGCACTGAGGCAAAATATAAGTACTAAAAGATACAGTTAAATTAGGGAACTCTTAAAAATTAAGCATATAATTCTCCAAAAAGCAAAGAAGCCTCTATATCTCTCAGTGTATGTCGTGTCAGCACAAGCTTTTGTCCTGGGGGCGTGGTGGAAGGTGGCTAGTGAATGGTGGCTAGTGGCTGGTGGTCGGTAATTGATGGTCTCGTCATCATCAGTGACGCAGCAACAGCGTCAGCGTAAGCGGCGACCCAGGCACTTGACCAACATGCCCGCCATTTAGTCTTGTATGCTTAACGCTCTCCAAGTGGCGGTTTATTAATTGTATTACACGAACTTTCACTTTTGCCAAGCGTACAATACACGAAAAGCAAAAACAAAACATTTATGACGTGGCAACAATTCGAGAACAAACACTTTAAGTGCCGCCTCACGATGTCTAAAGATTTCAACACCCGGCAAGACAAAGTGCTAAGTGAATCTGATATACCAAAACATGCCGCAAAAAAAGGCCGCGACAACAATTAGGCGGAATGGATCCAATCCGATCCAATTCACGTCCTTTCAACCGAAAAAAAAACCCAAAGAAAAACGAAAGCAAACGCCTACCGACCGACCAAGATCATGGCAATCTCGAGAATTTAACCCAAAGCAAGGCAGGCAAAAAATACAGATGAGAAGCAGCCAAAATCTTGGATAAAATATAATAAAAGGCTAAAGGACACGCAGGCAGAAAGAATTTATGAGGACCACCTTCGTATACAAAAAAAAAAAAGAACTTGGCACAGAACCGAAAATTAAAGTGGTTTTTGTGTGGTTCAAGAAAGGGCTTTGGCCTTTGAAGACGGGTCTCCAAAATGTTAGCACAAGTTCAATGAACTCCACACAAGCTGAATATTTATTTGATTTCCTTAATCGCAAGCGAAGGCGACCCTTCTCCGGTGCATTTGTCGCAACGCATTTAACGCCCGAAGGCCGCGCAGATTGATGAGCTCCAAGCGGATATTTCGAAACAAACAATCCCGAAAAGAACATTCTTAAGCTTGCAGATCCAAAAAAAAAAGTTTTATGAATTATGACCAAAAAGTCGGCAAAAGAATAAATGTAAAAAGCTAACAAAAAAAATACAAAAACAAAAAGTGAATCTGAAATGGAGAGCCTGCAATTTGGACATGTCCGCAGGCGCCCCGTCGCCGACCTTGAAATATGCGTATTGTATTGCATAAATTCAGGACCAGAACTGCACTGGGAAAATTTTCAGATGAAAAGTTGCCAACATATTTTTAAAATTATATTTATACCACGTCATTCGTCATCCGATAATATATCTTTTTAAAGTTTTATTAAAAACAAATAAATTGATGTCTTCAAAAAAAAATTATTATAAAACCAGCGAATTTGTTGTTGTTGTCTTCCAAAAAATAATTTAATTAAATTATCCAACAAATTAAAGTAAAATAAAATAAAATCATCCAACTATCGATCCACAGGAACAGACAACAGATGTGCAAGTTCTACCAATATCCAAATTTACAACAAAAAGAAAAACAGAATATACATTATACAAAAAAATAAAATTCCAATTAAAATAAACATAATACAAAAAAATAAAATTCCAAATAAAACTTAACCTTCTAGATGTTGACTCGTTCGCTTGCCGAGCCTTAAGGGGGTCTTCTCATTCAAAAGCCGTTTTTTGGACCCTTTTTAAAAAAATTCTTATTTGAAAACGCAAAGAATAATTGAAAACTTTTTTTATTTATTGTATTCAAAAATGTTCAAAGTAACTAAAAAAGTTGTTCTTGCCTCGATACGAGGGTTGTTCAAAGAGTAATGAGACTTCAAACTTGGTGGTCGAAAAAAAAGGTGTCGTCCTGGCGGCCACGATTCAGGGTCTCCAGAGCGTCCGAAATGAAAAATAAAAACGGGGTTATAATCAGAATTGATGTCATTTTCGGCTGACGGAACAGATTTTTTTTTTAAATTTTTAAAACAAAATGGCGGCCATTCAAAAAAAAAAATTCGAATTCGGGCGTTTTTTTTGTAGTTTAGTGTAAAAAAAAAAAATAGAAAAAAAAAATTTTAAAAAAATCTGTTCCGTCAGCCGAAAAGGGTGACAATTCTGCGTCGATTCCAATTTGTTTCATGAAAATCGGTTCAGTTGAACTGGAGATATCATGGCCGCCAGTTCGAAAAACGTGGTTTCGAGATAAACGCGTTTGAAGTTTGAAAAAAGCTCATTTTGCATAGATCTTGCTTCACAAAAAAGGCTCTATTTTCTAAAGTATTTCGAATTTCAAAAAATCCTTTTGGGGACATATACACACCATCCCAAGCTATAAATAAATGCAAAAAAAAAAAAATCGAAAAAAAAAAGTTGCCCAATGAGAAGACCCCCTTAATGAATTTTCAGTACTTTGAGCTCAAGAAGGTAAACATTTTGACGTTTTAAATTCGTGGCCATTTATGTAATTGGAAAAAATACCTTGTTTGTGCCTGCAGGGATGCCAGGCGTGTAGAATTAGGTCACACTGTTTGCCGTCAGTTGTTTATTACGAAAGGAAGTATTAAATTATGTATGTCCTTTTTTCCTTGAAAATATTAAATTTTTTAGATAATCGTAACTCTAATATTTAACCTTCGAATTGTTTATAACTTAAAAGAGTATAGAAAACACAAAAGTGTTACCCTTTTTCTTAAGAAATAAGACCTTTAACGACTCTCTTTTCCCTGAGTGTTAGAAACTCAAAATTCCCAACTCTCGGAATAATAATTTGTGCGAGGCCATTTAAACTGGAGCCCTACCCAAAGAGCAAGCTTCAATTCCATCGCAATCCCAATCCCAATCCCCATCTGCATGACCATCTTCCCCATGACCGGGGACAACATGATAAATGCGTATTTTAATGAGTTTCGTGTAAACAAGGCAGCGGCGCATGCGCAGATTTTTCTGCTCAAATTTCCTGAGCATTTGCTGGGCATTCTTTTAGAGGATTGCTCTGCAAAAATTCTGTAAATTAAAATGCCGTAGGTGTGTTCCCCCGTAGCTCTGTCATTTTCGGCCAGACTTCGTCGCTGCCGCTGAAAGGAGGTGTTCCGGCTGTAAGCGACTGTTAATTTCCTCAGAGTGAGAGACCAGGACAAAAAGGGAGGAAAGGAAAAATCACAGAAAAAAAAAACGAAGAAGAAGGAGTTGCCCCTTTCTTTGTTTGCCTTTTGTGTGCATTTCTTGCGCACATTATTCACCGAAAGTGGCAGACTTAATTCGAGGGTGTGACCTGCGCCAAGACAGGATCATATGGGAGTGCTTAAGAGGGCAATAAGAGCTCATGAGGCTTGTTTAATGCAGTCAAGCCAGGCCAATCGATTTTTTTGCCTGTCCAAAAGAACTGGTTTTCCAGGGAGGTTAAGCCCAGTGACTAAAGAAATGAATTTATAAAATATTAAATTATATTTTCAATCAAGATAAAATGTATAAATAATTTAGAAAACTTGGAAAGCTAGAAATATTTTGTTCCATTTCTCATAGATTATCTATAAATGGTTCCCATAATTAAAGTCCCCTCTTTCTTCATCTGAAAACACTGTATCAAAATTTTCAGCCTGAATCTAAACAATAAATATTTCGTGATCTTTCTGTGGTGTAATTGCTTGGTGATCCCAATAAAAATCTATATTCGCCTGAAATCCGCTTCCTAATTTAGATTCCAGGCTAATTGCTTCTATATTTTCCACAAAACAGCCATAAATTGTGCCTAATTACATTCGAATTTCTCTACAATCTGCGTCATTGGCTGTGAAAAAAAGATTAATCATATAATTGGCCCAATAAAGACCTCCTCTACTTGCACTCTTGTAAACTGTGAAAAGCCAAAAGAAAAATATATAAAGAAAGACAAGAAAATTTACACCGAGTTCCCAGTAATATAATTTTCATTCTGACGTCAGTGGAGTTTTTTTGTTTTTTTTGGGTAAAGGTAAACTCCCTGGTGGCACACTTCCCAAACTTTGTTTACACCTCAGCCAGCGGCATTAAAGTGCATTCAATTAGAAGCTAAACACACACACTTATCACAACACTTGACTGTTTAAAGAGGAGCATCCGAAATAGTATTATAAATACCCAACGGCAGGGCCAAGAGCGTCAAAAGGAAAGCCTATAAAAACGCTCCCGAGGAGCGTAAACAAAACTATAAAAAGCTTCGCCTCCGAAGGAGAGAAAGAACGAGTTGGGGCGTTACTTTCAGCTGAAAAGTTCAACAAACCATGAATGGCTTTTCAAGAAGAACAAAATATTGTTGTAATGCTAACAATATTTGTACAAACAATAGCGGCAACAGCTTTTCCAGGCATCCCAACCCATCTGCGGTCCAGGTCCAGCCAGTGCATCCTACGGATGCCGAGGTGTATCTGTATCTGCGGTGGCCTGCCCGTATCAGGGATTTTTTTTCCTACAATCTGTGTGACGCGTCGCGACATGTGTAAACGTCTGGGTGCACTCAAAGAAAAGTCTGTTAATTAGGTATTAATTAACTTGTCGGGAGATGTTTTGGGAACTTTTTTAAAATATTTATATATATTTTTAACTTGTTGCCTTTATAAATTTGAGAAAATGTATCCTTTTCTTAATTTATATTTAAGATTTTATTTTATTTTTGTTATGTTCAGCTTTTTATATGTTTTTTTTTGTTGTGCCTGATGTGGTCGTGGCGGCGGTCGCCTTGGAACTTGATTTCCTACGTGCGAATTGGCCACGCAAATATGTGGAAAAACGCTGTGAAAATGTAGCTAAGACTCCTATATCGTCCATATATATATACGAAGCAGCAGCCCGACTCGCAGCCGTGCACTCGTACTCGTACCCGTACCCGTTTAATGATCGCTGGCGCCATGGGCGTTCGACTTTTCTGGTTTTCTCAATTAGAATTTCACGCGTCGTCGAGGCGTGCGGTCGCAAAAATATATTTAAAAAGCTTACAAGCCATCCTAATAGTTGTCCTTTCTTGGTTGTCCTATTTGCCTTTTGCAGATCATCAGTTCCCCATTGATCTGAATAATGTAGCCAAAGATCACACAAATCTGGAGAACGATCAGCTGCAGTCCCTGTATCGCCGGCTTTGTGTCCTTAATCGGTGTGCCACCATGCGGCTGGATCAGTCGCACAAGCCGCAGACACCACAGGTAAGTTTGTAAATTTAATTTATGATATTTAAGAGGATATCTGGATGGGGTTTTTTGTTAAACAATTGAAGAAATAAATGTTAAAAATCAATCAATTTTCTTTTTGAAATATTTTCCCTTTAAGCAGAAGGAGGAATCGGATGATGAGAACTTTGCTTTGAGCGAAAACTGGACATTCCAACCGCACATTCGCCGCTGGTCACGGATTGGAGAGATGGGCCTGGAACTGCCGCCGCCAGGACATCTCAGCCTGAATGTGGAAAAAACCGAGAGCTCCTCGAAAGAATCAAGTCCAGATCGCTTTGAGGACGAAGGTTCTGGCATTACCCTAATGATTCCAGGCTGCAGTAAAGCCAGCAGCGGCGGAGGTGCAGCCACCGATGGCTCCTCTCTAGGCGATGGCTCCGATGGCGGTCGCTTGAGAAGAACGGGTAGCGAGAGGTTCAAGGATGGGGCCAAGGCCTTCCTACGTCGCGTCGAGTCCATCAAGTCGCGGCGTCGCAAGCGCCAGAATCGTGAGAATGTGGTGATTAGCGGACCGCAGGTCCTTGATCTTTCCCAGTTGGGTCAGCGGAGTAGTCTCCGCAAGATGCCCGATGGCGTATACTCCACCCCGCCCTCACCCTCGGCCCTGAGTCCGATGCACACATTCCCCAAGGCGCCGTTCTTTGGCAATGAGCTGAAGGTGCCCAGCCACAGCGATAATTTCCTGAGTCCGAATCGCGCCAGCCCCAAGCGAACGCCCACCACGCCGCGATCGATGCGAACGAGTCCCCTGCACTTTTTCTCCAGTCCCATGTCCCAGCTGAAGGAGGGGAAATCGGATGATTCCTCGTCCTACTACAGCGACAGCCAAGAGTCCTCCACTGGGGGCAAGCTCTCGCTGCGAAAACCCTCCAAGGCCCGCCGATTCCTGCAGCGTTCTGGCAAGGTCGATGACATTGGCGCCCATTCCGACTCGGAGTGCCATCAGGGACGCAAGCTGCTCATCAAGGATGCCAATTCCAATACCACCGAGGTCAAGATCAAGAAGTTGACGCGTGGCGGATCCCTGAATTTGGGCAAG
This sequence comes from Drosophila kikkawai, assembly GCF_030179895.1. Taxonomy (NCBI): domain Eukaryota; kingdom Metazoa; phylum Arthropoda; class Insecta; order Diptera; family Drosophilidae; genus Drosophila; species Drosophila kikkawai. The sequence goes on along the minus strand of NC_091731.1, from coordinate 31,813,920 downwards.
GATCCCAAGAAGCGAGACGGTTTCCGATCCTCATCCTTCCGTTCGCGCAGCACCTCGCGCAAAGAGACCAAGAACGAGGAGGAAACTGCTGCTGGAAATAGTGGTAGCTCCTCCAAGCGTCAGCCAGTGGTGCGTTGGCACAGCTTCCAGATGGAGGAGCGTCCGAATATGATATTCCGCAAGTGCTTCTCCAAGAAAATCGAGCCACTGCAGGAGGATCCCAGTGGCATTCCCTTTGCCGCCATGTCAGCGGGTCAGCTCCAGATCATACGCAAGCTGGCTCTGGTCACCTTGACCGGGCACATGGAGCGATATTGTCCTAGCCATCGGTCGGGATGGAACTGGGAACTGCCCAAGTTCATCAAGAAGATCAAAATGCCAGATTACAAGGACAAAAAGGTGTTTGGTGTGCCGCTGCTGTTGATCCTTCAGCGAAGTGGCCAGACCCTTCCCCTGGCCGTGCGGGCTGCCCTCCGCTGGCTCCAGCTGAATGCCTTGGATCAGGTGGGAATTTTCCGAAAGAGTGGCGGCAAGTCGAGAATTATTAAGCTGCGGGAACAGATCGAGGTGAGCGACACCACCGCCGAGTGCATGGATGTCTTTGATCTGCAGCAGGCCTACGATGTGGCCGATATGCTGAAGCAGTATTTCCGCGAGCTGCCCGAATCCCTGCTGACCACCAAGATGTCCGAGACCTTTGTGGCCATCTTTCAACGTAAGTTTAAACAACTTAAAGATTTTTTAGAGTTTAATTAATATTATTTCCTCATAGATCTCCCTGCTGAAGTCCGCTTGGATGCTGTCCAGTGTGCGGTGCTCCTTCTGCCCGATGAGAACCGTGAAATCCTGTATGTCCTCCTCGAATTCCTCACCATTGTGGCGGCCAACTCGCAACAGAATCAAATGACCAGCAATAATCTGGGCGTTTGCCTGGCCCAATCCATTTTCCACTCATCCATTTCCACGGGTTCGGCCTCCGTTTCCGCCTCGCCAAGGCGGAAGGGCAAGGGTTCTGGAATGCCGGACATGAAGGAGCTGGCTGAGGCAAAGGCCTCTCATGAATGCCTCTCCTTTATGATTGAACACTACAAGCCCATCTATACCGCTGCCAAGGAAAAGCTGAGCAAATGCAACTTTAGCTACATGGAGGAGTCCAAGCCGGTGCCACTGGAGGCCCTGGGCGAGGGCATGCAGTTCCATAACTGGCGGGGATACCTGTACGAGTGCACCAGTGCTACCATTAAGGAGGGTCGCGAGAAGTAAGTCTATTTTAATGTTTAATAATTTAAAAAAAAGGGAGGAAATATTTATATATTTATCTTTAATATTTTAATCTCTCTTCCAGAACCCGCGGCTGGTTTAGCATTAATTCCCTAAACGACAGCAATGTGGACATTGCCTACAAAAAGGTGGGCGATGGCCATCCCCTGCGGCTCTGGCGCTGTTCCACGGAAATCGAGGGACCACCCAGGGAGGTCCTTGAGTACATAATCAAGCAGCGAGCCTCCTGGGATGCCAATCTGCTGCAGTGTCAGACGGTGAAGAAGCTAGACGATCGCACCGAGATCTATCAGTATGCTTTGGATGGTCAGCTGACCACGGACTTTTGCGTTTTGCGGTAAGAAATCTTTATTTAAAAACTCTTTTAAATACTTAATATTTTTATCTATTTTGCAGTTCCTGGCAAACGGACTTGCCGCGTGGCGCCTGCGTTATAGTGGAGACCTCGATCGATCATGCCAAGGCCAAGCCCCTGTTTGGGGCTGTAAGGGGCGTGGTTCTTGCCTCCCGTTACCTAATCGAGCCCTGTGGCAGCGGCAGGTCAAGGGTTATGCATCTGGCCAGAGTGGATGTCAAGTGAGTTAATTTAATTTTGTATATTTTCCCAATATAATAACCAAAATATCTAACCATTTTCAGGGGCAAAACACCCGAATGGTACAACAAAAACTACGGACACATCTGCTCTCATTACCTGTCCCGCATCCGCTTGGCCTTCAAACACGTCGCCGATGGACCCGAAAGCAAGGTCTAAAGCCTGAACCCAAAATATACTAGAGAAGATCGTTGTTTGTCGCAAAACTGACGCATTTATACGTACAAGGAGGAGGAGCTTAACCCAACGATTACAAAAAAACCCAAGGACCACAAACCAAGAGCTTGAGTTTCACATCCTGCCTTCAACAAAAATATAAGATGAAGCCGGACCACAAAGAGAGTGAATGTAATCTTGTAAATAGAAAATTAGTAGGTTTCCTAGTTTTTAGTTTCTTCGATTTAGCTTTTACCTATAGTTTACTGTATTATATTTATATGTGGAAATAATTTATACTGTACGGACAAGTGAAATCTAACATCCAAAATACTCAACCAACACACACACACACGCAGAGACGTAAATATCACAAAGTATCTATGTATCTATGTATCTTTAGTGAGGATTTCCCCCGCGAAAGTCTACGGCACTCCAAATGTCTTTAATGTTAATTAGTTTGTAGTCTCTCGGCAATACTGTTAACAAGTATCAATATATCTATCGGGAAAACAGAAAACAGCAAAGGCAAACCTTAAAAATGTGTAAAGCAAATTCAACTAGTCAAATTTTATAAATCTAAGTTAAAGTACTAACCCCAAATACACTCAACAATAAGAGCAGCAACCAGAAAGCGAGCAACAAGGTCTTTGCCACTCAATAAAAAAAACGTTTTTCGAGAAGTAAGTTGATTGATTTGGCTGGAAATATTGATTGTATCTATATATATCGGAGTTATTATTACCACTATCATTAGTTTATGGATGTGCCCTAAGATCCCCGATCAATATACAATATATATATTCTAATATATACTATAGTTTTATATGTGTCTATATACATACGCTACCACATAAATCTATAATCGAGTGTACGAGTTACCTATAGAAGGGCGGCCGAAACGGATCGGAAAGAACACACACAGAAACTAACCAATGTCAAGGGGTATAAATAGAGGAGAGCTGTAACTCGGATATATTCGAAGCATCAAGCAAAACGCAATAAAAGTACATATTATGCGAAATGAGATAAAATATAAAACAAAAATTATGGTTTTTAATTAAAGATCTTGGGGATATATGGGGTATAGAGCGGATTTCTTCTATTAAAAGGTATAATTGGGGGCCTACATCATGAAGTTGCCTCAATCATAAGGATAATTGCTCTGATTGTAGGAGAAAACCAAGAGAATAAGCTAAATTAAATTAATTGAATTAATTTTTCAAAAATTTCAAATATTTTCTCTTCACAGAAAAGTGCAAAAAATTATTTTTATTTTCGGTTTTTAAATCTACGTTTGATTTTCTCAGTGTAAAGCAAGCAGTTGGAATAAGCAGTTCGACCATGTAAAATTAGCGACATCTGTTGTTGAATGTATTTTAAAGAAACGGGGTATAGTTACTGTTGCCAAACATAGAAGGCGTGTGACAATCAAAACTGCCGTCACAGGTGGCGCCTATATGTTCTTAATAATACACTAATAAAAAAAATATTAATTTTAAAATGTAAAATATAAGGAATATGATATGAATTATAATTTTTTTTTTTTTTTTTTTTTGTATTCTTAAAATGATTCAATAATTTTTGAATAATATTTAGATTTGCATATTTTCTTACGATATCCCATAAAAAATACATATAATTTACAGTCCAAGAATTTTTATTTAAGCAAAATTCCCTAGAACTCATACCCCATGCACATACTTTAAAATAATTAATAATTTTATTATGTTGCACCTGACCAAGCTCCGACCGAGCTCGTTTTCGATTAGCATTTGGAGCAACCAGTTCCGTTAGAGCCCATTAGCCATGGCTATCACATTTGCAGCCGTCGCCAGTAATACCCAACTTATTGGAGCCTTGTTTGCTCTCTAATTGACTGCCGCCCAAGCGAGCGAGCGAGGCGTCGACTAATAAATTGACGGCACACGGGAGGGAAACGCCACACCGGGAAAGCCCACCTCCAAGCCTCTCCCCGCACTCTCGTTGCTTTTTACACATGTCGCGGGACAAACGGTCGCTAATTGTGCCCAGGCAGCCGGCCCGAAAAACTTTGTATAACGAAAAAAAACTGAATCTGAAAAACTGACCCCGAAAAAAGCGCCGTACGAGGAGGCGCACTTGCAATCACACTCCCTTTTGTACCGCGCGCTCATGCGACAGACATTAAAAGTCCATTAAAAAATTATGTTCACCCATGGCGTGCCGGGCTCCTGTTGGGGCGTTTGCTCGATTGTGTGCTTGGAGAGGAGAGAGAAAGAGACTCCAGCTCCAGACCATGGGCGAAGGCAATTTTGGGCACTTGGAAAAATAATTAATAAAAGTGCACAAAAATTTAACAAAATTGACACAAAAATGAGATAGATATTCGTACTAAAAATAGTTTCAGAACTAAAACGTAAATAATAATTCTTAAGTTAAATTAATTAAAGACCAACCAAAAAGAGATTTTAAATCATTTAATGAGCTGCACAAAAGTAGGCGAAAGAAATTCCAGGCATAAAATTTATTCTAGAATTGATTGTAGTATACTTTTTGGCAGCATATTCAGTGATTTTTAAACCGCAGCTCTTTCTGTGGTAACTCTGATAAATAAAAACCTAAAAATAAAATAGGAAATTAACCGAAAATCTTGGATATTTAAAACGCAAGAATGCTTCGAAAATATAAGAATTTCATAAAGTCCCTCCCCCTTTTCGCTCAGTGTACAGGCTGGCGACCTTAATGGCCCAGTTGCGACTATATTTAGAGTGCAAGAAACTACTGCTGGCAGCAACAGTCAGGCAAAGGCATAATTGTAATTGCAAATTGCATATTGCAATGTTGTGCCCACATGCAGTGACATCGATTGCCGGGCCTGCCAGCCAGCCAGCCTTTGCCTGGCAATGCAAATGTCCAACGTATTGATTGCATTAATTAATTAATTTGTGACTTAATTTCATGGGCTTGCGGCAATCAGCGCGCTGTGCACGCACCGCTGCCAAAATGTATTAATATTGCAGGCCAGAAAAAGAGAGACGCGGCGCGACACGTGTGTGTGTTTGTGTTTGCCTTGTTATTAATTGAAATTTAATGGCACAAAATATTTTTATTTATTTATTCGCCAATGCAATTGCATTTATGCGCACTTCCGTCGCGTCGCCCCCACACACACACGCAATTGCACCGGCAATTGCAATTGCAACTGCAACTGCAACAGCACTTCCACTGCCACTGCAATTCGCAGCAAAGAACGCACCGCCGCCGCACCGTCAACATCCCATCGATGGCACCACCGCCGACGGCGCACGGCGGCTGGCATTTAACATCAAAAGCCCTGCCCAGACCAGACCAGGCCAGGCCGGGCCAGGCCAGACCAGACACGCCTCCCTGCCACCCTCCCTCCGGGGCTATATTCAACGAGCTTGTAATTGATTTCACTTAAAAATTAAATAATGCATGCGGTTTTTACTGTAAAATGGATTTTCCAAATGCTTCTCTGGCACGTTTCTTTCTATCTTTCGCACCCACTCTTCAGCGTTTCAGTGTTAAATTAAATATGAAAATAAATATCAACATAATTGAAATGGCAAGAGCAAAAGGAGGGGGAAATAATATAACGGAAAAAAGCAGGGAGAAATAAAAAAAAAAAAAGTGAAACAGAAAAATCAGCAGCAACGGCAGTCGACACTGTGCAGCTGGGCGACGTAATTGATGAAATTATTTAAGAATTATTTCACAAATGCGGCGTGACAATTATGCGGGACTATAGCCCAGATCATGAACTGAATGCACTGAGAGAAAAGTTTACTAATGAGAATAAACTATATTATTTAGGGGGAATTAAAAATACAGTGAGGGATTCAAGGACATAAAGTTAATACTAGTAAAATTTTAATTAATAAGCCAGGTTTTCTTAAGATAAATTTAAATTATTAATTATTTTAATTATATATAATCTTCCCCAGAAAATATAATTTATTATTTTTAAAATATAACTTTTTGGTTTAAAAATTAAATTATTCTGATGCTTTTGAAATTACTGTGGTTCTTAAAACCCCTAAAGAAGTGTCTAAAAGTATGCAATAAAATTTTGGTTTTATAAAGATGCAGTGTTATATTGTTTTTGAACGATTTTAAATGTTTTATGAATTATAAATTGTATTGTTTTTTAAATCACCCTGCAACAATACAATATTAATCAAAAAATGTAAAGAATGGGAATCAATTATTTTATAATAAATTTAAAATAACACCATAAAATTTCTCTCTATGTACGCACACATAAAAATGAGTCAATAATAAAGCAGAAATTGTATTTAAACGCAGCCTGTAATTAATTATCTGCATTGGCATCCACCACCCCAACCTACCTCCCTCCACAGCGAAGTTCTGTGTTGATCGCATGCCAAACAGTGCCCACAATAAATTAATGAACCGAAAAACAATTATCATAAATAGCAGCGGCAACTTTTGCCATGAACTGATTTACAATTCTATGTAAGTATATGTTGCCGTTGCGCGAATACATTGTGAAATATTTAACATATTGCAATTACAACTGGTGGATAAATACATACAAGTGACTTATCAGCTCAAAGCGCCTGAAGTTTTTCCTTTTAATTTGGATTTATGTATACATAACTGCTGACACTTCCAAACAGGGCTAAAATTCAGGAGAATTTATAAATCCAATGGTAACTGAAGCCATATTTTTTACTTAATTAATAAATTAAATAAATGTGAATTTATTTTTTGTGTTTATTCTTGACTTAATATCAATACACACAGCCAAAAGAAGTTTATAAATTGTGGGAATTAGTTTGAATAGAATACTAAATGTAAAATGTAATAAAATATGTTATTAATCCTTTTTTATTTTGCTTTTTTTATATCTTTATAATTAAATAAAAATTTTGTTGTAATATTTATTTCCCGAAAACACCACTTATTAGTCTGTAAATCCCTTACCATTTACTACGAATTTCCCTGGCGACACCAGAACCCAGAAAAAAAGCTGAGAAAAGGCAACAGAAACGACGGCAATTAAAATGTGAAAACGCAAATTGCGCTTTATTTCCAGATTCCCAGGGACCTGCTCGGCAAATGTTTGTTTCGTTTGCTAATTTCGCCTTAAAAGCTCTCCGTTTCAAGTGTCTGCATATGGCGAAAAGAGGAGATTCCAAATGCTAAATGGGAACTGAGAACTGCCGGCTAATCAGCGGCACGTCAAACGCCTACGCAAGAATGCGTTCGTGGAAAAGGCGCAGGAAAATGGAAAAGCTTGCCAGACTTAGCAGACAAAAACGTTCGTTTATGATATTGAAAACTATAGTTCTACTGGTTCCTTGACTTTTTCATTGGCATTACAGTATTTTCTTTATATTTAAACTTATACAGAAACCCAAAAGAATAAAGTTTAAGTAAACAAATTAACAAAATTGATTTTGAATAAATAAATCACAATTTGCGCTTGGTCCTTCCCTTCGAAGGTGCTGCTTGGGGCGTGGATGTGGCCTGGGCCTCTGATAATTTCCCAACATCCGCCTTATCTAGGCTGGACACAGTCTTGGCAGCCACTAGTTTCTTGACCGCCTTCACTTTCGGCACGGTGGTTTTGGTTTGAGCCAGGGTTCCTATAGATTTACGCGGCTTTTTGGACTTTCCCGCCTCGGAAGAGTTTGCCTTGGCCTTGGCCTTGGCCGCCTTTTTTACTGGCATTTCATCGTTAGTTGGTGTATCCAGCAGAGCTCTGGCGGCAACCGAGGCGGCAGTCTTAGCCTTTGGTGGAACATCTTTGGTACCATTCTCGGTTTTCTTCTTTTTGGTGGCCTGTAGAGAGAGAAAGTTATCCGTGTTTATGGGAAATCGCTAAAAACTCTGTTAAAATGTAGCCCTACCTGGTTGGTTTTCCTCTCAGATGGCTTGCCTGGCTTTTCCTTTTTGGCTGCCGCTTTTGCCTCACCCTTTACAGCCTTCTTAGCCGTCTTCTTTTTCATGGCCTTCTTCTTTTCTTTCTCCTGGGCCTTGGATTTCTTTAGCTTCTCTTTTTGCTTTTCCTTGGCCTGCTTCATTTTCTCAATGCTGGCCGTCTTTGTGGCTTGGGTCACCTTATAGGATAGCTTCACCATCTCCAGTTTGCCAGTGGCCACGCCCATCTTGAGAGCTCTGCTCATTGTCCGTATTTGGCGCTTCTCATCCTCCCAGGGATAACCATTTTCCCTTAGATACTTCATTATGGCCCTTAACGATGATCCCGAACGATCCTTAAGATTTTCGATTGCCATTATGGCCAAGTCGATGAAGGGTAACTTCTTTTTCGTAACCTCTGACTTTACTTTTTTCTGGGATTTAACGAGAAGATCGAGCGGCGCCATTTTGGATCCATCATCGGGCGGCGGAGTGGGATAGGGATGCCGATCGGATGCCTTATCACCATCTAGTGAATCCTCGGATGCAGAGTTTTCCTCAGCCTCCATCTCCTTGTCCTTCTCCATCTCCTCTTCCTCCTCCTCCTCCTCCTCTTGACTCAGCTCCTCATCTTCTTCGGAAGCAGCTGGCGATGCAGCTTCCTCATCCTCGGACATATCCTCGTCCTCAGATTGTTGATTTTTTACCGGCTTCATTTTATTCTTATTTATATAAAACTTGCACAAATATATATATATTACTTAACAACACCAAGACAATTTATATCAAGTTTACGTAAAGAAAAACGAAAATTATAAAACACAACTTGACTGCAGACTTTGAAGAGTTTGAATAAATTTGAGAGATTAGAAAAGGCAGCGGTCAAAGCTCTACTAAGGAACGGTAAACCAAAACCCTATACAGATTATAGATAAAGATAAAGCAGTATAAAAAGAAAACCAAAAATGGAGTAGGGACAATAAATAGAGATAAATAAAGCTTTGGAATCAAATTAGAGTAGAGAATGTTAAGTACAGTGAAAGTTGCATGGAAATAATTTACAAATTGAACTAAAAATATACATGAAAAATAAGTATTCTTCGATCTAAAAAATATAAGCTGTTGTAAAAATGTAATTTTATGTTTTTAAAATATACCTTTGATCCTTTCAAAAACATAAATATATAAAAATATACAAAATTGTTTGAAAAAAATGTATGTTTTGCTAACTTACAATAATATATTTATATTCATTTCTTCAACTTAACTCTCAATTTTAATAAATATTATGGCAAAAAGAGAATTCCAAATGCTAAATGCTAAATGGGAATTGAGAACTGCCGGCTAATCAGCGGCACATCAAACGCCTACGCAAGAATGCGCTCGCGGAAAAGGCGCAGAAAAAGCGAAACTGGATACAGGAGAGCCGAGACCTGGGGAAGAGAGGACAGAAGACGGAGGAGGAATGAAGCTTTGGAAGATGCAGAGATGGCAAAAGACGATGACAGGGCAGGGCCAGGCAGGCCACCAATGGAGGCAATCGACAACTGAGGCGGTCCAAAGGGGGCTAAAAAGTTGGCGTTGCGACAAATTTCTATACCGTGTAAAAGGAGGATTCATGGGGTATATTAGCGGTATTAAATATATATTAAATAATTAATATTTCATAAAAATCTTTATAAAAAAGGAATTAAGTTAAGGAAATAAAATGTCATTAAAAAAAATATCAGAACTTAGAGAAATTTTTAATTGAATTAAATACGATGAAAAGACGACAATAAAATTTAAGATAATATTTTTAAAATAGTTATTTCGTTAACAATAATAAAAAATAAGTGTTAATAAATATAAGAAATATTAAATAGTTTCCTAAAGTCTTCCCAACATAAAAATGATACCCAAAAACCTCATTAATTTTTATTGTAGGGCATTTTAAGAGGAATATATTCAGTTGCTTATGAAGGATAAACCTTTAGTCTATACAAATTCATTAAATAAGACGCGATACTCAATCTTACTTTTATACTCCACCAAGTGCCCCCACTCCCTTGCCAGCTCTTCTGCTGCATCTCCCTCGCGGCCTTCACTTTGTTTGTCGTTGCCCCGTTTTGCGTGCGCACTTTTAATTGCAATTGAATTTTAATTACTGCGTTGTCAGCAAAGAATGTTGCAGCCAGCCGTTTAAGTGCCGACAGGCAGTGCGAGAAACAGCGGGTCAGAAGAGGGACAATGGGACCGAGAGACCATCATCAGACCAGGAGCAACAGGAGGAGCAGCAGCAGCAACTTAGCCCGTCGGCAACAATTGCTGTCTGGTTAGTAGCGGCAATTGCATACACGCCAAATAAAATTGTTTATAAGGCCAAGAAAATGTTAACAAATGAAGTAAGAAATTTTCCTTACAAAAATAAACAGTTTAAGAATAATTTTTACCCTATATAAGGGCTTAAAAATGGCTTTAATTACTCTTAAAAATTATTAAAAATCACAAACTTTGTTGAATTATTTTCCCAAGTGCACCCTAAGGATGGAATCAACTGCTAACTGCTCCTGTGCCCCGCTCCTTTGACTTATTTACAGCTTTTGTGTCTTCGACAGAGTGAAAGAACGAGAGGCCAGCAGCAATTAAATGAACGACACAGCCGACGGCAGTTGATGTTCCAAGAGTTGCGTCCGCTTTCGCGTTCGCGTTTCGGCTTCGCCCTTCATTAATCAGCAGCAATATAAATGTGATGATCCGATAACGTTTATCGACTGCTGATGACTCTATTTACTGTCCCCTCGCTCCCGAGTCTAGATAACCTAATGAAGCAGCCCCGCCCACCCACTGCCCTGTCCCCATCTGCAATTAGGAATGTCTGGGCCTTTTTGATTGAGTCGCAAGACGCCGACTCTGATGGGCTCTTGTCTGGACGGCGCTCAGATAATTTATAATTTAGCCAAGATGCGAGATTCTTTCAAACGCTTTTATAATTGATTTAAGATTTATCAGACGGGTTAATGGGTAGTTAAACAGGCTGCGAGTAATCGATACCCTTGATAAAGAGGCCTTTCTGTTTGGATTTTCGAACCAGTAGTGGCCATAAAACCTAATGGGGAAGCTAATCGGTTTGTTTTTAGTTTCATTTAAAAAAGTTTCCATTGGTAAATATGTTTTATTATCAATTAAACTCTTTGTTAATTCATCTATAACCAAACTTTTAAAAAAAATCCTTCTTTTTATAATTTAAATAATCAATTCAATGAATAAATACCAAATATATTTTTTAAAATCACTAAAAATATGACATATTTTCCATTTTCCCAGCAGGTGCACATAAAATGATCACACTTACTACACACACAACCCCAAAAAAAAAAAAAAACATTATAACAAAAACAAAAAATATATAATCTGGTGACTGCGGGTGACATTTCCCTTTTTTTTCTTCCCCCTCGAGGGCCACAGCGAGCAACTTCACCAATCAACGGCGAAAATAACAAAATGTCAAACAGAACGCATGCAACAATTTATTTAAATACCTCAACCTCATCAAATTTAAGTTAACACACCCCAAGCATCGCCATCGCCAACGCCATCAAGCATTACGACAGACGACGGCGGCGACGACGACACAGCCAGAGTCAGAGCGAAATGAAAATGAAAATGAAAATGAAAATTCAATTTTCCACCTAAACGCAGACACCGCATCAATTTTGAAAATGCTTTTGCCCGGCAATGAAAACGATTTGTTGTGTTTGACGAAGAGCCAGCAGCCAGGCACAGCGATAGTAGGGTGGCCAAACGGGGGAAAATCGTATGCCAACGGGGGGAAAAAGCGGAAAAGCCACGCAAGTGGAGCCCCAGACAGAGAGCGGCACTCAAATCGGCAGCCAAGAAGTCAACACGGAACGTCGTTTTCGATGTCGATGCTAAAGAGATGCAGGCGGTTCCTCCGAGCAGCAGAAGAATGACGACGACCAAGAGAAACTGACAGGACACTGAAAGGAAAATTACTAGGGGGAAAATTAAAGGATAACCCAAGCAATGAATGTTTTTCTAAAAACAAAGGAGGTAGGAAAATTCTTAAACCCTATAATATCTATACACTTTATGTATCTTAATTGTAATTTTGTAATAAACTCTACTTTTCCTCGCCGTGTAGCAATTTCGACTCGGCAAAGGAGTAGCACTGTGGGTGTGGGCACTGGCAATGGGGATATGTGGAGTGGATATGACCCGCCGATCCAAACTGCAGACAATTAAAATAGCTCTATGGTATGTGTGAGTGCGTCAAGGCGCCCACACAAAACCATATCTTGGTGTATATCTTCGATAATCTTGGCGTGTTGATTTATGCAACAGTTTCCAATGTTTTGATCGATCATTCTTCCCAGTCTCAATACCAATCTCAACCCGCTCTCGCTCCGACTGTATTAAAAACATTTAATTAGCTTTTATTGACCATTAAGATTCCAATCGTGGCTGGAACAGTAGCAGGCCACAGCATGGAATACACCCACCGCCGCTTTCTACAACACTTATTTATACACTTTTAGCTTTATTACTTTACTTTATATTTTATGGCTGGGGCAGCAGCGAAATATTTATGATATTTATGTTACAACAAAAGAGCAAAAGTGAGCCAGCGAACGTGAAACGAAATTCTTTTTTTCTTTTCTTTTGACTAAAATCGAAATAAAAACATACAAATTAATTAAAGTCAATAAAGTAAATTAAATGTGGCCCAGGGTCTCGGACCCCTTTTAATGGGGCGGCGCCCACAGTCGTCTTCTCTTCTCTTCTCGGTTGGTTTATGGCCGAAAAACTCCGGCTAGGAGCCTCCTCTGCCCTGTGAGCGATCATCATCATCATTGTGGCAGACTGGCATGCACTTCGCTGCCAATTTAATGGCGTTTTTACAACTTGAAAGATTCGTGCCTGCCACGCCGTTTTGAGCGATGATGTTTTTCGGGCATGGGGAGAAATATAGGAATGCCTTCTGTTGGGTGCTGCTGCTGGGCTCCCTCGCTAAACGCACAAGAAATGCAGCGCAGCGAATGTCATTAGAACATAAAAATGATATTAATTGCATGCGAGAGTGCAGGCAGGCAGGCAACCCAGGGGCCAAGGCATGGAGATGGAACTGTAAATGAGGATGAGCAGGGAATGCTTCTCCTCGAGGCAGTGCCACATGGCAAACGCAATAGAAACGTCAGTGTTATGATGATGGAATATTATGGTGCTCTTGCGAGGTGTTGCGACACCGAGAGCCCTTGGGTTTTTGGGTTATTTGGGAGAGCAAGAACGATCCACTTAAGAAGAGAGCGAAAAACAATAAAAATGTAAAGGCAAACTGATGGATATCACACTCTAACAGTGGCTGCTGTATGTATAATTATATCAAAAAATAAAAGAGATTCTAATACTCAAAATTTATAAACTTTAAGAGGTTTGTAGTACAGTATTCTTATAAAATTCAATATCCGATATTTTCAATAATTATTCCATAATTTTCAAGATTTATTTCCATCCCATATTAAAAATTCCTTCCAATTCCCTACCTATCTATCTTGAGTGATCCACAAAAATCCATAAAGTGCCCAGAGAGTCAAAGTGATCCACTTACGTCTCTGTATTTTGTATGGCGCTCTTTAATGGCAACGCCTGCCAGAGCGATCCCATAGCGCTGATAAATAATAAAAATTAAAAATAAATTAACACCTAGTAAAGATGCATTGGACTGGGGCGACTGGTTCTCCAACTGTGTCCCTGCTTCTGTCATTACTTGGGTACGGGAATGAGGGGGGAGACCTGGTTTCGAATGTTGTGCCGGCCCGCAGACAGCTTAAAAATAGCGCAAAAGTAATTAAAAACGAAAATATAAAAGCAAGAGACAAACGCACACACACACAACACACGCACACCCAACCCGTATCCCCACCAAACAACAGACGAAAAAAAAAAAGGAAAATAAATAAAAATTATGCTCGCCTATATTGAATTTAACAAGCGCAACGCCGCTGCTGCAGGCAGAGATCAAAGGAGGCAGGAGAGCTCCGGGATGCTGGGGATTCCGGATGGGATGCCGATGCCTGAAAGTGTTGCCCTGCCCCGATAATGATGATGCTAATGCAGTTGACATTTTATGTGGCCATAGAATGCCGGGCATGGCCGATAATTAAATGCAATAATAATTCAATTTAATTAGCTGGCAGCTGGCTGGCTGGCTGGCCTGCTCCCTGTCGTCGTCGTCATCATCGTCGTCGAGGCCCAAGGGGAGTATTTAAATATTGATGGATTGATTAGCATAATATTTGGTTTATGATTTCACATTGTTTGGGGATTTGGTTTAACGGCACCAGCAGCAGCTAATTGAAACACCTTAAAAGAGGTCATTAGTTATACAACATCTGTCACGGCCGATGATTATTTATACAGTAGTGTGTTTATTTGAGAATCAAAACTAAGAGAGTTGTGTGTTTGCCTTGGCATTATTTGATTAAATTATTGGAGGTATTGATAGATAGAACAGACTGTATAATAGACTAAATAATAAACAGAACATACATACAATTGAAGCCTAACTACAATTTACTTCAAGTTATTATCTTCTCTCTAATGCTTTAAGTTTTAACAGTTAATCATAACTATCTTAAATATTTCCCACAAAAACACTTATATATTCACCGAACTCTAAAAAATTGTTAGTTACTTACTACAAACTATCTTACATTGGCTGATAAATCCGATTTGGTGTGAGCTTTTAATAAGCCACACACAAACACAACCTTCTTTATGCATATGTATGTATGTATCCTTAGCCAGAAGCTTTCACGGACACAATGGCCATGCTGGAGATATTTCATTGAATCAATTAACGCTGGACATGGCATTATAATTACTGTCTGCTGGCAGACACAACCAAAAACGCACACCTCCCTCCAGGACACGCACACACACAGGACCCCCATCATCCACCCACACACAAGCAAGGTCGCCCCGAAGCGACGGAGCAGCAGGGACATGTTCATTTCTTCATTGATAACCCGTAGAAGGGAAGCGAACGGTGAGAAACGAGAAGTGAAGCTCATCCTGGCCTCGTTGCTTAACCAACTGTAACAATCCTGAGCTGAAGGAGAGCGACCGAGAGGCCCACAGCAGAAAGAGAGATAGACAGATGGGTGGAAAGAGAGATGGCCAGAGAGAACTTACGCAAACAGAAGTCGAAGGATGCAGCTCACACACTGAGAGAAAAACAACAACTAATGAATTAGATAATATTACATTTTTTAAATTTATTATTAATTTTATTAATACAATTTGAAACCTATTTAGATATCCTATTAAAATATTATATTTATATTATTATGCCGACAGACTACGCCTTCTGGACCTGCCCTCTCTTAAGGATCGTCGTACCTGCCATGGCGTGATGTTCCTGCATAAATTAATAAATGGATATATTTTTTCCAGTAATCTTCTTAAGCAAATACGCTTTTCAGTTCCTTCTAGGCCATCACGTTACTTTCGGCCTATAGCTTTGGATATTTGTAAAACTAATTTCGAGGCACACGATCCTTTTCGCGTTTTGTGTTCGCTTTACAACGACATGTACTCTCTTTTATATTTTGAAATGTCATTAGACTTTAACAAAAATAATATTTTAAGACACCTATCCTTGCCTCTGACCACCTGATGTGAGTCGGAGCATATCATTAAAAAACACTCCTTATCCGGTCTGAGGTAAGGATATGGATTCAAAATGGCAGATATTTGCTATTCTTAATAAATAAATAAATAAATAAATAAATAAATAAATTATTATTATTATTATTATTATTATTATATATTTTGGAAATTATATACTACAATTAAAACTTAAATTTAATAGGTTATATATTCTAATATCACATATATAGCAAAAGTTATATTTAAAAAAAATCTTTGTAAAATATAATTTTGTGTTGATTATTATACCAAACAAATTACATATTTCAATGAATTCTTAGTCAAGTTAGCTTTATTTTTTTCACTGCATCAGTAAAACAAAAATTTGCTCGTATTAAAGCAAAATAATGAAGTGAAAATGGCAACAATGTGATTACACACAGTCATAGACCCAAAGCCATAATAAATTGTTCCGTAGGAGGGAGAGGTCAGTGAGCGCGAGGGGAGGCAGGTGTGAGAGGGTGACACAGCGCACTCCAAACTGCGTCGGCGCCACTCAAAATGTTGCCAACACACACAGACACACACACACACGCAGCAGGCAACATGTTGCTAATGGCTAACTTGTTGGATGCAGCAGCAGCAGCAGCTTGCCCGCGCTTCATTAATTTCCATCCGCTTTTCCAGGGGTTGGGGAGGTAGGGAAAAACTTTTTGCGCCCGTCTCGTGATTTGTCTGGCAAACAATTTCCGAAATGCGATTGCTTAAACGCAATTCGAAAAGTTATTAATTGAGCAGGCCCGTAATGAACTCATTTACAGTTCGTAATGTGCCCCCATTACGGACACACAAGCAGGCAGCTGTGGACTCCACTCGATGGCAACATTACGCCGCGTTAAATGGCTTGTAATGATGACTCCAAGGGGTCGGGGGAAATGGGGCGGGAGGGTAAATAGGGCTAAATGTGTCCAATCACTCGAGGGTGCATTAAAGGGGGGGCGGCCAGGGACTGGGACTTGGGGGCAAGCAAATGTCAGACAGCGTTTCTCCATTTGCCAACCCCGTCTCGATATGGATATGACTGCTTCTAATGGACAATGGATACACACACACACACACTCAGTCACGATTTGTATCTTATCGAGTGTTTCGTACAGCAAAACTTTAGCCCCCAAATGGGATTTGCGAAATGACAAGTTATACTCGGACTACACGATGATAACATTTCACTCAGATTATGTTTGTTTCCAAGCAATATATACCTTAACTGCTTAATTTTGGGATTTTAGTATCCAAGTATGCTTTATGAAAGAGGGTTTTTCTTTTCACTAAAAGTTCGCGAAAGAGAGCTTGCCCGAGGAACCCATTAAAAAGGTTGTCGAAGGAGCTGTTCAATTTTATATTAATTCCATTCAAATTGCTTGTACATTGCAGGATAAGTGTGGAAACAAAATGTAGATCGAGAAAGACCAAACTATCTCGGTCTAAAATCCTTGTTCACCTTTATCCTGCAATGTACAAGCAAATTAGCAACAACAGCTTGTAAGTTTTACTCTGTGGCGAACAAAAAACACTCTCAGACCAGAAACCAAGGAGAAAATTCTATAACGAGACCATTCTCTTAAGTTTCCTTTCTTCTTTCTTTTGTCTTGGTTAAGAACCCGAAACATTTTATGGGTTAAGCTAAATATAAGATCTCTAATTCACACTTTTAAATCCTTCAATTATTTAAGACTAACCTACGTACGATTTTATATTTTTTCAGACTTCCCTTTATTCGTTTAGTACATAATTTCCAATCTTAAGTAGGCCTTGAATACAATACAATGTTCAATAAGAATTAGCCAACTCAAAATCAAACAAGACAAAGCAAAACCCAAACACAAAACATCGTATCGTTCAGTAAAGAACCATAAATATACTTTATTTTTGAGTCGTATTATTTGTTTTAGTTTACTTACGCTTTCGGCTACTTCCATGGAGGAGTATCTAAACATTGAAGAAAGAGATAGGGTCGCTAATCAACAAATTGGCGATGCGGCGGCCGGTGATGCGGGCAATGATGAACCGCACCAGCTGAGGCGGAACCACCGACGGATCTATAACGCACCCCGCGACCCTGCTCTTATCCAGGTGGTGCAAGGCTACAATGCCCTGCCGCGACCGTTGAGGCCGCGTAAGAAGCGGAGCACCTTTACCATGGCCAGAAAGGCAACGCTGCTCGACGACCTGTATCCGCCGGAGATGTCAGCGCTTTTGGACAACGCCAAGCGGGCGGCAATGCAGGCGGTCAGCGAGGAGCAGCGGAGCGAGTACTTTGCCAACTACCTCGTCGAGCACATGACCAGTCAGAATTATCCCAACGGCATGGGTCTGCCAGATCGTTGGGGTAAGTTCTAATTGGCCGTGGTCTGTGCGAGGAAGTCAGGAAGGAAGAGAGCCGGGATAAGTGTTTGCAATCAAGCTGAGTGAAAGCCAGGATTCATACAACAGGTAAATTAAATAAAAAGATATTAGAGACTAATAATCAAACCCTAAAATCTGTAGATATTTCTCCCAGGTTTCATGCCACAAAAAAATAGAAAATTAAAAAAAAATAACCCAGGGTTCCGAAGGCTAATGGTAACACAGAAATACGCTTGATTGAACTTTTATGACTTGAACTAATTTGCGAACTATCCGGACTGCTCTGAATATTTTCTCAACTCAGCAAAGGTACATATATGATCTTAACTGCCACCTGTACTTGATTTACTTACAAGCGAATGGTTAAAAAGTAGCTGTGGATTCTATATTGTCCAATAAACCAAAAAAAAAAACAAGCTAGATAACTTAGTGTTTTATTCCTACAACAAAAATTCGGAAAGAAGTATCTAAAGGTTCTTAAAATAAATAAAATAAATTACCAAATATTCTTTTTACATTCCTAAAATTCTTTTAATTTAAACACAGAAACAACCATCCAAACTGTTAATAAAGCATTTACAAATCCAATAAAGACTCAATTTTGCACTCTACGCACTCATATACAAATCAAAGTTTTTTATTTGATTTGGTTGCCTGAAGGCAACCGAAAAATTCATGAAATTGACAATTAATAAACTTCAAATTGGAAGCCGCACATAACTCCACCACCTGCTCCTCCCATTCTGGGCCATCGAAAACAAAGGATTTATAGGGCACACACACGTATGGATGCCAATTGGCCACTGACAATGGCCACAATGAACGGGCGGCAACTGGTAGCCAGCAGTGTAGACAAAGGCCGGCCGAAACGGACAATTGCCCGAAGTGTAGCAAATAAATACAAAATGCAAAAGATAATTGCAATCAAAGCCACAAAATGTAGCCAAAAGGCTTATAAATTGTGGGTGGTGGTGGCGGCGGCGTCATTGGCCTCAGGGATGGGAATTTTCCCAAGGAATGGGGGACACACATTCACAGAGTGAAGGTAAACGTATTTAATTTCCTAAATGTGCTTCACATACCACACAGGCGGCACAAAAGATACAAACACACACTTTGCATTCTATATACAAATATACATTGCAGTCAGTTGCAGTTGCTGCTGCTGCTGCTGTGTTGCTCTGTTGCTGTGTTGCAATTGCAACATCAACCCAACAGCAACCCCCAAGAAGCGCTGGCAATTTACGGCCATTATTGCAACAGACTGGCAGCTTTATTATGTGCCACGCCCGCAACAAAATCACTGAGAGTAAAATTTAATTATTAAAAAGTATAAATATAAAAATATAATTAATAAATTATAATTATTTGTCAGGGTTACTAGCCTTTCGAAGATATTTACTAACCTTAGGAATACATTTTTTTAGATTTCAAGAAGGCTTAAAACTTTCTTTTAAAAATTTTAAGCTGCTATTGATGAAGTATTATCCTTTAATTTACAATTATCAAGTATTTCTTTCAGTGCTGGCAAATTTTGTGGGGCGACCCTGACAGGAAGTGTGGGTGGAGATTGCTGCTGCTGCTGCTGCTGCTGCTGCTGCTGCTGCTGCTGCCATAACTTTTTGTGGCTGCTTTTAGGCTGAGCTTTTGCATTTGCTTTTTGGCCGCTCTGTGATTTGGCGCTGCAAAATGGTAAATGGTGTGGCAAATGGTATTGGCCAAATTCAACAATGTTGTTTTTGTCGAACCGATCCGATCCGATTCGAGATACCACAGACCCACGCCCGCGCGCCTTCTAATTGAATTGAATTGCATTGCATTGAATTGAATTGAATTGAATTGATTTTCGGTTAGCTTTGTCTGCCTAATTGTTGCATTTACATGTGGCGGACACTGGCATGGGTCATTTTAAAAGCATTATATACACAGGAATAAAATTAAACAAAAGTGGGGGGCGAAGTACTAGCATTTAAAACGTAATTATGGCTTGTTGCAAGCAAGGGTTGATTAATCAACCGAATGCCACACACATCGCTGAAACGCAGAACGTGCTACAATCTGACAATCGAGTTGCAGGGCACTTCCAACCCATTCTTCTGCCATTGTTTGAGTCTCCTCTCCGAGTTGTGTATTTTTGGGGTTGTTTCCCTGGCGGGCAAATGAATGCACGAAATGTGATTGATGCTCAGCCGCTATGACCACTCTCCTCAACATCATCTACTGTTGTCCTTGGTGTCTTTGATCTATGACCATTGCAACAACCACCCAATTCTCCGCCACCTTGGCCACTGTTGAGTAATTGATTTTTAACTCAAGCCCCCAAATAAAAAGTGGCTCATGTACATTTGTACAAGTGCCTCGGTATGATTTCAATGTCGCGGCAATTCTTGTAATTTCTCCTTAATTATACATATATACACACTTAAGTTCGCATTAATTATTGTCACTGTAAATTCTCATGAAATCTCTCCCTCTCTCTGTCCTTCCCCCCTTTTGGAGAAACTCAAACTGCCCCGGATTTTGCCTACTCAGCAAAGTTTACGTACAAACAATTACAGCAACGCGGCAGAGCGCATGAACTTTAGCATAAAAATGACGACAACTTCAAATACTCTTTAAAGGGGTTTTAATGATTAGAAAATAAAAAACAATTTCGACACAGAAAAATAAATATAGAGAGTCATAAATTTTTCTAAGAAAATAAAACTATGATATGTTATTGTTTATTTAATTGTTTATTAAAAAAATAATTAAAAACTGGAATTTTAATAACAATATATAAAAATTTTAGATAATTTTGGAATTATAAAATAATATATTTATTAAATTAACAGTCGAATCTGGTTTTATTTGAAATCAACGAACCTCTTTCGTATAATTTCTTATGACTTTAAGTTAATAATAATAATAAAAATACCTAAACTTCATTATTTCATGTGTAATTCCTTATTGTTTTCCTTTAATACCCTGTCTAGAGTATCTAAGCTTCTGCATGACGTTGACTGACTTACATATTTCGTTTTTATTCTGTTGTATTTATGGGGAAACGTGTGCAGAAACTTTTCCACTTACAAACAATTCACAAGTAAAATACCTTGACTTTTGCTGCCCATGGAGAATATGGGCGGGGGTCTACTATTTTTTTTTTTTTCTTTCTTGTAGTTTTGTGAGGAGGAGGAAATGTCTGGGACTGTGACTGTGCCATTACCAAGGCTCTTATGGCCCCGCCACCGGCAGCACATATTGCACACACACAAATTGCTGGAAAATAAAGTCCAAGTACGCCAGCAACATAAACAGCAGCAGCAACATCCGCCAGAATGGCAAACTGAGCATCAGTTAAAGATACTTTTCTACATAAGAAGCGTGGGTGGGCGTGTGCATTCAGCAGACAAGACCCTCTCTTTAACCCCCCTGTTACGTTCCCCTGGAAGTCGGCTGTCTAAATACAAACGAGCGATTTGTATTTGCTAGTTGGCAACGGCAACAGCTACTTGGAACCATGGCAACATCTGCTCACAGTTTATTCTAAATAATCACACTCATCTTCAGAATCTCCCCTTTGGAGGAAGGAGTAGGAAATGAGGAAGCTAGTATCAGAAATCAAGGATAAGTTGGATAAAAAATGCAGTTAATGAAATTACTAGACTTATAGACTACCTCACTTCCTTTTGGCATCTTTTATTTCAGTGTAATAACCTAATTCCACGGTACTATATTATTCATTTCACTGCACCGACAACCGACAGGAATTTGATGGAATTTCCTGTAAACAGGCAACAGCAGCATACAGAACACACAGTCTATACGCTATGCCTAGAGAAGGGGACAGGACCAGACACAAGACAGACAAAACTCGTATAAACAGGCTTATGAGCTGCTTGCAGGGAATTGAAGGAAGGTCTATTGGCTTGTCCCAAGTCTTGTTGCTCTTTGTTGTTGCCTTTGTTGCCATTGCCATTGCCGGTTAAGCAAACAGACCAAACGCCACCACAGACAATCAGAAAGGCATTCAGCCAGAGAGAATGCCGAACACCAGCAGCAAAGCATAGCAAAAACACAGAGAGACACATATGCAGAGTTTTATATTTCATCCGAATTTTTTAATTTTTATACATATTTTAGTAAATATCTGGCTTAAATGGCATCTGCTTCAACTTGTTAGCATGTTAACAACAAATCAAAAGTCCCACAAAGAACTTGAGAAATGGTTTACTTGATCTGGGCAACACTTTTCCATAAATGCTTTAAAACTATGTATATTTTCGTAGTAAAATACTTGTGAATAAAAAGAAACTTAGTCGGAGAAATAGAGTGAAAGTAATTGGAATTTACTCGTAAATTCATTGGTGAATAAATGCTTTCAATTTATTGACGTATTTCAATTTGGAAAATCAATTTGTAATAAGTTTTATGGTATTAATTTATTGGGCAATTTTTAGTTGCATTTTTACGGATTCGTTTTAATTTTCTTTGCAGATTATTCAGACTAGATCATAGTGACTTGCATTTAAAAAATGTTTAATGTACTATAATCCAGTAGAAAAATAATAAAAAACTTTATCCTGTAGATAAATCAATATTAAGAATATTTAAAAAATTTAAAAAATAAATATCAAATCATAAATGCAACAATTTAATATTTGAATGCTTCAATAATATTCTCATAAATCTGATGAATTTTGCATAGGCCACAATTGATTTGCATATTTCATTCGAGAGCCCGCAAAATACTCAACGAGATATGGCCCCAAAAACGATGCGACAGTGAATTCTCTGGGTGATTCAGCTGGCATTTTGCGATCTTAATTAATGGCAATTTGTGATTCCGCCTCGCTCCGTCTCGGTTTCTGGGTAAGGGAGAGAGATGGACAGATGGCTGGCTGGCCGGGCCATTAACACATTTTAATCTGCCGTTGGGCGAATGGCTTTTGTGTGGTTTGGAGGAGGTATTCGTATTCGTATTCGTATTCGGAAGCTGGGAGCTGGGAGCTCCTCCGGGCCCCAAAAGCTGGCGCTCAGTCGCTCTTAATCATCAGCATAAGCAATAATGGGAAACAATTGCCATCTGCCGGCTGCCTTTTGCCATTGCCGTTTGCCGTTGCTGTTGCTGTTGCTGCCACTGAAATTGCTGAGCTGAGGCACAAACTTTTATTGCATTGCCATGTCAACAGTCGGAGCAAAAGCAAAAGCAGCAACAACAAAAGCAGAAGCAAAAGCAACAGCATCGCCCGGCAATTGCAATCTGTGTGTGTGCCATTGCACTTAAAATGCGAATCCGAAACCGACGGCGAATGCGAATGTGAATGCGAATTGTGACGCAAAATGAAGCTACTTCTGTGCCACTCTCAGATACAGATATGGTCAAAAAACCAGTGATGTCATTAGGTTACTTCAAAAGACAAGAGAATGTTGCAAGGAAAGCACTTTTGAAAAATATAAAAGCATAAAAATATTTAAAATTTAAAATATTTCATAAATTTCTTGTTTAATAAAGTACGATTTTTGTAAAATAAATTTTAAGAAATTTTTAATAAAGAAAACAACTTTTTCTGTAAGCCTGAATAGCACTAAAAAAAATTACTTAATTTAATTTTTAATATCAATTAAATTAGCTACTACAAATCCCTTTGAAAACAATCAAATGATAACGTTTAATAGCGAAAATTTTGCCAGCACTGTAGCAGACTCAGATACTGTTGCAAACTGTGGTGGTGGTGATGATGGAGCTGCCGCTGCAGCATGCCACATTCAATTAGTGCAACAACATATCCTGCCAGCAGTTGATGTTGCTCTCTTCCACGGCAGCAACAGCAGCAGCAGACTCCACAGTCCGGAGTCCGTAGTCCGGAGTCAGTGCTACACTTAATTTTATTCATTTGACAGTTGCAGCACAACGTCTCCACACACAGACACACTGGCACAAAGGCATGGGGCACATTCGAATCGCTGCCACACGTTCAGCAGCAATTAAGGTCATTCAAGGCAGGAGCAACAGCAGCAGCAACTGCATCAGCAGCAGCAGCAGCAACAACAAAGGAAATACTTTTTAATTATGACATTTTATTGAGTGAACATTTATGCAAAAATGACAAGACCTTTATTCCTTCTGCTGTCCACGGTCGCGTGAGGTTTTGAGCGACTTTTAATGAGCGGGTTAACAGGGTTGAACGAGTTGAACCATTGTTAAAGCAGTTTTACCATAATTTCTGGGGCGTGAGGACAGTTTTTTACCAAAATTCAAAGGAAACAAGAAATCAAGAATCTTAAATAAAGGGAGGGAAGGAGCTTAAAGTCCAGTTTGTGGCTTACAGCAAGACTTTGGCTAAGGCCTATAAGAAAGGATTTATAAAGAAATAATGTAGATTAATTTACAGTTCCCTTTTAATTGAATAAAGTCTAAGTTAAACCCAAAGCTCAACACCTTTTATTAGCCACTGTACTAGCAAATATCCCTTCCCATGTCCCATCAACCCCAATTAAGTCCAATAGAAATTCATGTTGCTCAGCGTAGCGTTCGT
Organism: Drosophila kikkawai; assembly: GCF_030179895.1. Taxonomy (NCBI): domain Eukaryota; kingdom Metazoa; phylum Arthropoda; class Insecta; order Diptera; family Drosophilidae; genus Drosophila; species Drosophila kikkawai. The sequence goes on along the minus strand of NC_091731.1, from coordinate 31,789,422 downwards.
CCTGAAATCAAATTGACACCCTAGATCACTCTTCTGAAGAGGAATTTAATTTGGGAAATATACATTTAACCCAGAGCTCGAGCCCTCATGCATATTTCACACATTTTAAATGTCGCAAAGCGCATAAAAATTCCATAAATACGCTAATGAAACACATGGCCATGGAAACACACACAGAGACACAGACATCGTCAGACAGGAAAAAAATAAAATAAAAACTGAAAAAGGACGCTGAGTTGGACAAGGAAAAGCGAGCAAAAGAGTTGCAAGAGGGGAGGCACAGACCACCCAGGCGGTGAGGGTGGCACCAACCCCTTTTTCGCCAATGCATTTTCATTTTATTTCCATTTATTTCAATTTCTTTCACCATCGATTCTTGTTTTTTTTTTGTCGATTTCTTGTTTGTTTGCCGAGATATATGTATGTACATTTATGGGGAAACACAAAAACGGAAACAATTTTAGCTGGGCGCCTGTGACTTTTGAATGCATTTGAAATTGCCAAATAGCAGTGTAACGATAACTGTATCCTGTATCTTTATTCCAATCTGCATGTGCAGCCTGTCTGGAATATTTGGCTTTTATGCAACCATTTAACAAACACACATCATAAAAATTCAATTCCATTCTGTGTTTACGTCGACTCCAGATGATATTGCTTTTTAATTGCGGACACGAGCGGAAATTGCTTTCACAAGCACAGAATGGGAATCAGAATCGTATCCACATCACACATCACACACACTCCACAACTCAGTCACTCAGTCACTCTCCCATCCAAATGGATACAACGACATTTTCTGGGTGGAAAGTCCAGGGAAAAGCGGGGAAATTGGTGCACAACTAGCTGTGCTGCGGAAGTGCGTTGATTGCAAGGCTGAACTGAGCTAGCTCCTTTTTGCCATTTGCCTGACCTCAAAAACTTTGACCTTTTTTTCCTCGCAAAAGCAGTTTATTCTCGTGTTTTTGTTTCGTTTTTAATTGCACCACATGCGCCATGCAATTTATAATTGGAATCAACTCCAGCACACCACCAACAGCCACCCACACTTGCAAACAAATGCACAGAGAAAAATAACTAAAGGGGCTTTTAAAAATAAATTAAATCAATAGAAATTAAAAACAACATTTTTATACCCTTGCAGGGTATTATAATTTCAGTCAGAAGTTTGCAACGCAGTGAAGGAGACCTTTCCGACCCTATAAAGTATATATATTCTTGATCAGCATCAACAGCCGAGTCGATCTAGCCATGCCCGTCTGTCCGTCTGTCCGTCTGTCTGTCTGTCTGTTTCTACGCAAACTAGTCCCTCAGTTTTAAAGCTATCTAAATGAAACTTTGCATATAGTCATCTATATGCTCTCACTGTTATATATGTCGGAACGGGCCGGATCGGACGACTATATCATATAGCTGCCATACAAATGTTCGATATATTTTTCGAAAAAAAATTAGAACTTAGCTGTTTTCCAGCATATGTGCACTATTTTTTACATATGACCATTTTATATTATTTCTGAATTTTGGTAAAAATTTTATGAAAATCGGACGACTATATCATATAGCTGCCATAGAAATGATCGGGAAATTAATAGAAAAAAAATTATAGATTCGTTGTTTTTCAACGTATTTTCATCTACTCCGGGATATAAGCTTATTTTATTATTCTAGAATTTTGGTATAAATTTCAAAAAGATCGGACAACTATATCATATAGCTGCCATATAAACGATCGGTAGATGTAGGGAAAATGTAAAGCTGGAAATGCAAAACTGTAACTGTCAAACTGTAAACATAATAAGTATAGGTAAAATGTAATGAAATAATATCTGCAAGGGTATACAAACTTCGGCGTGCCGAAGTTAGCTTCCTTTCTTGTTAATAATAAAATAACTCTCTTGACTCTTAAAAATAAATAAATGCAGAATTTATATTTATTTATTATTTTAAAAAAATTATAGTCTTGACCTTTAAAACAAAACTACTATTTATATATATATTTGTTTTTACAAATAATTATAATAAAAAAACCTAATAAAATATACATTAAATACTAATTATAAAAACACAAATTCATAATAGAAAAATTATTTATTTTTATCGCAAAATTTGTCCAATTATTTAAAGTGTTTTCTGACATTTCCCTAAACCCAGTAATTAAAATCGCGTTACCCTGGTTTTACTCGTAAATTTCGTAAATTCTTATTTAAATTCGTAGGTTTATTTTTTCCACTGTACATGAGCGAGCAGGCGCGCTCTCATTTAATATGAAAGTCACAGAATGTGAGCTAATTGAAAACACTTGCAATATTTATGAGCCGAGCAACATGTTGCTATGCCACTTGACTCTGCTCAGAGAGAGCAGCAGCAGCAGCAGCAGCACAGCTGGCAACATGTTGCCAAGCTAATAAAACAACAAAATGATTTTATTATAATGGATTTATAACGCAAGCCAAGAGCAAACATGCTATTAGACAGAGCCAGGGATATATAGAGAGGGAGAAAGAGAGAGCGTGAGTGAAAGAGAGGGAGATGGTGTGAGAGAGAGAAAGACTGAGAGACCGGAGATAAATGCACTTTTGAATTGAGACGCAAAGGCGGCAGTCCATTAAGCGCAATGTTGTTGTCATCATTTAATGCTTTTGTTGCCATCCTTGCACTGATCAGCAAATTTTAAATATATATAGATATTTTTAGGAATAAAATACTAGCATTAGTATAATTTTATTTAGTTATAACATATTGTTAAGAAAAAAACAGAAGTAATGGACAGTTTTAAGCATGAATTCATGTTCACGTCAAACAATTTTTTTAAAGAAAACTTAACATTTATTTAGTTTAAAATAGGATTGTGTTATGTTTCGAAAGATAAATCTTTCTAAAATAGTTCAAATTAGTTATATTTAATCTATAAGCTCGTTAAATTTTTGTAAATACAATTTTTGTAGTGAGTTTTGCACATTTCTGGCAAGTTTTACGAGTCAACTTCATGATTTAAGCCAGATATATTTTTAATAATATCCTTTTCTGTAGTACAGTGTTCTTCTGTACTCCCCTCTCTCCACTCATATTTCTTTCAGTGTATTTGTGAGAGCAATTTCAGCTTTGCGTGTGCGCATTTGCAGCTGATGTTGCCGCTGCTGCTGCTGTTGTTGCTGTTGCTGTCTTGTCTGCAGCATAAATGGGCCCCCACAGCGTCTCCTTAAGTGGAGATATTTATAATAAGTTTATTTGCTTGTACTCGCCAAGGCAACGTGGCACGAACAACAACAACAACAACAACGAAACCGAAGGGAACTAAGGACAACAACCAGAGCGACTGCAACACCGGAACAGCCAACATGCAACATGTTGCCGTGGCTGCTTGGGATGTTGCCCAGCTTGTTTGCCGCTGTTGGGCATTCACATTCACAATCACATTCGCAGTTGTAAATTGACGTTTTGCGTTAACGACCGAAACGTAGCCGTTTGCCGTCGTCATCATCGCCGTTTTGCTTTGCGTTGCCTTGTTGCGTCGGTTCAAATCCCATCAGCAACATCATCAAACAAACAGAACAGAACAGAACGCTCGTGTTTCCGTGAACTCATCGCTTTTTTGCTGGCTGGGAAAGTAAGGCAATTTTCGTGTGTGTGTGAACTGGCAGCAAATCCGAATCCGAGTGTAAAGGCATCATCATCATCTGAGAAGCGGCATCATCCGCACCCCATGCAACGCACAATTTGTTTTGAATTGCAGCCTCAAAACATGATTTCATTTATGCAGTGATAAAAAACACAACTCAAGTGGATTTCTTTTAGGTATTTGGGAATAATTATTAAACAAAAATTATGGGCTTTTTTATAAAATTTAAAAATATTGAGGGAATATAGCCTAGAATGAAGGGTTTGTCAAGGCTAAGAAAGACTTTTAAAGGATTTACTTATGTCCCATTCATGAAATTATAGGTTTATATGAAAAATTATCAGAAAACTTTATACAATTTTATTAAATTATATTGCAAAATTATCATAAAACTAAATAGAATTTTATTTTTTTTAATTAAAAATGTAAAAAGCATACCAAAAATAGCTTAAATATTTTTAGCTTATTTATAAAAATCTAGAATTTAAAAGAATATGCTTATATTCACTTTCTAGGACTCTTATTGAAATTATGGTAGCCACAATTCTTGTTTAAATTGATTAAGTAAGCCTTAAAAAGTCTTAAAAAATATTAGAAAATAATTAAAACTAAAATTTGTGATAATTTCTTGTTAAAATGTTATCTCAAGACGTAATTATTTCCATTAAATCTTTTGCTACGGAACTCCAATTTCCTATAAGATAAGTAAAGTAAAGTAGTATCCTTATCCTTATTTTTTCCCAGTGCATCCGTGTTTATTTGAAGTGACTTCCACGTCGTTTCCTCCTCGCTCCCTTGTCTCGTTCATCTCGCTTCTATTCAAGTGTATCTAAATTGCTTCATCTTCGTTTTGTGCAGCAGCAGCAGCATCAGAATCTTGTTGATGTTATTTCTTGTTTCATATTTTCGAAGTTATTTTTAGCATTCTGCCCGCCCTTTTTTTTCAATCCCTTTTTGTGTGTGTGTGTGTGTGTGTGTGTGTGTGCGAATCCTCCTCAATTCAATTCAATTTGCAGCCCGTACAATTTAAATGAGCAATCAGGGCACTCACAGCTTGGCCATTGTTATTGCCGCCGTTTCAGTTGCTGTATGTTGCTATAGCCTCGGCGGCGACTCCCATTGTTGCTGCCATTGGATGCCCTAATGATGATGCTGGGGGGCTTAAACTGTTGCTCCGGCAATCGAAACGCGAATAAGAGTTCATTGGGTTCATCTGACCGCCAGCAGATTAGGTTCCCGGGAAAACAACAACATAAAAACAGCAAAAATAAAAATCTAAAACCCAAAACCCAAGTAATTAAAGATTGTTATCTTCGATGGCAAGCTAGAAATAGCAAAGTAATTATTTTGGATGGAACCAACTCTTTATAATTAATTTCTAGGTTGGACAATTTTCAACTAAATAGATTTTAAAATCATTAAAAAAATTTTTAAATACTCAAACTAAATTGCAGATTATATATTAAATATAAAATAATCCTAGGTTTATTTTTACGTTCTTTTTAAATAATTTCCTATCGATAATACATCACCTTAAATACATAATCGGTAATTTCATCAGCTGTAATTTATGATAATCATTGGAATTTCATTTATTTCACCAATTGAATCCAATTTAATCATTCGCGAATATAGAATTCGCGATAACCTAAAAATAAACGGCAATCAAACATTCATGGCCATGAGTAATTGGCCTTATCAAAAGCATAACATCGCCCCATTAATAATCGCACCCTTATAGCTAATTGAGCTGTCGCCCCTCTTCGTATAACTTATAATTATTATTAAAAAAAAAAAAGAGAAATAAAAAAGACACGCACACACTCACGTTGCTGACTAACAACAAATTGAATTACGACACATTCCTGTAAAGACAATGAATGGCTTTTGTGTGTGCGGTGACCCAAAGCGACGTTCTCAGGAAATGAAATTATACACCAATTATTGCCAACAACGGCAAACGGCAACAGCAAGAGCCAAAGCAAAGGCAAAAGCAAAATGCTTTTAAAGAAATTGGAAAGAGGCAGCCACCAGCCCAGCCAGGGTGGCTCGTGGTCGTTCAGACTCCGTTTGAAATGTGAAGCGAGCGAGAGCGGTGGATATGGCAACGAAATCTCAATAATTAATCAAATAATAAATCTCGGTGAGCAATTAAGAGGAGAAAGACAAAGCCAGCGAACCGAAAGGCCGAAAGCAATAAAAACCATTGAAAAGCCGTTGGCTCAGCATTAATTAGCGCTAAACGCCGTCGCAACACACAACATCGTCAAGCAGCAGCAGCACGGCAGCAACATGAACTCCTCGAAAGCAGCAACAGCAGCAGCAACAGCCGCAGCAGCATCCGCCGCCAACTTATTAAAGTATGTACATATAACTCAATTATGGAGAATTAAAAACAAACTCACACAGCCAGCGAACGTCGGCAATTTGCAATGCAAAAGATATACACTGAAAGTACATAGAGATTTTGATAAGAAATCAAAATTCTAGATTAAAAAGGGTTTATAAAAATATTATAGGAGTTATTTATTTGCTTTTGGATATTAAAGAAATATTTTGTGTTAAATTATGGGAAATTATTTAGGCTTTTTCTAGTCCTTAAAAAGAATATATATTACGAACTTTTACACCTCTATCGTAACAACATTTCAAAGAACATAATTTTATAAAAATTTATAAAGATTGTTAAAAAAAAATCTACAAAAAATATATTACAAAAAATCGCCTAATAACTCTCTAAGAAATGGTTTTAAAAAAACATATAATAATGGTGATGAAAGAAACATCAAATAAAGCTTAAAAAAATAGGAATATGCTTTTCTGCCAAAAGTAAAAATCAAAAGAATTTCCCTCCGTGTACCACGGATAAACTGAGACGCTGCGCCCAGGCAGGCCAGCAACAATCAAAGCAATAAAACACATTCAGCATTTAATAATCATGCCAACAACGAGCCAGAGAACGAGCCAGAGGGAGCCCATCACACACAGCCGTTCGCTTCGTTCCGTTCTCACTCGAAAAAAAAAAAATGAAACTCAAAGATACGCCACGAATGACGTTAGCAACATGTTGCTATGCTTGGCCCCCCCTCAGCCGAAATTTATGAGCGCTTCTCGGCATTCAAACACACAACACTCCGAAAGCACGTTCAACGAGATACAATTAAGCCGTAATGCATATGAAAATTTGTGTTTTATTGCCGTGCGTTATGTTCACGTGCTCTGGCAACAGTGTGTATCTATCTATCTCTATCTGTGTGGCTATAGTATAGCTCGCATCCGTATCTCTCTGCGCACCATAATTGTAATTATAGTAATATGTTTTATGATGGTTCGTTCTCGTTCCTCGTTTAGCAACCCCCGCACGCACAAACACACACACAGAGGCAGAGGCAGAGACAGTGTCTGCGTTTGGCCGAAATGTATCTAGATACATAATTGCCACATTCAGTCGTCGTTAAATAGTTGCACGGCGCAGTTCATACACAAGAGCAGCAGCAGCAGCAGCAGCAGCAGCAACAGCAGCAGCAACAGCACCAAGCAAGCACCAAGCAGCAACATTAGCAACAATCATCGTTGTTGTCGTCGTCGTCGTAGTCGCCGTCGTTTCAGTCGTCGTCGTTTTCGTGCTTTATAGCGCTCGCACTCACAAGTCGCTCAGAATCGCTGCCGTCGTGGTCGTGGTCGGTATCGGTATCGGATTCGTACTCGGAAATCCAGTTTACCCTCCTCTAGAGAGTTTTCGTCTGTTTTTGGCGTTTAATTTTTGCCGGTAAATCTCGCGACTTCCCCCACAGAGTCTTGTTATTCAATTAAAGCGTTAAATATTAAGAAGCAAAGCAAGAAAAACAAAATATTATAATTAGCCATGAGGCCATAGAAAAGAATGGGACTGCTGGTGGTAACTTAACTGAAATGAATTGAACTGAACAATCGACCCCCTCAGTGTACTATTTTAATTAAGTGTGTGCCGCAACAACAACAACAACAAAAGCAATTATAACAGCAACAACAACAACAACCATAACAAGTCACGCATATGTATCTGTATCTGTGTATCTCTTAGTGTGCCGCTTTTGTGTCCATTAGTCACACATGAAACTAATTAGCATTTCGTCGTCTGTTTGTTATTGTCGCGTTTGCTGGTCAAAAGAATTAGCGCGGGCAAACGGGGCAACGTCAAGCGCCATTATGCGATATCCCCTATATATGTAGTATATGTATATACAATAATTTGGTATTTATATATACCATAGCGCTGCTCTGGGATTCTTTCTTCTTTTAACAACTCAATTTTTTGTTTTTATTTACGCGCCCCATCATTTCTTTTATGATTTTTCGCTTGGAATTTCCCCATTAATTTGTTTATTTTGTGTGCGGCGACGCGTCGCTTGATTCCCACCGTCGGCAATCAGCAATCGAGTTTATAAGAAGACGGCACAACATGGTCAGCACAATTAACCAGCTCATCATCAAAGCCGAAACAGCAGCAATATCAGCAGAAGCAGCACACAGCACCAGCAGCACAGCACAGCACAGCAGCTACATCAACGGAATTATTAGCGACAAAAAAATATCACTGAGACAACTTCTAGACAACATAAATGAAGTCTTAAATATAAAACAGACCACTATAACTACATTTTCTTGTTACTTAACCTTCAATTTAAGCTTAAACCCGTTGGGAATTCTAAGCATCGATGCGAAGGCAATTTTATATTTTTAATAAATTTTTGACAACTTTAAACATTAAAGTCAAATTTTAAAGCCTAATATTTGCATTTAAACTATATTTAATAATAACAAATTAAATTTGTATGTATTTCCAAGTTTCCTGCTCTCCTTTTTTCATTCCCAACTTAACCTGTAAACATTTTTCTTGCCGTGTAAGCACTTCTGCCTATTGACGCTAATTGCTGGCTGGCGTATCTGCAAGATACTTTGGTCGCTCACACCTCACCGCCATTGTGTGTGCGCTGCTGTTGTTGTTGTTGCTTTGGCGTCGGCTTTTCTGCGCTGCGTATTGTGTGTGTGTGTTTGTTTTTTTTTTTTCCTTTATTTTTTTGCAGTATTTTTCATTTTTTTGTTATTGGAGGTTCGCACGCTCTGGACAGTGCGGCAATTTGTCAACGCGAGGCGTTCGCTGACAGGTTACGCAGCCGCACTGCCGGCAATTGATTTTCAATTCATTTTATTTGGCACACAAACACACACAACACACACACACCGGTAGCTCTCATAAATAAATTATAAAGCAGCAGCAAGCATGTGCAAAAAAGGAAATTTTGCATTTACATTTTGATTTTCATTTTCATTTTTGGGATGAAAAATATTTCAATTACTCAATTAAATTCGGTTGAACAAAAAGGTGTTATAAATAAAGCATTCATTCGGCTCAGTGTGTGAGTGTGATTGTGATTGTGAGTGCTATTATGAGTGTGTGATTGTGATTGTAACGTAATTGAAGTCCACTTTATGGTCGGCCGTGTGTTCGTTTCCCATTAATTACGCGGCCAGGCCATAAATGCTGTCGCTGCTCACTGGCTTATATTAATAATAAATAAGTAAGAGTAAATAAATAAACTATATAATGGATATAAAACGCTAAGGCTGCCATTTAAGTGCCAAAAAGTTCAACACAACCAGCTGAAAAGCGTATAAAAAATATTTAATGTTTAATGTAAAACAAAACAATTAAGCGAAAAGCAGTTTAAAAAAAAATATAAACAAACAAAACCAAAGTGAATTTTAAAATGTGACCCCTCAAAAGAAACACTAAAATTTCGCCGTCGGTACTTTGTCTCACAGAAGATTTCCTGAAATGTCACACAAAATATATACATACAACTATTTTAATTTAGACTTTCAAGGAATTACGAATGCAATTTAATTAAATACACACAATGTAAAGCTAACAAATGTTTTCACTTGTCTTTTGGTCTTACAAAGAAGAGAAAATGCAACAATCAAGTGCCTAATATATATATTTGAGTTAAGCGCATTTGGCAAATTAAATATTTCGCCACATTTTCAATATTTTAACGAGGCCAAAACAGGCGAATTGATAAATGAACACGAGACACGAAGTGAGGCAAGCGATTGCACAATAAATACAAATAAATTTAATTAAATTACAAAAGCATTATGCAGATAGAAGCGAGACGAGACAATGGGCTGCCAATTATGAAACCAGAACGCATTTCGAAAATAATTAAAAATTAAATAAATGAGCAACGTGCAGCTAATGCTGAAAAAAAAAAAGAGAGAAACGGCGAGAAAAAATACGAAAAAGGCCAGCCAAAATACATTAAAATTAATTCGCAAAAGCGCAAAGGCAAAACAATAATCAATAATTGTCAATTGGCTGGCTAATGAATTAATTACATTTATCTCTCCCGCTCTCGTCTTTGTGTCTCTTTTCTTTCATTTGTCAATTATTTTGTATCGTTTATTTTATATATTTTTTTGTATGGCATTTTGCTCTGTCTTTTTTCTGGCGGCTACCAAAGGCAATTTAATTAGGGAAAGTGGATTAATTTGCAACTCGTTAGACTAATTAAGGATTATAATCAGCAGCAGCAGCAGCACACAAACCAACGAGCCATGTAAAACGTCAGCGAAAAGGATAACAAAAAAGTGAAAAACAAAAGAAAAACCAAAAGGAAATTAAAACTGAATAAAAAGCACAGTGCGCCCACACATACCCGCGCGGCAATAAGGTGACCTTTGAAAGCCAACTATAAATAGATCGGCCATAAAAGTCGTTTACCACGAAACTACAACGAGAGTAAAAGCAGTGAGAAACGTTTAATTGGATTTTGGATACCACACCACCAAGAGAAACATCAACCATCCGCCCGAGTGGCCCCCTCACAGGTGAGTTTTACAGCGAGTACTTTTCCTATACAGAAATTATTTCAGGGAATTCCTAGAAATCTTACTATAGTGACAGGTCAAAGCCCAAGTCCTGATAAGGTATCACAAACATAGGCTTGCCGGATTCTAATCAATACTTTGATTACCTTGATTAAGCTGGGTCACACGTGTAATTGTATTATATTTATTCGGACAAACGCTTGGGTATAATAATACCAAAAAAGAAATGTGGGTTAAAGTTCAATAGATTTTCTAGGAAATACATTGTTTATAAACTGATAGACAGCTGCCGACCCTTGGCCTAAAAATTAATCTCAATTAAAAATTATAAAAATGTATGCTTTGCTATTTTTGAGACTTTCAGATAACACAAACTGAAATAAATAATAAACAACTATTATTTTAAATTAAAAAAATAATAGACAGCTGCCTAAAGTTTTAATTCCTTTTAAAATATTTATCTTGCTCAACTTCTACAACATTTTTCTTGTCAATTAGTTGAATATTCAAGTTAACATATCAAGTCTAAAATGAAAGGGGATTTGTCTCTTGACAAAAAAGTCATAAAATAGGCCAACAAACCTTTAAAATCAGATAAGAATATAGTTAATAGGGGAGCAGTTTTATACAGAATATTTATATATTTATTTTATATCAACTGGAAACTCCCAAAAAATAAATTGACCCATCGAACATGATAAATTACTTAAACTCTTATCACAACAACCCATTTAAACCAATGAGATATCAAATTAGTTAAATTTCTCTGTAATCACGTTGTTGACATATAATTAATTTCAATTTCATGATGATGCCGCTGCTTTTTGCGGCCCCGGCTCTCTTGTAAATGTTGTTGATTTTTGGTGCTGCCTGCACACTGATGACTACGTTAAAATGAGCTGCAAAATTGTATTTATTTTGTTACCCGCACTCCGTTTTCCAATTCTACATTCCCAATGTTGGTTGAGGCATATGGCAATATGGGCTGGATCAGCACTCTTGCCATTTATTACGGGTTTAGTAATCGCAATCGGGGAAAACATTGCCCTGACAATTGCAGCAACTATTCGGAATGTAAACAAATGATTACCAGAACCCGTAATAATAATAATAATAATAATGCTAAAGAAACAGAAACTGTCAATGACTGTGCATTTAGTTGAGTGTAAACTTCGGGAATATATGGGGATAATAATCGATGTGTTTGGGAGCAGGGATGATCACTAAATAACTATTTTAGAGCCACAGTGAACAAATTTAGGCTTTTAAGTTTCAAAGTAATTTAGAAATAATGCTTAACATTCAAGAAATAATACCTATTATTATAATATCTCAGCTGAAAAACCATTTCAATCAAATTGAATTTTATTTACAAGGCCAAAAACACTCGTTTAAACCAAGTTTATCATTTTTCTAAAGACTTAACAAGCCATAATAAATGCCAAATTAAATGTTAGTCAAGTGCTTCGTTTATTTTCCAATTTATTAGCCAGCAGACATTTAATTTCCATTACTGACTAACAATTAAAAGCCCGAAGCTTCGAACTTTTGCGCTTGAAAAGGCACTCACTCGATCTTTGATTGCCTTAGTTATGGTAATGTTTTTGCTTACACTACAAGCAGATACTATATGCCTCACAGATACGTTAGTCAAAGTCTCTGGGTGTGTGTGTGTGTGTGCTAATTACCATGCCGAGATAACAAAACTTAATATGAGTGCAAAAACTGGCTTTCTCTTGCCATCTGATATCTCTGGTATCTTTCCGAGCCCAGTCATCGTCCGAATATGGCCTTTAATTGAGTCATGTCATGAGTATTAGGCATAATTAAAAGGCAATTTCATTCAGATCCCAGGGAAATGTGCGTGCGTATGTATCTAGCATAATATCTAATATCTCTCGGCGGCACACACAACAGGTTCGCATTACGTACTGAAATTAATTAAATTGTTACTCAAACCGTTCTCTGATTGACTGACACAGACACGGCTGACACTTGACGCGATGAATGAATGGATTGCCATGGCATGGAATAGCATGGAAACTGGTCAGTCTGGATCCGCTATATAGCACTCGCAAAAATATGCGACTGCACAAACAGAACTCGAACTCGAACTCGAAGTTGGACTCTCGGCCATTTGGCATTTGAATGGGTTCGTTCCGCCGCCTCGATTACGCAAAAATGTAAATAGGGAAAACACTATATGCAAAAACAGCAAAAGCATTTGCAGCTCTCATTACAATCATCACACATACACACACCAGAGGCTGCTGCCTGCATTTTTTCACGCTAATAATGGCAAATAATAAACAAATAATGGAAATAACGCAATGGTCAATAGCTGAAAGCAGAATGCATAAACAAATGGATCCATTTGAATAATGCCATTAATCGATTCTGCACATTTTTGATACGCTTAATCACTAAATGGGACTTGGTACTTGGGGAAATTTAGAAGAATTAATCTTTAAGATGGAATTTATGAAATAACTGAAATTTATTAATGATTAATATATATAGAAATATTTAAAGATTATATTATTATTATTTTTTATATTTTTTTTAAATTTAAATATTTTTTTTAATTTTTATTATTTATCCCTTTTTATGTTTTTATCATTTTAAATTTTTTCTTTTATTTTTATTACATTTTTGTTTAATAAAACCTAATAAATAATTCAAATTTCCGAAAATAAGATCTTTAATTGATATTTTCTATATTAGTGAAATAGATTTAAAAGGTCTTGGAACTTAACTTGGATTTCATTAAAATATTTCCAATATTTCCTTTTATTTTAATAATTTAATTGTCACTTAATAATTTCTATTTATTAATTAAACCCTTTTATAGCCAACACAAACCATTTAATCATTAATTTGATATTTAAAAGCTTATAGAAAAATATATTCAAATCTTATTGGGCCTCTTTAATTAGCACACTGAATCATAAATTATCCATTCTCAATGTGATAGTTAAGGCCCTGGCTGCCAGCTCAGTTTATTTATTAATTACAAGCTGAACTTTCTTACTCCTCGGACTCAAAGAGTCGGCTACAGCTCAAAGACCCCCACAGTCCAGTCCCTCCTCCCAATCCCCTTCATTCCGGACTCCCAAAGAGCAGACACACACACATACTTACTCCCTTACGGCAAAAGCAGAGCCGCCTCGCTTGATGATGGCAGCCGGCGATTACAGCTCTGCTGATGAGTCACGCAATTAAACGGCGCACATTAATATGAAATGCCAACGGGTTGTTGGATGGCGAAAAGTCTGGGGAGCCACTTACACAGCACTTGCTTATATGGTGGATTTTTATGGCAGCAAAAAAAAAAAAAGGAAAGAAAATAAAATAGGGAAGAGAACAGGACTGGGTTCGAGCTCGGCTCAATGTGAAGCTCTGTGGGCAAGTGCTCTGGTTTTATTTTACGTTTGTTTTTTATATTTTTTTTGCGACAAAAGTCAAGACTCTGTCGGGTCCATTTGGCACATTTCTAATCAGGCGGCAACGATTTCCGAGAAATCGAGGCATAAGCCTACAAACACTCACTCAATCAAGTCCGCTTTGCGTTGCGTTGAGTGACGCTGTTGCTCGTCGTCGCCATCATCGTCATTCACTTAAGCGGACAGTTGAAAAATAAAACTAATTAGCCAGCCAAAGGCAGTGCCAGTGTGTGTGTGTGTGTGTGTGCCGCCGTTTTTGCAATTCAATCAATATCAATTGGCAAATTTGCATTTTGCATTCAGTAACAAGTCCATTTAAGTGCTCGCACAGCGTGCAAATTGGACCGCAAGTCGAGTTTTCTGCAGCCATGTATCCGTGTATCTAATTAATAATTATGACCATTATGAGCCAGTTGGGTTTTTGGCTTTATCTGCGGACCAATGCAGTCGGGACTGGTTCAACGGCTTCCGCACTTTTGCCAGTTTGGCCAGAAAAAGAGACAAAAAAAAAACCAAAAATGTAACTTTTAATTGAAACTCTTTTTTGGCCTGAAAAACGCACAATTGCATTTGGAGATGTATGTAAATACAGCCGTATACGTGTGCATATGCTCAATTGCTTTCGAAAAGCCGATAAAAAAAATATAAATAAATTTCCACAGCAAAAAATATATATGTAAATATAAACAGTTGTGGGTAGAATAATAGTAAAGATTTTAAAAAGTGATTTTAAAGATGTTTTAAGCAGAAAATTATTAAGAAGATACATGGATAGTAGTGGGAGATGTATATAAAAGTCTTTAAAGTAGTTAACAAGAAGTATAGGTCTTAATTTTTAAATTTTAAAATTTTTTTAAAATCTATTTTACAAAATTTGAATGAAAAATAAATGTTAATTTTTAATGTCTTGCCTTCTGAAGTGTTAAGATTAAAAAATAACCCGTTATGCTTATGATTTTTTGAGCAGAAAAATATTTTCTGGTAAACTTCATTAGTTTTAAGCAAGAACATATATATTTTTAATGTTAAATGCATTTATTTAATCAATATATTAAATATATATTCAATTTAAAAAATTATAAAAATTAAAAGATAATACAAAATAGTATGCTACTTATTTTTCCGTTCTTTGTAATTTCACAAATCTCCCAAGAATCCCAAAAATATCTCTAAAATATTTTCCATTGACCTCAACTGTTTATATATTGCACATTTATTGGGAATAACTTTGTTGTTGAACCGAAACTGGCCCGACATCAAATCAAATTGAATGAACGCGGTCCATTACTCTCCCAGTGATTTTGCCAAATGACTTCATTTCATATCAATTAAGTTTATTGTGCCGGTGTCTCTGTCTGTCTGCCCCTACGTTCCATACAGAAACAAAAAAAAAAAAAAAACCCACGCCGCAGTCACACAGATACAGAGAGATACGCAGATACACAGATACAAAGATACATTGCCCTGCCCTGAAAAACCGAACGAACCTGATTCATGCGCTTAATTGCTTTGGAGCGTGTGCCGCCTGCCGTCACAAAAATACAAATAAAAAAAGTAAAATCGCAGGAGAGAAAAATAAAAGCAACAAAAATTAAAAAAGGTATAGTATGAAATCGAATTGTGCACACAAATGGGAGCAGCAAAACTTATGAGTTCGCCGCTGTAAATGTATCTGTATTTGCCCGCGTATCTGTATCTGCCACGGCAACAGCAACGGCAACGGCAACAGCGACGGCGACTTTCAATAAAAATGACAACAACGCTTTTTGACAGTAGGTACCGAGCGGAGTAGGGAAACGCTCATAAAATATGCCGGCCGGTCCGACCTGGGCACGCCAATCTTCCAGTCACATAGAGTTTGGGGATAAACGAAAGGGAAATTGAATGAAGAAACAACAGAAAGAGGCATTAAATGAAATTCAAATGGAAAGATCAACTTTGGATACCAGGGGCAGACAGCATCCATCACAATCTATGGATAAATAAGGAAAGCAAACATTCCTTTAGATGCGGGAATTGAAGAAAAAACAGGAGAGGTCTTTTGAAATTCCCACAGTTAAAAGGGTTATATTAGCTTATAAAATTTAGGAAAGGTTTAGCATAAGATTTTAAGTTGGAAATGATTTTTTGAGATTAATTTAAAATATTGAACAAATACGAATTACGAATTTATTAATTTTTTTTACAACCACACTATTTTTAGTTCAAGAAATGATTATTTTAAATCCTATTTCACTGCCTTATCACTTGTTTATGCTTTAGGTTTAGTAAACAAATTGTTTTTTATAAAAGAAAATTGTGTTTTATTACACCTTAAGAGCGCTTTTCAATTTCTAATCACCCTATTAAACGACAACTATTTATTTTTAATTGATGGTTCTAAGGATTGCTGTTTTCAGTTTGTAAACAAAATTTAATTGTTAAGAAAACTACACAAACCTTTTTATAAACAAATATATTCATATGTTAGTTCCCTTTAATACAAGAAAAATGTTAAATATCTGGAAATCATTTCCATAAGTTAATGCAATTATATTTAAATAAACAAATAATATTTGATCTTTCTTTGGAAAATTGTATTAAATTTCTTAATCTTCTTTTTGCTTAAGAAATTTTATAATTTTGATATTTAATACACAACAAAAAATGCTAAAAAAAACTCAGATTTCATCAAAACCTCTCCAATCTCAAATATTTCCTAAATAAAAATACAAACAAATTTCCAGCTAAAAGATATTCCCACGAACCCTTTTTTAGGAAAACCAATTTATTTCTTATCCTCAAAATGCCCGCTTAATTATGTTAATAATAACATGCGATATCAAATAAATGCCATTTTTTTCTGGCTGCTTATCTCAAGAAACCAAGCCCACAAATTTTTCGTGTGCGCTCATTATAACCCTAATTTCGGTGACCCACAAATGCAATTAAGTTTTGCGATAAAAATAGACATTTTATGTGATTTCCTTTCCATCAAACACACTCACTCAATCAGTCAGTCAGTCAATCAGTCAGTTAGTCAATCGGTGAAACTCACCCCCAAAGCTGTGCAATCAATCTTAGATATTGTCGTTCTGGGACGGACTGATGTTGATAAGAAACGACAACGCAATTAGATAGCCGGTCGCAGCGATAAGCGAAGCAAGCTGTTCGTTCGTTTTTTTTTTTTATGGATCGCCGCCCCAGAGCCGAACTCATAAAAAGACAACCGCTCTGCTCCGCAAATTGCCCCGCTGGCTGAGCTCAGGTTTCCACAGAAATTTCATTTATGGCTCGTTAATTAGCTCGGCAAATAAACGATCCCCGGACAGGGCAGGCAGTTCGTTGAGCAAACAAAGAAACACGAAAAGCGTTCAATCATTTTTTGAAAAGTCGCGCCACAACCAAGCTTTCCAACACACTTTTCAGTGGTTGATTTTGCAACACTCTGAGAGCAGCTGGAAGAAAAAACAGCTGATCCCCCAGTTTTTCACCGGCACGTTGTCAAGCTCATATTGTGTTTGGTCAAAATAAACAAATTTTTGCCGGAAAAGTGCGTTATCTTGTAGCCTAAACTGTGTAGTCATAGCAACCGGTGTTTTAGTTGTTTGTTGTTTGATTAACAACGTTCTCTCACATTCTCGTTTTGCAGCTAAACAAAAAAGCTGAGAGAAGAGGCTTAACAACAAATCGAAAGCAGCCGGCGAAAAGGTATCTTCTAGAAGAAATCCCTGCAAAAAGTATCTTAAAGTTGCCGCTGAAAAGGAGAAATTAATCATAAATATCTGCAAACTTAAAATAAATAAAGAATGCAAATAAAAACGAGACATAAAAGTAAAGCAAGTATAAATATTTAATCTATGAAACTAAAAACATCTCCTAACTTAAAAACTAAAAACTGGGAAGAGAAAAACTACTTAAAATAATAAGAAAATATATTAAAAACAAGAAAAGTAAAGTAAAGAAAGAATCAAGGAAAAATTAATGCAAATAAAATAAAAAATATAAGAGAAAAAGTATTAATAAATGTTAAAAATCTTAAATACCTCTTAAAAGTCATTAACATCTAAATAATAGCACACATAAATTTACAAATCCATGAAATTTAAATATAAACAAGTATCTTTAAACAAAAATCAGGAATAAATCCCATCAGCATTTAAATACAAATACTAAATAAATATTTAAAAAAATCAAAAAGTAAGTTGACATTCACATAAAAATTAATATAATTCAAAAACATTCAACAATAAAGGCGAGAAAAAATCCACATAAATCCCCAAAGAACCCAATTTTCAAATATACAGCACCATGACCTTAGAAATCGACACCCAAAAGATATGCGATCAGCTGGAGGGCACTGATCGCCGGCAGAAGACCAAGGCTTTGGAGGAGCTGCGTGAGCTCTTGGAAAATACCGCCGTGAGCACCGAGGAGATGGCCGCCAGCTTCGATGAGTTGTACCTGCACCTGTTGAAGTCCTACGACGATCGCTTCGAGAGCGTTCGCGGTCAAGCCGTTCAGACGGTAAATGCTTTTCTGAAGCGCCTGCCTCCCATGGATTTTCATCTCTTAAACGTAGTCTCCACTTTGGCCGAGCGTATGGGAAAAGCCGAGACAGTGGAGCCGAGTGAGGAGATTCGCCTGATCTACATTGGCCAGCTGCACTTGATGATTTGCCAGTATGCAAAGATGGGCAACGTTGGCGTCTTCCGGGAGTGCTATCCCCAGGTGACCAAGATCCTGATCAAGTCCATCAAGGATGACTATCCGCTGGTGCAGCGTGAGGGCTGTGCTACGTTTGTGGATCTCGCCAAGGTGGCTGATACCCAGGAGTTGCGTCCGTTTACCGAATCTCTGGCCGTGGCTCTTTATGGAATGCTAAATCACAAACATGCTCCGGCCAGAATCTCGGCCGTGGAGGCTATTGGACGACTGAGTCTTCACATGGATGCCAGTGGTGATGGCATGCGGAGGCTGTTCAACGAGGTCTCTCCCCTTCTGATGGACACCATGCCACTGGTTCGTCGCGAAGTGGGTCAGATGGGCATACTTATGCTGCTGGAATTACTGGATCGTTACTCCTTCTTTGAGAGAATCTTGCCACTGGTTTTGTGCTGCCTAAAAGACGATTCTCCGGAGGTCCTAAGCCATATTTATCCACAGTGGCTCAAGTGCGGAGAACTGTACTACGAGGAAAACGAAGCCGAGTTGAGCAAACAGGAAATAAGTGATCTTCCTGTTGAGAATTATCCAGAGAATGTGAAGCGCCCTACGATAGGATGTCGCGGATTGGTTCAACGTTCTTTGAGATTATTGACACTGATTACCCGGGAGACTAGCGATTGGAAGGACAATGTGCGTCTGCACGCCCTAAAGCTCCTCTATCAATTTGTCCTCCACGCCGAATCGGCCATGACAGCCAAGTTCTTTGAGATCTACGGGGATTTGGCCCATGTCTGCATTGATCCAGTGGCCGAAGTCGCTGCAGAAGCTGCCAAGGTATCGGATTTACTGGGACGCCTGTTGATGTACGATGCTTGGATTGACCACGGCTTTGATGGTTTGGAACGTAATGCCCGGGAGTCGTATATGAGATGCTTCTACTACATGTTCACCTCGGCCTTGGGTGGCACTTATGAACAGTTGAATAAGATAGCTAAACTTCTTCGGAGCACCGATTACTCGCACACCTTGAAGCCAGGTTTCCAGGAATATATACTCAAACTTCTGGATACCGTGCTGGATAAGTCCCTGAAGATTAATGCTGGACAGGAGGAGCTGCAGGAGCTTTACGAATCTGTTTATGTGAGTGGCATCAAGGTGAATGCCTTGCAACATTCCCTCTCTGAAGATGTGAGCCAGGGAAAACTTCTGATCGAAAGAATTGCCAAACTGGAACAGATTTCGGTGGGAAAACTTCATGAACGTTGGTTCCATCTGGCCCTGCTGGATGTGGAGAATCTGGATGCTTCGTTAGAGGACACTGCTGAGCCTGTGATGCTGCTAGATGGTTTGATAAATATTTGTCATCTGCGAGCCCCCTATATGGCGGATCTCATCAAGAAAGTCCTGCTGGTCTTCGAGCATTGTTGCGATAGTGCCCATGTCAAGGTATTCAGTAGCCTGTCGATGGCATCGCTAATTTGGTCAGAAACCATGGGAATAGAACGGGAGCAGAGCACTCAGGTACTGGCGGAGTTTGTCACCCAGATTGTGGAACCCTATCTGACCTGGAAGGCCGGTTCCAGTGCCGAGGCTATGAGATCTCTGGCCATGGCCACTCTGTGTGCTCTGGCCCAAGGTGCAGAGTCAGAGGCTGTGGAAGTCCTTCCATCCTTGGCCAAACATATGCCAAGTTTACTCGAAGATCGTAATGTAACCACACGTCATTATGCCATCAAAGCTGTGGTTTATTTTCGTGGAATGTCCGTGGAGGACCTCAAACCATTGGCCTATGCCACCATGCAACGAATGGATGATCCTTCGGCGGGCATACGCAGCCTGGCTGCCTTGGCTGTGGGTAAGCTGAAGCCCAAATTCAAGGAGGATTCCGAGGAGGAGTCGCAGCACGAGAAGGAAGTCTGGGAATCCTTTGTCAAGCGAGCCATGGATTTGCTTTTGCTTTATCACGAAAGCCCGGAAAAGGACATCAAAGCGGCGGTGGAGAGAACCCTCAAGGAGCTGGCCCAATCTCATCCAGAGGCCTGGGAGGAGCGCTACAAAAGGGCCTTGGCTATGGTTCAGAAGAAGGATAAACTCAGTGAACTCTACGAAAAGTTAACCATCAAAGATGAAGCAAATGAAGTTACTGAATCTTAAGATCTTAATTTTGTTCTAAAATTCTTAAAAGATCTAACAATCAATTGAAAATTCAAACGTTTAAGCCCATTTCCCGTCATTATTTACATTGTAATTGGCTTCCAATGACTTGTATATGTTCGATTCCAAGTACTGTGAATTATTGTAAACAAAAACCAACGAAACTATAAAGTAAAATCTGTGTGCACTGACGAAATTGCAAGCATAAATCTCAAGCAATCTCTTGTTTATTTTGCCAGCGGCCAAAAATAATCCGTTTGATGATGAATTGGGTTGGAAAATAGGAACAAAAATCGTAAAGCAAAAGGCTGAAAAATAACTGCAATTAATATACAGCACAATGTTGGGTTAAATACTCTTGATAAATATACGAAATTTATAAATAGAAAGTACATATTTGGGTTGGAGAAACAATAGAGAGAGAGAGAGAGAGAACTGAACGTAAAACGTTTAAATGTTTTAAATAATAACCAACTTTACAGCTTAATAAGCGGGCTAAATTTAATTGTTACAAACATTAACATCCTCCAACAATTAAAAGCTCACCCACACCTCATCTGGCGGATTGTTGAATGAAATTACATTGTTATATATGTGTTATTAATCCTCTGAATGATGGTGGCGCAACCGAGTGTTAAGTCCTTAACAAGGCCTGCACTGCCTGCAGGAATGTTGCATAACTTTCAGCGTTGCGTCATTAAACTGCATTCGAAGTCGCATTGGATTGGTTTTCCATTCAACAAAGTCACGACCCAATTTCCTGGGCAACGGGAAAAACTAATTTGCGCCGCTATGCAGCCGAAAAAGTTTGCACACTATATTAAAACAATTTGTCAAATTAGGCAAAATGTACAAGTTTCTAATTAAAATACCCACACGCGCGCACACGAGTTACATAGAAGAGTGTGTGTGTGTGTGTGTCTGCTTGGGGGAGAAGAGTCCTTCAAATGTACAGTGGGACCTGAAATATGTGTCCTTTTTGGGGTTTTTAATGTTAGGATTTAATTTAAAAAACTTGTGAAATGTATTTACGAAAGAATTTTCAAGGAATTATCAAGGAACTCACAAAAAAAAGTCTAAGTTCTTTCAAATAATTACCAATTATTATTTTTTTAAAAAGAATTCTTAGATTTTTCTCCATAAAATACCTAAATAAACTCCAAAGAGTAAAAAATATATCTAAGAAATCTACAACAACCCTGTAAATCTTATCCAGGCTCCACTGTACATCGACAAAGTTCAGATGGCGCCATTTGAAGCGTCTGTCTCCGTCTCTTTCTCTGCTCTTAATTGCTGGCAAATGAGCGGCACAAGCTTTTTTTTTTGTATGGGGTAGCTTTGGGGTTCGAGAAGTGGGTGTTATTCAGGAGATAAGTATGCGAATGTGTGTTCGTACACATCACATACGAAAATGACTAACTGCAAATAAATGTAAGCAGCTGGATAGGATATCCTTGGCTGATTTGTTGCCTAGAGCTTAATTAATTTTATTTCACATTTTCCGTCGAGGCTAATTATTAATACATATTTCTGCAATTAGAGAGCTCGCAACCACTTTTTCTGCGTCGCGTCGGTAGATGATCTTTATGGCGGGATATATTAAATTAAAATAAATGCCAGGGGGATGGGGCTCTTTGGCAGCTCTTCTTCGCATTGTTATGGCAAAGCACATTTAACTAATTATGCCGAACTCCGGGCTTCAAAGACCGTGCGGACCGTGGACTGTGCAAACGAAGCGAGCTCGCTGAGAGCGGCGGCCACCCACAGACGTCAGTTGTCAGTTTAATTAATCCCTTTCAGTGGCAGGCAGACCGAAAGCTGCATTTTACACTGGAAAGCAACTATTTGGTAATATTTTTGGATAAATTTTCTAAAAAATTGAATAAAATTGAAGATCAAATTTAAATTTAAAATTTCATTTTCATTTCTTTGAGATTTTTATTATTTAAAAGTATTATTAAGATATTTTCTGTTTACTTTCAAAGGTTTTCAATCACTTTTACTACTTCATATACCTATACCAAGTCTTAACCCACATTTTTCGTGATGATCTGACCCACCTGTTGGCATTTTTCCCAGTGTATTTGTGCCTGGCACACGGCAAATAAACAGTTATAAATAGCAGGCATGAGCAGACCAAGCGGACCGGACCAGAGACCGCCTCGAAGGACCGACAACTTCATCCCCATAGCTGCCACCATAGCCGCTTGTGGCGCACAAATTAAATGCTACATTCAATGCCATTTCGAAATCATTTCGAGTACCCCAGCCCCAGCGCCCGGTGGGCTTTGGGGGGGATGTGGATCTGGGATTCGTTGGCTTGGACTCAGCCGCCTGTCTGAAGGACGAAGCACAAAGTTGCCAGGACTCGACTTCTGCCGCAATTGAATTTCACTGGGGCAAAAAAATAAGTTAAGCCGCATTCGTGCCCTTTAGCTCGCCGGCCTGCCTTCCTTTTATCCCTTCCCCCCTGTCCTCCTGTGAGCTTGCAATTTGAAAATTACTTTCATTACGTTTAAAAGTTCATTAAAATTTCACATCCCTGGATCTCCTCCTGCTCGCCGTCGTCGGCGTCCATTTTCCTTTTCCCCAATTTCCATTCGCTCGTTGTCAGTTGCCGTGCATATTTACACACTTGACTGGCCCAAAAATAAAACCAGCAAAAATGAGGCTACAAATAAATTCGAGTATCAACCAAATGGCTGACCTATTTGGCCAGGTTGGTCGTTGGATACCAATGAGCGCTGATGACCATGATATTTCGACCCTGTCCGTTAGTTAGTGCTTTTACTAATTGAGGTACTTTTCGGCTCGGATTGCAGACTGGCTGCATTATGCAAGTAAATTAAATGAGTTAACGTAACAATTAATCCACTCGTAGCCATGGCAACAGCGATGGTGTAACAATATCCTGGCAAATGGCAATGCACTGAGGGGAAAAGTACACTTTTTGAGTTGGGAATATACAAAGGTTTTGGTATAAAGTTAATAAGATTTGAATATATATATAAATACATATACAGCTGTGTTCACGGAAATAGCAGTGCCCAACGACGTGCACGTTTAAGATCGGAAAATCCTGTTACAAACACTATTTTCATAAATTTTTTTTTCATAAAAGCTTAGTATATTTAATTATTAACAATACCACAATCATTTAATTTAGGTAACATAAACCCTTTAGAAGATATAGCTAATAACAACAAAAAAGGTCTATATTATGCCGTTCATTGAAATAGCAGTGAAAAACTAAAATTTTTCATACATTTAAAAATATCGTATAAGAAACCTATTTCTTCTTAAATTCTAATTGACTATGATCTAATATTTTGTTAAATAGCCTTTAGAACCTATCATAGCCTCATACCTGGGTGGCAAGGAGTCCACCAAGTCTTAGCAACGCTTGAGAGGATTATGGTCTCATTCCTCCTGCACAAATCGCCAAAGATGCGGCTTAGAAGTCGGAAACTTCTCTAATACGTAGCCCTTGATGTCCCCCATAAGTTTTCGATCGAAATAATATCCGGGGACTGTGCAGGCCATGGCATTGCATCCACCTTTCCTTTAAGAACCCACTCCTTGGCCACCTTGCTGGTATGATTAGGGTCACATTACTGCTGAAATGTCCAAATTAATGGCATATTTTCATCAGGATACGGCTGCTAGACAGTTTTTTAATATTTAGACATAGACATAATGGTATTTGATCCCACCGATCATATATACGGGACCTACAACGTTGTATGAAAAGTATACCCAAACCATGATTTTTAGGCCACCGTGTTTTACTGTCTTCAGCGTATGGTTTGGGGGGCACTATCTATTTGGAGGTCTTGTCTTGTCCTATTCCACCAAATAAAACCAGTTTGGAGTCATTTGTCCAAAGGATATTACGCCATTTGAATACTGGCAGTTCAAGTGGCTATTGGCGAACTCGGATCTTGCCTTGATATGCCTTTAACCAAGCAGTGACATTTTCCATGGACTTCGCGAATCTAAAATTTATTCAATAAGTCCCCGGCGAATGGTCCCATGACTGATTCCCATGCCAATTCCCGCTCATATATCCCTAGAGGATGCAAAAGGACGAGCTTTGCTGAAGCGAAGTACGCGTCGAGCCTGTACAATTGTGGTTTTGCGAATCGTACCTCGGTTTTTTTGGGTTCGGTTCATATTTTATGACTTATAAACTATTTTAAAAGAACAATTTGAAAGATTTAGAGACTCTTTACATGTTTTGCCCTTCTTTCTAGGCTAAGTAATCTGATACCTTTCTATCATGGAGCAGTGAGGTCCTGCGCCCACTAAAATAATTTTTTTTGCGTTGTAAAGGTGTATTATAGAATAAACTATAATAACGACCTTAATTAAAGTCATTTTTTACAAAATTAAAAGAAATTTCGGCACTTTTTGCGAAAGAAAATTAAAAACTGCTATTTCAGTGATCGGCCAAAACGAGCTGCATATGTGAAAAATATTAATAAAACATAAAAATAGAGCAAATCTAACGGAATTTTTTCTCGATTCTTATCTTTATGTTCCCTTTTACAAAAATTATGTGCAATAGATCAGCTTGCAAAAAGGAATATGTACAAAAAAACGTTTTGAAGTTGTTCCTCTGTCGCACTGCTATTTCAGTGAACACAGCTGTATATAAATAAATAAAAAAGATTCATTTAATAAAATAATAAATTAATTAATTCAAAAAAATCACTCGCATTCACTATAATTCCCAACATGTTCTAGCATCTTACGAGTGTTAACTCAGCTGAAGTTTTTGGACACTTAAAAAAGAGATTTAAGATTAATTTATATCCTGAATTTTCTATAAGAATTTTAAAAGTTATTTTGTGAAGACAATTTTTCACGCAATATAATAACAATAAATATCCAGAAATAAAGCTCTCAGTGTTACTGCCAATAAAACATCCCCGAACAAATGGCCAACGATGAGCGATGAACGATAATTAAATATCTCCCCTCATGCCCTGATCCCTCTACTTTCCTTATCCTAAGCCCAAAAAACTTAAGAGTGGAACTCTTAGCAATTAGGGTGCTGCTGGCTACCACTAATAAAAATGGGCGGGATGATGGCATCGCCTTCGACATCGGCATCTCGGCATCCTTGTCATCACAAGGAGCTGCTGCTCACTGTTCGCAACGAATTTCGCTTCATTTGCTCCAGCTTCGCTTATTTCCACTTAAATGCTTAATTATAATTGAGTTTTATGTACAGCGCCGCGCGTCGCACGAGGCAAGTAAAACTGTCTCTGAGCAGCACAAGCAGCAGCAAGCGTCGTCCTCGTCAGTGGCTTCCTGGCAGCGTGTACTTGAAATTAAATACAAATAATCTTTTGACTCCTTTCTGCCCCCCATCTGGGGGTCCGTTCTCATTTGGCGTTGTTTTAATTACGTCTTAATGCCAACGCTTAAAGGAACGGAGCGAGCGAAACAAGGTTCAATGCCTTGCCCCGTGCTCAGTGCGTATCAATTCAGCGTTAATTGCTCGCCAGACCCCGTTTCGTCATCCTTGCTCTCCTGGGCCGCCGCTCCTTGAGTCTGCGAGGAAATCGGATAAACTGGAATGGTGCGAAAGCCATTTCGGCAAAGGTTTTTATTGATTTTCTCGTACAGACACCGAAACAGTGGTGCCAAAGGGTTAATTAGGCAAAATAAATGCAAGGATTGTGTAGTGACTAAAGTGGTTTTTGATTAACAAATTAGTCTTTCAATTAACTTTAAATTGATTTATATAGATTCTATACATTTTCGTGTTTCTCTAATAGTTTCTTCCCGATTTTTCTAAATCTACAATAAATATTAAATCTATAAAATTATATCTATAAAAAAAGGAAGATATTTTTACATGCAACGCATTATTCCCTTATTAAAACAATCAAGTCAAAGTCAAGCTATATAAATCTTTTATAAAACTATAAAAATACAAGAAAGACATTAATTGCACCCTTAACCACTGTATTTGATTGTGCTTAATTATGAGAATCTTGCCAGACAATGAAGGCAAAGTCTCTGAATTGGATTGCGAATGGGAATGGAAATGGTAATGGTAATGGGAATGGGAAAGGGATGGAATAATGATGGGACCTTCATCGGAAACTGCTCATCAAGGAGCAGAAAGGAGCAGCAGCAGCGCGTGGTGGAGCAGATGATGATGATGGCAGCCCAGACGAGCGATGTCGAGTGCCATCAGGCCACTCTCACTCGAGAGCCTGCGACTTCGACTTTGGCCGTGTATCATTATTATGATGCCTGCGAGTGTTTATTTTTGGCAGCCGGCAGCAGGCAGCCTGGCAGGCGTAGGCACTGACTGTGGCAGTGGCAGTAGCAGCGCCAGCAGTTTTTGTTAATGTTCGCATTAATGTTGTCATACTGCTCTCGGCTCTCATTTACTGTCGCGTTGTCGGGGATGTGAGATGGCAACGTTGCTGGCATTAATTAAGCATGTTTGACTGTGAATGTCAACAGCAGAAATTGCCGTTCTGTGCATGTGTTTGTCGCTCTTGGTGTACACTTAGGGAAAATTTTAGTATCAACTTGAGAGAGTTTATGAAAATATATAAATTTAGGAAATATTAGAGTCAAAAATTTTATTCGAATTTTAATATTTTTTATTTTAAACTTCCTAAACCAAACACCAAACCAAAGAAGTAATAACCAATTTAATTCCATTAAATTTACTTTCCAAATGACAAAACCTTCGAATTTCTCCCAGTGTAACTGTGCGAGTGCGTTGACAGGCGGACCAATGACGAGCTTTGCACGGGGCGTGACAACTGCCGCTGCTGCCGCCTCCTTTCGCTATCAGCGTTCTCCAGTGTCACTCGCCGCGCTACGTAATTAAGTGACGCAAGTCAATTTATTTTGCAATTAATCATTAATTTATGCGTACGGAAGTATAATTGACTCATATTTCAGGCCGGCAGGGACGAGATCGTGTCGCCCAGAGATGCCAAATATTGTCAGACAGAAGGAGTTATCATATTTCGCAGTAGCCAATGAGCTGGAGGGACTTCCCCCAAAGCTCAATTCAGAAAAATTGCGCACTCCCTGAATTAATAATATTACAATGCGATTTTGTTTTTGTGAAATTGTATTGGAAAGGTATTGAATAATACCTTTGTTATTTAATTTCCCTTTTTTTATATTTTTCACACCTTATCAATTGACTACAAAATGAGTGACTAATTAGCGCACCGAGTTGAAGGCAGGAAATGTGACGTCATTATATATAAAACCTAGACAGAAATACGTAAATATAAATTTCTATTACTACGCTTTGAATTTTGATAAGTGTTTGGGATTATTTTTACTTAATCAGAATATTTATTTTTTAATTATTTATTTAGTTCATTCATCGTTCGCAAGTCAAACGTTTCGGTTCGAGTTAAATTTGTGAAGGTTCACAAAACGTATTCTAAAGTCGGTTTTAGAAGCTGAAGTTTTCAATAAAAAAAGCAAAGATCAGCATTAAAGGATTAAATATTATAAAATACGAATTGTTGGCAAAAACAATGTGAAAATAATTATTATTTGTGTAAATATTATTTCACCTTACCAAATATTTCAATAACAATGATATTTACAATTTTAAAACAAGATACCAAATAACTAGCTTAAATAACAAATCCTCAAATAACTTGGCTTTGTCCTATTTTCCGTTTACAAATAAAAATCAATTCAATCCGATTTCTTTGCCAACTCCAATTAAGAAATATTACCCAAATATCGATAGAAAATCTCTCCCAGCTCAAAACCGACTGCTGTGAAAACTTTTCACAGTTTATTAAGTTGATTTGTTAAAAGTTTTTGCATATTTTATGTGCCAGAGCCCAGTCAGTTCATTGATTGATTGATTGATTGATTGACTGACTGAGTGACTAACTGACTGAGTGACTGATAGATTTGATGGGATGGACTGGCAAAACTGCAATAAATAATCGATGGCACATGGGGCTGGGCAGTAGTGAAGCATTAATTTAAAACATTCCATGGCCATGCCGGCATATATGCATTCATTTGACAATTAAGAGCAGAACTAGCAGTGCAATTCAGTGCAATCCCGGTCAAGTCAATCCGATGCGAGTGAATCCAACGACATGTGGCCCAATTGAACGTCAATTAGCTGAGGCTGGCGACCTTTGACCCACTTGAAGACTCCTCACTCACTCCAAAAAGGGAATTATAATAATGTCGCGCGCCCATTTAAAAGATCATCAATCATAGGCAGTTAGTTAATTGCGGTGAGCTCTCTTTATTTTTTTGTGCTTTCGTGGACAAAGGAGCGGCTGCCTAATGGCCAAAAAGTAGAGGGTAAAAAAATATATAAAAGAAGCAAAAACGTTTAGCGAATGAAATGCCGCAGCAAATTAAAAAATAAAGCTTGAGCACGCCAACTTTTCGGGGCCAACTTTGCTGACCCAAAGTTCAAGTGAAATAAGCCATGACAAGCGAGCGAACGTCCTTCTGCCTCCTTTCTCCCTCCTCTTGGCTCACAACAAATCCAAGGACCCTTGGCGGTAAAAGCTTTAAAAAGCAAATTGCCTCAAAGTTTTTGACTTATTCTTGGCGCACTTACAGAGCGACCCAAAATCGATGTGAACCACAGGCAGAGAGGAAGAATTATGACAGGAAACATTTCAAACGGAAATGAGCCTGCTGGCACTTCCGGCTCAGCGGCAGTTCTATATGACGAGAGAGAATGCAAACATAATTAGCTGACATTTTCACTCGGTTTTCCTTTTCATTTCGATTGCTCCCTTACGCGCTAATGAGCACTCTGTTCCCTCATGAGCTCAACAGTTGACCAACAACAGCTGTCACTCGTCGCAGGCTTCACTGTATTACAATAAGGTATCTAACCTTTTGCAGTTATCTGAATTATCCCCCGAAAAAGCGTCAGAAGCAACCCTCCTCGCAGACGCGCATCAAGTAAAAATAACTTGAAAATTGCGCAGCATTTATAATCTGTCTTTGATTTATATAACGATTTCCGTTCAAACTACGAATGGTTACACTGAGAAAAATATTAAGAAAATATGTATTAAATGGGGAATAAAAATATGTAGATATAAACACGTTATTTTGCATACAAATTGATATCAAATTTCAGCCAAGATATTTTTGAAAGACCTTTTTTTGTGACAATCAAGAAATATTGATCAATAGTATTTATTTATTGAATAATTTTATCCATAAAATACTCTTAATATAAGGCCAAAAAAGTATGCTATGAAAAATTGTATAAATATTTAATTTATATTTTTTTGTTCAGTGACTTTGTGTGTATATTTGAGAGTTGTTTTTCGCACACCCTTCGGTTCGAGCTTGGCTGCTTTATATGCTGACTTGACAATAATGGCACAAACACACATCTCAGAGAGTTGAGTTGAGTTGAGTTGAGAGAACGTGCCACTGACGGTGGCAGCAGAATGACTCCCTGCCCCATAAACTGGCCTCAGCCCCTCCCCCCCCAACAAAACTCCTCAGTTTTGGCCCCGAACTGGTCGTGGCAGCACAATGACATGAATTCAATATAATAAATAAAATATAATGCTGTCAATAAAAATAAATAAATATAACATCAGTGGATGTGGCACTGGCAGCAACAGAAACAGAAGCAGCAGCACTGAAAGCAGTGGCAAAAGTTTAAGACATCGCCCCGGGAATTGTAGATTGAAGAGCTTAAATGCTCCTGCTCAAAATAGCCTCGTAATGTTTGTGTGCTCTGCAGATTTGGCTTCGAATGGCTGCCATTTTGGCCCCGTGAGTGAGTGAGTAAGTGAGTGTGTGTGTTTGCCAGGGTGTGCCAAGCTGGTTGTAAGGATGTGTGAGATGGGATGGAGGAGGATGTGTGTGTGCTGGAATTTTACCCGCAAAAGCTAAAGCAAAAGTAGCTGTAATGTTAACTGACGAGGGACTGTGATTCCACCTTGAGTTGGGTGTGTGTGCGACCATTATCCTTGGCCATTTAGCAGCGTAAAGGATCGTTTAAGTGGCGAAAATCTAGGCAATCAGTTATAAATTGGAACCCAAGAGGAGTTGAGCTATTTATTTGAACTAACAGGGAAAACAATTACTTAGTGTACAATTCAATAACAATAAAATAAACTGTTTATTTTGTAGGATTTAATCGATTTTATTGGATTTTTTAAGGAAATATTTGCGGAACTTAAGATTAGAATGATTTTTGTTAACTTGTTTAATATTTACTAATGGTTGGCTTCTAAATATCTTTATTTTAAAATGCAATGCATTTGTTTTAAAGCTTTTTTTAGTTGATTTTTTACTCATCAATGCTGAATGCATAAATCCAGAAATCAATCAATAAAATCAATTATACAGTAACTAAAATATTTTCAATTTTAACAGACATTTCTTATTATAGTTAAAATCTAAAAAAAAAAACAAAGCTTACCAGCAATCTTTTCAAAATGAATTCTCTCAAAAATCAAATAAAATCAAATTCTTTCAGCAATAAACCCTCATTCTCACACTCCACTTATCGCAAATCGGTTTGTAAATAAATAATAATAAATTGAACAGTCAGCTGCTTACTTATCCAATTTTTGTCTGCCATAACTAGCCATTTTCACCTACATACATATGTGGGAAAATACGATACTGCTGCCACCAAGGATAAGCCGGAACCCACAACAAACCGAAAAAACACTTGAATAAAACATTCACTAAATTGCAACTCCCGCGTTGCAATTGCTTGGATCGAATTTTCCGACACACACCCCTGTCTCCCATTGCCCGCCACTCGCCGGAAAAGTTAACAATTGCCACTTTTCACACACACACACACACACACCCGACAATCGTTTTCAGCATTTTATGATTTATTTATGCAGCCAACATGGCTTTCATTCCATAAAGTTATCCCCGACGAACACACTACTTGGCAGAGTTGAGGAAAATCACATACAGAATAGCTGACAATAATAATCGTTTGAGTGGGGAATATACATATATGTGGGAATATTTATATGTATATTGGAAATATGATTGAAATTCGAGACACGCTGATGTTGCCTTCGGTTGAGTTGTCAAGTTTCTACAACTTTAACTTTAGACTGATTCAATTGTTTGGCAGTCTGTCGGTCAGAGTGCTAACCCAATTTGAAACTGCAAAAGTAAAAGTTTATTTCATTTTAATTTCCCACGTGTGTATGTTTTATTAACTTATATATACATATATATTGTTGAGGGCAAAGTTTGTTCAGTGAGAAAGTAGAGAAGAAAATAAAACTAGCGCGCATGTAAGTACATAACGAAGCCAGGCAAATTGAAAACAATTAAAGTGAGGCACGAACGAGCCAACTTGCCAGGGAATCTATAGCGTCGTCTCTGCGGTAACGCTTAATGTAAATTCATTTAAAATTGCTCAGCAAGGGGGGGAGGGTTAGAGAGAGGCACGCCAAGGCTGTCGATAGTGAAATGTTTGCCATCATATCCTCACCCGTACCCAGTATCCTGTAGTCTGTATCCTGTGCCCGTGTCACGGCAATTTAATTAGCGAGCACATAACTTTATGAAATATTCAGAGACTTTACCAGCGAAATATGCGCACACCGCCATGCCACGTTGGGAATATCGTTTATGGCGTTTATGTGTGTGAGTGTGTGTGCATGTGGAATGGGATATGTGTGTGTATTTTGTGTACATTTTCGCCGGGGCAATTATGGGCCGCCCAGGACATTCATTAGAACACCTCATAAAAATCAATTAGCGGTGTATTCCCGTCTGCTTTTCCCTTAGGTCAAAAATTCTTCAAGTGCCTCGGGGCTCTGGTTGCAGTTGCCTTTTTTTATACATATATCCTTGATTAGTCAAAGAGAAGTGCCTCTTGTAATTTCATTTTTATTAATTAGCATATCTTAACTTGATGATTTTTAATTAAAGTTAATTGAAATCTAAATATTTTCAGCAATTACATAGTAAAGATGTCATTAAAAAGTAAATTAGTAACACTTAAAACGACAATGAAATCATAGAGCACTAGGATTACAATAAAGTCTCAGGAAATTAAGCTGATTTTGAGACTTAATACATGGAAAGAAATCCAAAGAAATAAACTATTTGATAATGACATTGCTGCTAATTTTTTTATAATTTTTAACAACTCAAATACCAAGTTTTATATGGATATTTGCTCAAAAAATCTCCCTATTAAATCCCGTAATTCATAAGGTTTACACGGCTCGAAATGATGACGCACAGTCTAAAGTCAGCCAAGGGGGAATTCGGTGTAGGTCTTCGGGTTTGGGGGGGACTGGTAAATGTGAATGACGAATTACACACTTTAGCTGCCAGGTTGACAGCGGAGAGCAAAAGAATAACATCAAGGAAAAGGGCAGGACGCGGAGGAAACGCACATTAAATTATGCTGACAAGGCAGAACCGACAGTAAGGTGGTGGTACAAAAGGGAAAGAATGGGCGGTGGGTGGAGTGTATGTGTGTGTGTGTGTGCTGGCTACGGGGGCGTGAAGATACAAAAATGGAGGCGGACAAAGTCAGCCGCAGTTAATGTCAAAACTAACACACGGCCAAGAGACGAAGAAAGCCAGAATGCCAAACCAAAAGCTGAAAAGCAAAGACGAGGACGAACGTGAACGAAAGAAAGAGAAAAATTAGGAAGAAACGAGACAGCAGCAGCACTCGAAAGAAAGACTTAAAAAGTAACTTAAATGGCCAAGTTAAAGGATTACAAAATTTCATAGCATACTTTTAGACACCTAGATAAGTGATTTAAAAAATAATATATTTAAATGTGTTTGACAAATCAACATATTTTTTACGAAATCTAAACGTTTAAGTTTTCTGATTTGAAAACTATCATTTTAAATTTTCTTTATCAAATGCTTTTTCGCTAAGTGAACAAGGCGAAAAGGAAACAAAAACGTATGAAAGAGATCGACTCCCAGGGACACTGACGAAAGCTGCCGTGGGCCAAATGAAGCAGACCCCAATGATGATGATTCGAGAGTGGCTTGTTAAAATTCCAACAAAACGTCAGACAAGTAGATTCCGCTTCCCTCACATCACTTCTCCCAAAAATGATGTCCTCCCTCCTGTCCTGTCCTCTGACCCTGTGGAATGTGTGCTTTTGCGTTGTTGTCAATGCAATAAAATGAAAATGAAATAAAATAGACAAAATACTGGCAACCAAGGGGGGGCTGAGGAGAGACAGACGGGACCAAAAACCATCTCGTAAGCCCCGAGGCCAAATATGGCTGGCAGAAAGTTGCCAAAATGCCCAAAATGTAGACTTTTCAATGAACAAGAATATAACATTCGCTTGTGCGACGTAAGATTTACAGGAGCGCATTTTCCATAAAGTCTTATAAATGTATAAGTTTATTATGGAACGATTTTAAAGCAATTAAGTCTAATAATCTTAAGGATTGTTTTCTTAATTTCGCATATTAATTGATAAACCAATTTATTAAAATATATAATAAAAAGTTTAAGACAATACAACTTTATAAGAAAAAACCTCACTAATGAACTGCAAAACATTTTCGCTTAGCTATTTTAGTATCAAGCTTACACAATGGCTTCTCCGCAGCATTCAGTTTTTGCCCTCATAACCACCATCTTTAACATTCCATTCAATATATACCCTTATATATACATATATTTCGTCGCACATTCCCATCCAGCGCGCTCCTGAGCTGACACATGTGCCGTGGCGGGCAGAACTTAAATGCCATTAGCCCTCGTCCTGGCACTCGACACTTGGGTCCTGTGCCACACAGCTCGAGTTAGGAGTTTGAGGGAGGGGGTCACAGGGCCAAAGGACGCAGGGAATTGATGAGGGTAGACGACGGAGGAGTTGGAGAATGGGAGGTAAAGGCCGAGCCAGAAGCGTGCCAGGTAACTAATACACACAACATACTGGCAGCCACTCGCTAAGCTACTGAACGTGCCCACAGGGCAGGGCACTCTTTTTGGGCGCCATTTATCGCAGGCACTGAGAGAAAGTTTAATTATTATATTATTTCAAAAGTATATAATTCTTGAAAAATTATGAAAATAAAATATTAATGAATTCGGGAAATATTTTAAATAAATAAAATTTAAGTTTATAAAAAATATCCCATAACTGAAACAGTTATCGATCATTTTTATTTTTTCAATACAATTTGGAAGGTATTCGGCTTAGATTTTGTTTCTTAGTGCACGCCTCTCTCTCAGTCTCTGTAACACCCAGTCTCTCCCTCACTTTCTGACCCCCTCCTGTTCGCTTGCCGGCAAGGCAATTGAAATAACTTCTTCCGCTTGCCTGCCTCACTTCCGCTGCTTGAATATGTCCCCCAAATCAGCCAGCAACAACAGCACACATTCTCCTCTTCTCCACTTCGGATGCTCTCTCTCTCTCGCTGCCCTTCTTGACTCACTCCCTCGACCTCTGCCGTTTTGAAATTGGCTTTGCTGTTGCTTTTTGCCATTTTATTTTATTTCGTTTTAAGTGATTTTGCAAGGCCTTGGCAACATGTTGCTGGCAACATGAGAGAGCCAATGAGCGATACAATGTTGAGAGAGAGTACAATGAATGGGTGTGTGTGTGCGAGTGTGGCAAATAGGTTCGTGTCATCCTTTTGTTGTTGCTGCCGCCTGAACGGTAATAAAAAACATTTAAGCACGCATCACTTTATTGAGCGCGCGCTCTTTGAATCTGACATTTCAACTGCGGCGCCAACTGCGACGCCGACTGTGAAAGTGGGTGGTGTTTTGGGTGGCTACAGCCAATGTGTGTGTTTGTGTGCTATGATGGGTGTGCAGTTTTGTATTAATTTAAATTGCTTTCGGGGAATATTCCAGTTATGAGTTGTTACAACGGCATAACGATGCCGCGGAAATGCCAAGCAAATGAACTATAAATTGTTTACTTGAAAATTAAGTGGTTTAAACTGATGCAAAGATTTTTTTTATGAGTTTATTTAAAGCTTGTTAAAAAATATGTTTTGTTTTTTTAACAGTATTTTTTTTTTAGATACATATTTGTATATTCAAAGCTTAATATTTAGAATATTTTAAAACAATAAATTATGAAATTAAAAAGTGTTAAAAATAATAAAGCTATTTACTTAAAGCTCAAGTATGAGTGAGATAGGTTATATAGTTTTTTATCATATGGTTATCTTAATTTAAATTTTTTATTATTATTATTATTATTTATTTCCTTATGTCAGGATGTTTTTAGTAAATGATTTAGAATGATTTTAAACAGTTTTCTTTTATTTTTTAAACTCATAAGTTTGTATCTTAATATTAGTAATATTCTTAGTCAAAGGTTTTTTAATTATATAACATAATAAAATGCATTATAATAATACAAAAGATGGAAACACACTTGACTTCCTAAATCTAGAGCTAAAATTTACAACATAAAATAATAATATAATAATTTTCCTTGTACACTTCACACGCTTTTGACTTAACGAATTAAGTTAAATTGTGTCACACTCAAATGCTGTGCCATAAATTTTGCAGGCAGCACTCGCAATAACACAGACACAGACGCACTCTCACAGTGACAAATGTACAAGGCTGTGCGACACCGCCCACCCAGGCCCAGGCACACCGCCTACTCTCGGTGCCCTTCTCCCCCTCTGCTGAATTCAGCACTTGAAAACGTATGTGCCGCCTAGTTGAATCCTTCCTCTCGTTTCCTCTGCTTCGCTCTCACTCTCCCTTTCTCCCTCTCGTTGTTGCCCTCTCTCTTTCGCAATGATTGTGCAACATTTTGTTATGCAAATCACAACGCAGTGCGCCAGGAAATAGGCTACGCCTGACCCCCAAACTGAACTCAAACCCCATTCAACCCATTTCGACTCTCGACTCAACTCAACCCAATTCAGCAGCCGAAGCCAAGGCTGGCCGTAGGGTTAAATAAGTTGAACTACACTGTTATTTTTTTAAGTGTTTAGTAGATTTAAGAAAGAAATATTAAATAACAGACTTTAGTATATGCAACTAAATAAGAAATATTTTAAAATTTGTTGTTGGATAAATTACACAATTTTGTAAACAAAAAATGTGTAGACTTGAAAATAATTTAGATTTAGTCCATTAATTCAAAGTCCCGTAAAAATCTCATCATATTAGTCTTCATATTTTTATATTTAAAGCTTCCGGATTTTGTTGAAATTCAAATAACTCTTAATTTGATTTATTTCGTAAGGTTATTAGCTTCTTAAAAACTCTGCTACAATTATGAATCATCATAAATTTCACAATTTTTAGTACCCTAAAAACATTTCTCATGCGGATCTAACAAATATCTGTTAATTATAATTATCTCTTCAACAATTTACACAATAAAAAGATAAAAGGAAACAGAAACTAAACAAAGATTTGTTTATCATAAATGTCAAATGATATATGCTTGGTATATAATTTGTTGTAATAGAATAAAAACTTAATAAATTAATTTAGTTCCATATTAAATAATATTAAAGGAAACGACGTAAGCTTGTTGGGAAACTTAAGTAAAAAACTACATTTAAATTCTAACATAAATTCTTTTATTATAAATTCTTCGAAGTAAAAACTATCAAGAATTTCCCCCAGTGTATGTTGCGCTCGGGCAGCAAGTGGCAACGGACTGACGCTGTATTTTATTGCATTACTTTTGGGTCTCAGGGCTAAGGAGGATGTGGAAGTTGAAGGTGGAAGCCAAGGGGTCCTGTAGTAAACGAAGCCTTTTGGCCTTCACGTCGAGGGCGTTCGTTCACAAATTACATTACCGGGCAGAGGCAGGCAGGCAGTCAGGCAGCAGGCAGGCGGTGCCAGTTGGCAGGCAAACCATTAACAAGTTGACGACAAATGCGCAGCTGTTCGAGCTAATCTAACTTTCCACCAGTTTCCTATCTTTCACGTAGAAATACCGACTTTAACTTACATTTTTTTCTTTCGTTTATTTCACAGGCAGCGTGGCCTAAATGATGCCCGAAACTGAACGCGATTCGGAGTTGGTGGCAGCGGAAATGGTTAGCGGTGCTTTGGGGCACAATTACGGCATTGTTAAGGATCAACAACAGCAGCATCATCACCATCATCATAATAGTCATCATCATATGCAGCACCAGTCCATCCAGCATCAACAACAGCACTCCACAACCTACGATCTAAACAAGATGGCCACCAGCTATGTTTATAGTAATCCCCTGACCATTCCGCCAACATCCACGGCTATGGTCAGTCCCAGCAGCAAGGAGAAGCTGGTCAACCTGTTGCGCGTGCGCGACAACAACAATTGCCAGTCGAATGCGAGCGGCGGCAGTCCAATGATTCCCGATAGTCCGCCAACCACGTTCCTGCAGAAGCAACTAGAGGCGGTGGCTCCCAGGTGAGAATTATTATTTTTATCTATTGAAAACGTTTAAGATTATAATTATTATTCTTATCGTAAAACACCTTTACTTTTAGGCCCAGCTCAGTGCATCCCCAGCAGCAGCAGCAACAACACACCCAACATCAGCAGCCGCAACAGCGACGCTCTGCCAGTACACCTGCAAGTGCAACTATCACACCTGGAGCCGCCACTAACTGGCATGCCCATGTCTACGCCCGCCCACCAAATCGCCCCACACCGCACTCTATTGCCGATATCCTCGGCATGCCTCTGATCAAATGGGATACGCCCGAGGGCGCCTTTGATCCCTCCGGTCCGGCCAAGTCACCGAGTAGCATCCTGCAGCAGTATCAACAGCAGGATCACCAACAGCCCATTAGGAGTGTCTCCATCTCGATGAGCGATGCCAGCGAAGAGGAGAGTGCCTCCTCGAATGCAACTGCAGCAGCAGCATCAGCATCGACTGCTGTGGCTGCCACTACAGCAGCAGCAACTGTTGCAGTCGCAGCAACAGCAGCAGCATCAACTCCGCTCGATCAGCCGTTGAATCTGTGTGTGGTCAAAAAGTCGCGCGACAGCAACAACTCACCCATGGCGACTAGCAAGCAGAGCCAAATTCTAGGAAAGTCTGCCAGTAAGAAGGGTAAGCATACAAAAGGGCCATATTTGTTACTACACGGAACAGAAATAGTAAAAGTGAATAGCTTAAAATTAAATTTATAAGGAAAGCAGATCACGAATTTGAAGTATGTTTTCTTCAGGATTTTCCCTAGTTTTTATTTTCCTTACTTTCTTTATAAGTTATAATTTTTTCTTAGAGTGTTTCTTCACTAAGGTGATCGCTCCTATTGGCGCCGCCCCGAATAGGTAGATAGGTTGATATGTGCGCTCTATGGCAACGCTCGACGAGCCTGCCAATTGAGCGGAGCACAGAGCTCTCAACACGCTTCAGCGAAGCGTACGGCGGGCAACGCGGCGTATGCGTGTTCTGCCAACTTAAATGATGCCCATCGGGCATCATCATCTCGTGCCCGTTCAGCAGCATCTTTGCCTTGTTTTTTTCTCCCCTTTTTTTTGGCAACACTAATGGCCAGGTCATTAGAATTTACCACACTCCAGTTAAGCTTTGACTCGTCTGTCAGCTACTATGGTTTTCAACGCCCATTTATTGCTTAATTTTATTATGCAAAATTATTGGAAATTAAATAGAAGTAATATTATTCATAATTATTTTTTGAAAATTTAACAGTTTATAATAATAAAGTTCTGTGAACTGTTAAAGAACTGATAAGAAACTTTAAAGATTTCGAGAAATTTCATATTAAAAATCTAATTATGAAATTTTAATATATTCAAAGGTCAATATAGAAACCAATTCGTAGAAGCTTATTGAAAAAACATTAAAATTAAATAAACAGATTTTTTTTCAGAATAAAGTCGATAATGTTTCCTGTGCCTTCCATTTTAATTACCTTACAAATAGCTTGCGAAATATATAAATACAAATATATATATTTATATATGAGTTCATCATCGCGCTGGTTTCGATAATTAATGAGCCATTGAAATTGTAATTGTTTAACAAAATGTGCAAAATTTAATTAGATGCACTTTTGGCTGATTGCTTTTGTTATTTTTGTATTTATTTGTGAAAGCGAATTTATTGTTTAAATTTGAACTGAGCGCTGCATTAAAATGATTTAATTCGCAAGAGAGGCCGACCCAGCGCGGAATGGCACGAAAATATATATATATATATGAACATGTATCGAAAATGCAATTAGCAATATTATGCACATGGCTGTACCCAGAACAACAACAATAATTAAAATACAAAATGGCAATCGGCGAAAAAAATAAGCAAAGTTGAGAACAGCATTTGAATTATTTTGTAGCAGCTTCTTATTGTTTTTTTTTTTCTATTAGCTTGCCGCTATAATTGCTCAATGTTGTGTTCAATTTTTATTGTTATTAAAATCACGTAGCAGACTTGAGGGGGAAGGCAACAACAACAACAATAAATTGGCAAGACTATCGGATGACGAACTTCCAGACGCTGGCCAGCCGCCACATCCGATTGTTTGACATCCAGTCATCAGTTAATTTTCGCTTAATTACTTGTTTTGCAGCTGCCATAAATGGAACTGCCATCAAAACGAGCATGCCAAAGATACACAGAAAGAAAATGTCTAGATTTATTTTATAAAATTTAAAAAGAAACGGAAATTGATATTTTATGATGGATATATAAATATATATAAAAATAAATAACATCAAAATGAAATGCTATATATTTAAGTATTACAAAATTCGTTGTATTACTTATATTACCTTGCTGTAACCTCTAATAATATATTTTCTGTGTACAGTTTAGAGTATTGTAGTTAATTTACTTACTTTTATTTTGTTTGTTTACTTGGCAAAACGACATTTAAATGCCCCGCCACCGACTGGGCCTAATGGAAATGACATGGCAATTGCCAATTGGCGTTAAGAACAACAAGAGCAGCAGTGGCAGCAGCGGCCACGGCAAATATATAAACAAACATTTGTGCAAAGTTTTTATTGTTGTTGCTCTAATTGCACAAGTTGCCTGCCTGTTG
The DNA here is from genome assembly GCF_030179895.1 of Drosophila kikkawai. Lineage (NCBI taxonomy): Eukaryota > Metazoa > Arthropoda > Insecta > Diptera > Drosophilidae > Drosophila > Drosophila kikkawai. Next base: position 31,748,696 of record NC_091731.1, on the reverse strand, counting down.
TTATTGGGCTTTTAACGCTTAGCCCCCCCTCCTGTATTTGTATTTTGTATTCTTGTTTTGTATTCGCTTTTGTTTTGCCATTTAGTTTTATTGATTTCGCGCCATTGGGGCGCCCTTTACACTCCAGTGGAATCGACTCGACGCGGCTTCTTATTTCCCTAAGGGGGGTTGGTGGAATGGTGGAAAGGGGATTGGTTGTTCGATAGTGAAAATTGCCAATTGCCAATTGCCAGTGGCGGCGACAATGCCATAGAGGAGACGAGCGAGAAAAACAAACGTCGGCAATGGCACTGATGTCGACCAACCGCCAGTCCACAAGTCCACCCGTCCGCCCCGCCTAATTAATCACAGTGTCATGCATTTGCGAGTGGGCCATATGAGGCCGTTTTGGGGCCCACGCGGCGTATTAGCAATGCGACAACGACAACGACAGCGGCAGCGACAGTGGCAGCGGCAGCGGCAGCGATATCGAACGTTTTGCATTTAACTGTCAATTAGATTTCAATTATGCATTGGTAATTGAAGTTGTCCAGGCAACAAGCGAACGAACGAACGAACGACTCATGCCAGACACGTTTCGGCCCCGCCGTCAAGTCCAAAACCATATAGCCTATATAGCCCTGTTTACACTTGTTTTCATTCGACATTACAAGTCGGCTATTGGCCACCGAAGAGGGTTAATAAATGCCCTGCAAAGGATTGACTATTAACTTATATTCTTAATAATAATTAAGATATTAAACAAAATTAGATATAATTTCAGAAACGTTTCTAATTCAAATAATATTCTTTAAATACGAATTAGTAAACTACCAACCTGCTTAAATATCATATGTTTAAGTAACATATATTTTTAATCATGTATATTTATGAAAAAGTAAAATAAGACTCCCAATAAGCCGATCAAAGAGCATATAAAACTAAAAGAAATAACAGGGTAAAAACATAAAAGCCAAGAAGGGAGGGGAAAAAATGCATAACAAAAGACAGTAAAGTTGGCCCAGTCAATTGCTGTTACATTGGACGGTGGGGTGAGCTGGCTAATTGCACAAGCAATTATGACATGACAGCCAGCCAAGAGACCCAATTGAGGTTAAACAGCTGCGATTCGATAGAAAAGCCAGGCAAACACATGGCCAATACAAATGCAAATGGCAACAAGTCAATAAAATACTCTTTTGTTGCAGAAAACTCAGGCAAGCCGGCGGCCAAGAAAAAGAAGTTAACACCGGCCACAAACGCAACGGTGGCTCTACCGCCGGACATCAGTCCCACGGGCAGCAGCGACAGTCTGATACGGGACAAGCTGGCGGCCAATAGTTCACCGGGAGCCAGTACCAATCCCGCTCAGCAGCTGCAGCAGAGTAATGCAAACAGTGCCCTGGAGACAACCGAAGATGACTCAGATTCGGGATCCACCGATGCCAGGCGGAAGAAGAAGGCCCGCACAACCTTTACCGGACGCCAGATCTTTGAGCTGGAGAAAATGTTCGAGGTGAAGAAGTATCTCAGCTCCAGTGAGCGCACCGAAATGGCCAAACTGCTGATGGTCACCGAAACGCAGGTGAGGATAATAATTATTTAAAAAATATAAACACTGGATCAGCCTAAATAAGACAGGTTCTTGGGAACCTTCATATAAGGAACTTTAACTTTTATTAACAAAAGAAAGGCTATTCTCTCTACTAGAAAACGTATTTTTACGCAGTTTTTCAGTCTCCTTGCTTAACATTTCGAATTAAATGGAACACATATGTTCTCTAAAGGATTATTTGGTTTATTTAATGTGACATTATTTGCTGCTGGCCAAAGCTGGCTCAAAGAGCATAGTAGCAATTGTGGCCATTTAATTTAATTAAACTCTTTTTTAAACTATGTTTCCCTGCCTCTCAATAATCCCAATCTAATGTGCATATTTGCCCACAAATATTCAATTGTCTGTGTATTTTGTGCGTATGGTTATAATATTTAATTTGACTAATTTGCTCGGCTAACGGAAATGCAGAATTGTAAATAAAAATGAAAATTAAATGGTTGCCACAGTGGCTAGTAAAATTAAATGAACGAAATACCAAATAAATATTATTTTGTAACTTAATATTTGAACTATTTTAATGATAAATCTCATTCAAAATTATTTCCTTAATTATATAAAAGGGGAATAGGCAACTTAAAACAAAATAAATATGATACTGATACCCACTGTACTCCGAAACAAATATAAAATAATTGGTTTAATTATATGCCTAATACGATTTAGCTATTTGCTTTCAGAATAATCCCAAAAATTATTTACTCAACTAGGTATCAAATCGAAAATGGCCCCAACAGCCATTGCAAATTTATCGTAATTTAATTGAAGCGCATAACAAGAGGAAGCAAGGTGTGATGTGCTGCTTAATGCCTCAGTAATTATTATGCCAAATTATATATATACATATATGTATATATAATTTGTTGCAGTTGCAGTTGCCCTTGCAGCAGCTGCCCGAACATGTCATTTGAGCGGCAGGAGGGGGAAAATGGCAGCAGGACGAGTATACAATTTGCAATTTGCCAGCCAGAAATGCCTTAAAGCATAAGCAAACTCGCACACTCACACGGTCGCCTGCCTGATTGTGAAATAAATTGAGATTTATTGACTAATTAGAATAAATTAACTTCGCAAGGACATGCCCGGGGGCCCAACTGCTGTCAGCCAATTAAGGGCAACAACAAAATTTATGTACAACCACACAACGATGCCCAGTGTGTTTGCTCTTTAAGCGGCGCTAAATTAATCAAAAACTTTAGCATTTCACTCGAATTAGTCGGCGAATTTGGCTTATAAACCCCTTTTGCGGATTTTGGTCCTGAGCAGGATATACTTTTTTGGGGAAAACCATGGAAAGTCGTTTGTTATCTGCATTTGCAGTTGACAGCTGCTTTGGGGTTTCAATAACCGAAGGTTAAGACGTTTAAGCTGTTTCTTAAGCCTTTGCTGGCAGTAGTTTTTCGAAGAAATAAATAAATAGATTTTCTTAAGTGGTTCAATAATTTTTTTCCTTAAAGTTTATATAATCGGCATCTTTTATAATCATTTTTAAATGAATGAATGAGTGATCACTTTGCAGTGATTAATGAATCACTATCTTAAACTTTGATAACCTTTCCCTTCCTTCTCAAACATTTTTCCATGAATCAATAAATTTCTAAAAGCTTTTTTTTTTGCTAATAAAAAAATCTATTAAGCACGTAGCAGTAGTCATTAAATGCTTATTACATTTGAAATAACAACCTTGCAAACTTGCACATTTTTTCAATAAGAAAGTAATATATTACTATTTATAATATTTATATTTACATTAGCCATTAATTTCTTGACACCGTAGTGAGAATTATTATTATAGACTTTAATGGTTTTTAATTCAAAGCAATAAAAATGAACAACAAAATGTTTATTCAGCAGGCGGGTGCACCTTTTTCTCATTATACATTAAAACACTAAACAAATGTGTCTAATTAGCTGCAAAGTACCTGCTATTTCTGCAGTATTATCCCGCAAATGTACACCCATTACATTTCTATGCCCTCTTCAATCCTTTGAAAGCTGTCAAAACTGAGGCCTGTCAATGCAAACCCGATTTGCATTAATAATCTCACGTTACGCATACGCCGTGTGGCAACTCAAATGCCATAAGACTAATTGGCTGCCATGGCAAAAGACCCAAGCAGATAAACACAAACGGGGGGGGTGGGACTTTGGAAAACGGAAAACGGTGGGTGGCAGGCTGGGATGTGTCGATGTATATGTGACTGTAGATAGAAACCAAGCAAATTGGCCATGGCAACAACAAGGATATATATGGCAAGGAGTCACATCGAAATGCTTGCTTAATTAAATTACATTCTCCATCAAGTCAATTAATTACAAGTTGATATATACACATAAACACTAAGCACTTTGGCTTCGATGTGCGTGGAATACATGGTGAAAAATATGACAGAACTAAATATTGTAGAATAATTTATAATAATCTTTTGACTTTTGTTTTTGATAAATTTAAAGTTGTCTTTTTGTTCTTTTTGTTTTATAAAATGTATTTTTAAGCTTTATTTTTATGAAAAATCCACCAAGATTATGTGAAAAACAAGGAGAAATGATTTTAACTTTTCACCAATTCTTAAATTGAATTAAAATTCTTTTAAAAAGATTTTGTTTAGCATTTAAACTTAAGAAAAAGCCTTAGCTATACTAGCAAATAATACTTTTTATTACCAATTTTATTTAACAAATTTTCTAGCTCTGTATTCGGTTTGATGTCCTGTTGTCTGTGTGAGCCAAAATGTTATGCATGTCGACATGTTCAAGTGTTTTGTCTGTGTTATTAATATTATAAGCCCGCTTGGTCCAGCCATTTATCATTTTGGCCAAAGGACATGTTCCTCTCTCTCTATAACTCTGTGTGTATATGCCGGTTTTGTGTGTGTGCGTGAGAAACCGACGTCAATTCAAGTGCAATGCACAGATTTTCCACCCACACCACACTCCAACAGGCAGGCGGCATCCGTGTGTGTGTGTTGTGCGTTGTGCCTTACTGTTTATATATAAAACATGGCCAGGGCACATAAACATGTATGTGTTAATCACAGCAATAATATCAGCAAATTAACTGCAGGACATGGCTCTCTGTGAACGTGAGCGTGTGCGAGTGTATCCTGCTGTGGGCAGGCATTAAGCCTCTTGGCCATTTGCATTGGCACTTGCCAATTTTCCCATCGACCGCCACCGAATGCGGCTCACACAGACGCATACACGCAGGACACACACACACCAACACACACACAGGATATCAAGTTTGCAGCGGGAGATTTACGTTAATTGGAATCAAATTACCATCGACTCCTCGGGTAATTACTAGCACCAGCTCAGTGGCATTTTAAACTCATAATTATACCACATTATTTAATCAGGAGATCTGTGTATTGTTTGTTTCCTTAAATAACTTTATAATGGCTTTGTTTGAAGTGCTAACTTAATTTATATACAAATTAGTCAAGGGAAATACAATGTTGCATACAGTGGTGCAAAATGTCAAACTCTTGCTTGTAATATTAAAGTGAAATCTATATATAAATTAGAAACCTAAGTAAAAGACTCCGTATTTTTTATTACATGTTTGTACTACTTTATAACCACTGTAGTTACCTCATTAAACTAAACGAAAATAACGAAAATAAAAGCAGCAAAAAAACCAACGCAGAGGACACACAAAGTGAGAGTCATAAAATTGGCTTTAAATAGACTCTACATCGGCCATAATGTGCGGTTGGCATATATGCTGCTGTTGCTGCTGCTGCCCTCTGGCATCGAGTGCATCCATCCAGAGATGCAGCGGGGTTGGGGACAGGGCAGTGCCCAGGAAAGACTCCCGTGCTTCGGTCTGCATCGTCTGTCATCAACAAACTGTAAAATAGCCTTAAGCCAGATAAAAATCAATTAATTACGCGTAGATGCGGCTGTCCCAACTGCAACCGCTGCTGCACCACCCCCTCAGCTACTCTTTCCAGCCAGCATTGGCGTTGCAAGCCACACGCACACACACACACCCAGACAGCAACACACGCACCCACACTCTTGCAAAACTGACAACATTGTAATTGTGTTGCGATTACCAAACGAACGTCACGCGCCAAACGCAGCAAATTACATTTGCATATTAGTGCCGGCGGCAAAGGGGGGTTTGTCGAGGGGAAGAGAGCAGTGCACCAAAAAAAAAGTAGTTTATAGTAGTTTTGTGATAGAATATAGGCTGAAATCTGGACAACAATAAATGTTTTTAATCAGAAACAATTAAAAAAGCAAATTTTAAGAAAAATTGCAACCATCGTTACACAAACCATTCTTAAAAATCTGTTTAAATTATTTAAACAATTAAAAAAATATTTCCAACATTAATTTATTTAAAAAATGTTTACTATAAACCAAAATAACACTTTAAAAATAAGTTAAAAACTCGCCAAAATTGTTTCCCGTGTAGCACATTGCCGCATAATGTCGCATTGCTATACTTGCACCATAGGGGCGTGTGCTGGCAACCGTTCATTTGCGGTCTGCAGTGTTACTGTCTCAACAATTTGCATTAGGCATTTCATTTGAAATGTTTACCATCGTTTGCTCATAAAACCGAATGAATGGCCACTCAGGTGCGACCTAATTGGTTGATTTATTTGTTGTCGAACTAGTTTAAGATTGAATTTAAATGCTTTTGGAGTTCTAGTTAAAGAGTTATACAGTTAAATCAAGCAGTTAAGATGCAACGAAAGCATTTTCCTGAATTTGAAACCATAAAGAAACCCTTAAAAAACCAAAGTCACTCCTTTAGGTGTTCAATTTACATAGATTTTCCATCTCATAAACTCCGAAACAAAAGCAAAGTACGCCCTAATATAACTAGCACTAAACCAATCCGGAAACTAAACCCTATTAAGTGAAACGCGTCCCAATGGTAACCACTCACAACTCATAGGAAATGCCTATTCTGCCGCTCTGACCTCTCTATTTGTTGGCCTGTTTGTTTATATGGTCAATTGTATGGTCGGTGGATGTTGTGGTGGCAATTCCTGGGGCTAGAGAAGGACAGACAGGCAGGCAGGCAACGTTCAGTGGCAGTTGGCCAAATGACAAATGCGATAATTAAATTAAACTGCTGCCACAAGCAGCACAAACAAATCAAATGGCAATTCATCTTCGAGGACACCACATAATGGGTGACCCGAACCAACTAGGACATATTTGTTGGCCCGGCTCTCGGCTTCAAGCTTATTTACACTCATGGCCTGGTTGTGTCGGCTGTTGGCTGAAAAGGCTAAAAATTATGCTGCGTTAAATTAATTTTTGCATCTGCAACGAGAACAAGGACACCCGGCAGCTGGATATTATTGCCCTTGTCCCTTTATTATTGTTAATATTTGCCATTGATATCAATCAGTTGCAGCAGGGAGATAGAGAAAGAGACATTTTCTGAATGCATTTCACAAATAATGCTGCCATTTGCAGGCTATGAAGCCATTACGTTTTTTATTTAATGGCTAGCAATAAAATAAATATCAAATAACTTATAAAATGGGCCTTCACAGGCAAACACAAAAAAATATATATATAAAAAAAAAGTGACATTCTAAAAGGCTAGATACTTATTATTAACAAAGTGCTTATTTATTGTAAATGGAAATGGAAAAGCATTTATACGAATGCCATTAGGCAATTAAATATCTTAATGGCATTCCAAACTGATGGAACACTTTATCGGCATTCAAACAGAAATAATTGTGGCAAATATGTGCTACGCTTCGTTTGCAATAAATTTTAGTTTTAATCCAATTACGAATCGAAATCAAATCATTCGTTATGAATCTATAAAGAAGCACTCGACACTTTCATGGTCGTGTGTGTAATGAATACTCGTGTGCCTTTGGCTAATTAATTAACTAATTAAAGCTAATTTACATTTTATTAGTCGGCAATTATTTAATCAATTCATGAATAATTTAATGCACACAAATGCACAACCGACACAAAATGGCTAAGCAAATATAAAGCATACGCAGCGTGGGCTTTTAACATCATTTTAAATTGAAATTTTAAGCAAGGCAAATAAAGGTTTCATTTTTTTCTATAATAAATACCATAAATATTGTCGCAATGATAGTTATATATTATTATATTTTGGCCATACCCACAAAATGTCAAAGTTTGTATGTGTCTGTGCTGCTCAGTGAATAATTTAAAACAATAAATGCAATTTGCTATTATTAGTATTATTGGGAACCACAACTTAATTAAATTGTTACGCATACGCCCAGTGGTCACCACATAAAAGGATTTTGTTCTGAAAACTATGTTAGAAGCAAAACGTTGTGCGCAAAACGATAAAATAAATTAATTGGGCCTCGGACAAAATATGTGGGGGTCCTTAAAACGAATTTGAATTAGATTAAATAACAAAATTTAATTTAAAATTCAAATTTTAAAAGTAAAATAACAAATTTAAACTGGTTAATATATTTCTCTTATCTTTCTTACATTTTTTTAACAATTTTTTTACAACAAAAAATACATTTTTTTAAATAATGCCGACAAAATCACATAATCCTATCACGTGAGCGACTATTCAAAATTCCTTTCCAAAATTAGATTGTTACCATTTTTTTTTATTTTGCATAAACATAAAAAAAAACCTTGATGACTGCGGAGGCAGCACAACCAGCCGCATCTGCCTCGATTGGCGACTCGTGCAAAACGCTTTCAAAAAAATAAAAATAAAAAACGAGGGCGGGGCTACGTCGGCAGATCTCTGAGATAGAGATATTCCCGTCTCCGTCGATCGCGTGTACTCGGTGCTCCACTATCGCTATCACTTTCGCATGCGCGATCGCCGGAGCGTAGACAAAAACGATCGCTTTCGTCGGCGATTGGTGGGCGGTGTCTGAATTTAATTTTTATATTTTTTTGCCGGCAGGAAGAGAGCTTTTTTTTTGACTACGGCTGCCAGAGCTAAACACTTGGCAATTAGCAAGTCAACAGAAGTTGACAGCTTTGCCTTTTTGATGAAATATATGAGAACAATTTCGGGACAATTAACTTTGAGCGGCCAGAAAGTAATTAATGGGCGAAAGCCAACTGGCTGAAAAGAACACAATCCGGCAGCTTCTGTGAGTGGGCAGTCAAAGCGGGGGGGAAAAAAAAGCCTTCTAGACAAGCCAACAACACAATAAGCCAATTAAAAGTCAAGAGGGCGAACTTGGCTAAAAACTTTTGGGCAAAGCAAAAGGCAACAACAAGCAATCTGGACTAAAAAACCAAAAAGCCAGCTAATAAGCATAATTTATGCTGCTTGATATGCCACTTTGGACCCCAACCGAAATAAAATGAAATTCTAAAACCACAAAAGCAAATCAAATAAAAACTAAAAATACAAATGGAAACAAGAAATATATTTTACGGCAACACAAAATGTGTGTGCTTCGAGCGACATAGCGATGCGAAAGTCATCAACTAAATTGCTTAGGTCTCTCCTCTCTCGCTGCATTTTTGTTGATTCATTTTCTGGTTTTTGTAGCTTCTGCAATTCTGAAAGCAGAAATTGCGAATAGAAAATTACATTTTGATTCCTGGCAATGCCAATTTTCATCGCTGAATTTTTTAATTTCACACATGGCTTCCAAATGAGTCGTCTTCTTTGGCTCTGTGGGGGTCGTTATACTCTTCTAATGAAATAGCTCGTGTTTAAGTTGAATTGCCAGGACTATCCTGCAGTTTGCATTACGAACAGATTTATGGCATTCCTGGCAGCATCCCTTCTTCTCTCGATTGTATTAACTACATATGTGTAATAATTACACGTAAATGATGTTGCATAAATTCCATATTGCTGCTGCTGCCCCTTACCCCAAAAGTCGGAAAACAATACATTTACGGCCAAAAGGGGTTGCAGATTTTACTGGATTTTGGATTTCCGGAGAGATAATGGCATTGTTTTGTCGTCACTACCACCATATGGCCTGGCATCAGTTTGCATTTGCCTTTATTAAATTAATAAACAACGAATTTAAGGCAAATGTACAGAGCAAGGAAGGCGGCAGGAGATGCCAGGAGCGAGTCACCGGGATTTGGTAGCTATTATTGTGAATATTTATTATGTTAAATTATTCAAGAAACTCGTTGCAATATTAATTATTAAATTAAGTCTAAATTAGTTTCACTTTCGTCTTGGGAAAGCAATTGTACTTTCAATTTTTTTAGTTTCAAACTTATCAGTAGAATTATTTTAATTAGTTATAAGCTTATAATTATTAACGCAATATCTTATTCCAATATGACTTAATTATTTACAACCATTTTGAATTTAAAAATAAATTCTATAACTCCACTACGATTTAATCCAGCTAAATTCACAGTGACTAACTAGTTAATCCGGTGACTGCCAGCTCATTTCCAGCACAATTCCCATAATATCTGTGTGCGTTTACCCTTTTGGCAAGGATCATATTTAGAGGGCGGGGGGAAACGGAAATGAGGGCGGCGTGGGTGGGTGGTGGCCATTGCGTGTGCGCTTGTGAACATAATCCAAAATGACAGGCAATGCAGTGATTATGTTATTAATTAGTAATGGCATTGCAATGCGTATATTTGCACCGAGCAAAGTGTTTCATTACGCAGCAAGAATCGTCGAAGGTTGGGTTTGGGTGGCTTTTGGGAATTGGTAATGCCTTTGCCAGCTTGTTTAAATATTTGATTTACGGTTTCTAGATGCATAATTACCGGCAGCTTAGTTCTACTCCCATGTAAGTTATGACCTGCTATTCCTGTGTCTACATGCATTCCACGCCCCCCTGGAGGCCATTATCATATTTTTTTCAACACCAAAAACAAGAAAAGCAAACAAACAGCTAAGAAAATATGCTAAATTACACATTAAAACATTATTATTTGTTAAAAGGGAACCGGGAATGCGGCAAATTGTTGAAAATTTTTCTTGGCACGCAAGAGAATTATGTACAGCAGCCGCCATTACTAAGTAGCATTTTGGCCCCCGCCCCAGCACTCACTCGCCCATCCTAATTTGGCTGCTCATTGTTGGGCCAGACATCATTTTCCTTTTCGTTTTCATTTTTATTTTCGAAAAAGTGCGCGGCGAATGTGAAAATTAATTATACTAAGCACACGCACAACAGACTGAGACAAAGACTGAGGGGGGTTAACAGCATGGGTTAAGAGCTACATTGCAGACTGGGCACAGACTATTTAAGGATTGTTGCGACTCTCAGATCTTCTGGCGTTGATTGAAATACATGTGTAAGACCGGCGACCAGGGAAATAACTGAAACGCATCTGTCATAAACCTATTTAGGTGGCGAATGCCATTTGCACTGTCAGAAAAATATCCAAAAATGGTGTTGAAATAATAAAAATGGTCATGGATCAGTGAATGAAGTAATTAGGAAATATTTTGTATATTTCTTAGAAATTTATATGAATTTTAAAACCATTCTATCGTCTTTGCTCTTAGAAAATACTAAATATATGAATTTTGACTGATTTTCAGTTCTTTAAAAAATTCCCAGAAAATCGTATTTAATTACCAAAAAAATCTAAATCGATTTTCCCAATTTTTCCGTGTTTCCTCTTGTGTTTGGCTTTTGGGCTATTTATGCGCTCTGTTTCTGTCATCTTTTGCCCCACACGCTCACGCAGACACTCTTAAATGTCAATAAATCATAAGCGGGTCGCCAAAAGCAAAGCGAAGGGGCATTAGAGGCAGTGAGGCAGAGCGACAAGGGCCATGAATCGCTTGACAAGTTCTGGATGGATATTTTTAGAAATAGTATACTGTATTTCCACATTTCGCCTTAATGAGGTCTAGTGCCGAGATCAAAACATAACAAACAAGGCACTTTATTGACACTATGAAAAGTCTACGAAATCTCTGGCCAAAAGCGGAAGAATATAAACAACACAACACAGATTAGGAATGGAAATAAATTTATTAATGGAGATTTATGCAATATTTACAAAAATAACGCATCACGCCCCCCAAGCATTAATAATCCCAACGATTCGGAATCCAAGAATCAATTAGATCATCGGCACCGCCACAGTTGGCCAGGCCGAAAAGCACTTGAGAATACGAGTAATCAACAATTAAATACGACGATGATGAGGGCCCGCATCCGCGAAAGGCCATAAAAATAAAATTCAGGCATTTATAGTAGAGGTGAAAGGAAGGAATCCACTCGGGTTGGCCCATTAAGAGTGCGCATAAGGTAAACACGGGAAATGCTTTATTGTTTATGAATGTATCTAATGAACATTTTCGGGGTGGCGGCCGCAACTCACACACACACACACACACACACACGGGATGAGTAATGGCCAATTGAAGGAAAAGGCCGAATATAATCGGTGAGGAAACTCACTCATAATCCATCTTCATCCATAAAATAAACAATTTGCGTATGCATCAATCTATCGGCGAGTATATAACCATTTTGAATTCCACACACAAGTGTGTCTGTGTGTGTATTGCGGGGTAAATTCGAAAATATTTGGCAATCAATTAATTGATTTTCGATATGAAAATTTTAGGTATTTAGATTCGAGAATTGCATATTCAGTGTGTGCTTGTGTTTGTTTAGCGTGTACTTGAGCATTTCCTCTTTTCAATTTGATTTTTCTGTGGCTGTGGAGGGTGAGGATGAGGTGTGTGGCGTTTTCATGTTAATTTCATAATTTTTCCGCCACTCGGGGAAAATGAGCATGTCATATAGCAAGGATAGAGACTGATGTATGCGTTGGTACCTGGCACTGGGAGAAATGCAAGTTTTTCATGAGGAACTTTTTTTTTATGGAAAAAAAGGTAATATTTAGAATACTTGTAGAATTTTTCCTAATTTCTCCATTAATAAAATCAAAATAATTCGGACAGTATATTTATAAATTAACCTTTACTAAAAATTGCTACCATTATTTTCTCCTATTGAGAATTCTTTTATAATTATTTATAATCAATTGAAATGCATATCAAAAAAATTTGTAAATCATTACCTTTCTCTCTGTGCATTTGTATCTGTATTTTGTGTGCAGACATGCCGCTGAAATACTAATTATGTGCGCGATTTAAATAGATTTTTCATTTATTTAGCTGGCCCATCATTTCTGGATGAAATGGAAATGAAAACGAAAATGAGAGCCAAATGTTTTATGTTGCGCCATTGGCCTCAGTTGAAAATTATGGGGGGGAAAAAAGGGGGTCGATTTTTGCCTTTTGACGTGCGCCTGTCATTTCATCATTGCTCTTGTTTTGGACTCCGAAAAAAAAAAATAGAAAAACAGCGGCTGACTGACGGGGCGGAAGTGTTGCGAGTATATATTCGAATAATTCAGTGCAGCGGGAGGATACACAATTCTCGAGTTATTTGTTGTGCGCCCACTAATAAGGCCAAATGGGGCATAAACATTCGTAATTATGTGGCTATGAACTGGCTCTTAGAGGAACTCATTTTGCGGATCTCTTAGAATTAAGGGAAATTATACCTTTAATTGAAAGAGTGTCAGATCATTTTTTGCGTTGGTTTAAGAATTAATCAAATTTAAGGTTTATTCGAAAGCCCTTGTGAGATGTAATAATCTATTATATTATTTTTATTACATTAGTGAAATAAAGATCATAAACCAGGAATATAGAAACCTTTTTTTAATAAAGTAATATTAAAGGTTTTACCACTTACCAATGCTATAAATTCGTTTACTTCCATAATATTTAATACACATATTTTTTTTAGATAATGTTCGGAAAAACTATTTTTTAATCACTTTCACTTTTAATTAATTTCTGAACGTGTGTAAAATGTTTTCAGTGTAACACACACACAATCAGAAGTAACACAGAAAAAAAAACAAAAAAAAGAGGAAGAGGCTTCACTTACTGTCCCTGCAACAATGATCAAAAATGTTGTGTGTAATTGCGTTTAATATATGAAAATATATGTACGTTAGGAGTGGTGTTACATCCCTTGAATCTTCTTGTACGAAATTGATCAGATTTATTCAATTTTTATTTGCAAAATATGCACACAATCAAAGAAAAGTCCATTTTGGCGTCATTTTACACACACATACATACAAACAGCGCAGTGCGCATTTGGATGAAGCCCTAGGGCTCCGCTGAACACAAACTTTAAAAGCCCTTAAAACGTAGATATTTCCATTATCCGTGAAAGCCGCCACATCTAAGAAACTTTAATAACAATAACAACACAATAATACACTTGTTTTAAGTCTGAATTACACCATTTTACACCCGCGCACTAAAAAATAAAACTGACAGTGCTGCCAACAACAGTGTTGCACATGTATTGAACCTTCTGTCTCTCTCTATTTGCAGGTCAAGATTTGGTTCCAAAACCGTCGTACCAAGTGGAAAAAGCAGGATAATGTCACCAATAACGAGGCGGCGGAGCACAAGTCCTCAAATTCCAATAAGCCAGGCTCAACAGGGACAACAACAACAGGAGGCAGCGAGCCAGCCGAGAAGAGAAGCGCCGGCAACAACAACACAAACACAAGCTCAGCGGGCGGTTCGCCGACAGTTGGCAGCGCTGCTGCCACACCGAGTGCTATGGAGACCAAAAAGTCTCCAAAGTCTCCAAACCGCGGCAGCAGCAATAATAACAACAACAATACGCTAAATAACAACGTTAATAGCAAGCAGAGTACAACAAAGATTAAGAAACAATTGAATGCGTTGCTGGAGAAGACCGTCAAGGCGGCGGCAGCTAGTCAGGTGAAGACAGAGATGGAAACGCCGGCAGCATCTGCTGATCATCATCACCAGAAGTCGTCCTCCGCCGGCGAAAAGCGTAATAATAGTAACAACAATGAGAGTCAATTGCAAAACCAGCTGCTGCACCAGCGCCTGCACCAGCATGCGATTCCCCTGACCGTGGAACCGGCAGCGCCCTTGGAGCAGACCGAAAAGCTGGACATCAAGCTGGAGGAGTCGCCGCAGCACAGGGAACTGCAGTTGAGTCTACAACGGGCGGCCATTCAAAATGGCCAGCTAACGGAAATGGATTTCGAGAGCAAGCTGGCGGCCAGCAAGATTTCCATTGCTCTGTCAATGTTGCAGCCGCCAATCCCCGAGGGGCAGGACAAGAAGCCCAACAACAAGAACAACAACAAGCCGGACAGCGAGTCCTCGGGGGAGGAGGAGGACGAGGACGAGGAGGAGGATACGGCGAGCGAGCATGGCGATTCTACGGAACCGCACGACGACTCGCAGGATCCGGATGCCACAATGCGGGAAATCTAGAGAAATAAGCCCAGAGAGACAGTCAAATTACCATAACTTGTGCCAAAAAACGTCGAATATTGCTCACATTTCCCCCAAAAATATTGAAAAATCCCTAAATATAAAAAAGAAAATCATAAAAAACAAATAAAGAAAACTAAGTGAAAACCCATTACTGTAAACCTAATTGTAATTTAATTGTCGCGTAATCCGTTCACCCTTAGGCTTGTATTTAATTTATTTAAAATATATATTTAACGCTAAGAGTCCTAGGCTTTTGTAAATGTCGCATTTAAATGAGAGAGCTGCAAACTATATATGAAAAAAGAAAACAACAAAAATTATATATATCTGTAATCTGAACTTTCGAGAATTTCATGTGATAATGTATACGAGGCGATTACAAAATTGATTTTACTAATTGAACTATAAAAACTACATGGTATATGTAAGCTGTGCTACCCTGTAAATGGCAATTGAATGAAACATATTTATTGAGTGTTTGTACAAAATTAAGTAAGGCAACAAATAGGAATGACATAGCCCCGGAAATTGTGCTACTATAATTTAATTTAAAGGATTTTGCAAATAATTAAAATTACATTTTTAAAAAGCAAACATTAGTTTGCTTAAAAAAAGGTATATTAAATTACAATAGAATTAAATCAAACTTGAAAATTATTAATTCAATTTTAACTTAACTAAATAACTTAATTTTGTTTAAATGTCTAGTTTTTTTTTTCATAAAAAAAAGAATTTGTATGAATTTCCTTTAAAGTACTTTGCTTAATTATTTCAAATTCCCTTAAATTAAATTAAAATAGAAACAAATTATAATGGCTGAACAGATTCCGCCATTACACATTTTAAATTCAAACAAATTAAACGAAAACAAAAAAGATGAAAAACAAAATAAACAGATTAAAATTCAATCGATCACAGGCGACGCATTTTGGCTGGCGGGCGGGTGAACTGAGGCTCGGGAACATCGACCACGCCATCGGCCGTGATAAGGAACTCGGCAAAATCATTGGGTGTCTCCGGGGAGTAGAGAATCTCCAGCTTCCTAACCGTCAGCAGCTGATCCGCCGCTCTATGCTGCTTGGGCACGCGTGAAACTCTCAGACGGGTACGTCCCAGGTGGGCCCACTGCAGTCCCAGGCAGGGTATCTCCTCCTTGACGGCACTGGAGGCCACCTGATTTACGCACACTACAGCGCAGTTGAACTTGTCCGCGTGGGTTAACAGAGCGTTGGCAAAACGACGCATCTCCCGTGCTCGCTCCAGGTAATCAGTGTAAAGCCGGAAGATAGCCGCCACGGAATCAATGATGATCAGGCCAATGCCATGCTGCTGCATCAAACGGGGCAGGCGATTCTTCACGCAATTTAGCAGGGGTTCCTGATGGATAAGAGGATTGGCATTATAAAATCTTTATAGAAGGTTGTACTCACCGTTTCGTAATGATGCTCCACAAAAATGTTGCCCAGAAAATTGAGCTTCTCCTGGGGATGTCGCTTCTCGCAGGCCTTGCTCATCTGCAACAGACGTCTTGCCGGAAAGGCATCCTCCGTGCATATGTAGGCCACACCCTTGCCCAATCCACCCAGCTCAGTGGGCAGCTGGACACACAAGGCCAGCTGGAGTAGGAGCTGCGTCTTGCCCACACCCGAAGCTCCGCAGAGTTCGGTGATGCCTCGAGTGACCACACCGCCACCAGTGCAGCGATCCAAGGCTGAGCAGCCAAAGGAGACACGCGACCATCTTACATTGGCCAGGGGCTTGAACAGGGAGTCGGCTTTAGGGATAATAATTAATTAGTTGTTACATAAATTACATAAATCCTCCTCACCCGTCTGCGGCATCTCTGCCAACCACTTGGCTGCCGCATCCTTGAGCACCCGCACATCCTCCGGCGTGCACTTCCGCACCAGCGTGTACAGCGATTTGGAGCGCGTGTCCAGGAAGCGGATCTTCGGCGTTGTCAGCACCTCCTCCGGGGCCAGGACATTAACTGGAGTTAAAGTGGCATTAGGCGACACTTGAACTAAGTTTTGGGCACACCCTTTCCTTACCCTGCAGCGCAATATCCCTGATGTGCTTGGGCAACTGATCCAGAAAGTCTGTCATCGCCGCGGCTCCGCCAAGGAGTGTGTGATGGCATGTCCTCGATGGGATTGCGTGATTTTATGGCCCGGGCCCACACGAAAGGTGTTTCAACACCTCGGGAATCATTCGGAAGCGGGGGAAGTATCGATCAAACAGGCCAAGCCGAGTAATCAGCGACGATTTGCGAAATAAACAAAGCGCAGACCGGCTTTTCGCCCTCAATCAGCTGTTGGCGCCATTTTAAAAATAGGTCAATCGGCGCTACAGTGGTTATTGGATAAGAGGAACTACTTTATTTTCTCTTTTATAAAGGAAAATTGTTTAAAGGAAAGGTGAAGAATTTAAAAACATTTAATATTTAAATATTAATCTGGTAAAATGTCTTAAAGATTCTTTAACAAAAACCTCTGGAAATAAATTGTAAGAAGATTGCAATGGTATCCGCATCTAAGCTCTTTAAGCTCTTGTCAAGCTTTTTTTCTGGAACAAACTAAGGAATGCTTAGTTTTCCTTGTAATAAAATTATTTAAGAGCACACCATCCTCTCAAGCGATCCTCACTGTGTCAAGTCTCCAGGTTGATTATCGAAATCTTTGTTTTGCTCGGCTGCTCATCCTTGATCAGACCAATTATTCACCAAACACTTGATATTATTTACACATTAGATTTGTTTTGTTTCAATCATTTAATTTCGAACATTTTTCGCACAAACATCAGAGAAAAGCGCAAGAACGGTGCGATCGATAGCCGTGTGTTATCGATAGATGGTGTTTGCGGCTCCTCTTCCTCTTCCTTTCAGGCGAATGTGTGTGAGTGTATCGGTGTAAATGTTGTTGTTGTTGTTTTCTTCTCGTTAAGCTAAGGGAACTAAGGATCTTGGATCCTGCATCAGCCTAGTTCTTGGGCTTGGGCTGGGAGAGCTCCGCCAAAGCACGGGCCTCGGCTTCGGCGCTGCGCTTCTTCTCCTCGGCGAGCTTCGCATCGCGGACAACCTTCTGCTGGGCCTCGATCTCGCGCACCTTCTCCTCCTTCTTGGACAGGCGGCTCTGGTGGGCGGCACCGTAGGCGATGCCCACAAGGAGCAGCGACCAGCGGCCGAACTTGATCAGGGGCGAAACGCGAACGGGAGCCTGCGACATGGTTCTTTTCTGGGAGTTATGTAATGGTCCAACCGGGGAAACTGGAATAAAGGGGGAGATGTTAGTCGTAAACTTTGGGCCGTACGTTTCTTGTGGTACTTTATACACCAGCAAAAGCTTTTTACTCTTTTTTCTTGTCCACTTTTTTCGTTAAAATTGCGAAAATTACCCAAAATCGAAGCTGAAGTATAACCTTAAAACAGCTGTCAAACGAGAGATGGAACTTAAGACGACTTATCGATATTTTTACAAATATACCAAATGCAGTATTAAAAAATTAGCGCGATCACACCTACTGCGATTTGAATTGTAATATGAGGAAAATAAAAAATTATATGTCTGTCACATATTTTAATATTATATTTGAAGAAACTCAGATTACTTGTTCTTAAATACATGTATTTTATAATTTTTGTAGTATTTTTAAGTAGACCACATTTCGAAGTACAAATAAAAATGCACCAGCTTAGTTTAGTATTTTTTAAGACTATAGTTATTTCGGACCAGCCGCGGTCACACTAACTTCTAAGAAAAAAGTATTTTGATTTCCCGAAAACATGGCTAATTCCAGCTAATATCGGAAATTTGCAAATTTAAAACACATATTTTCCCGTAAAACAAGACTGCGGCTGCTTTGTCAAAATCGTGGGACAAGTGAAAATTGACGCGTGTTAAATGCAAACAAGAAAATTCCAACACAGACCTTGAGTGGCTCACACACACACACACACGGGCAAACACCCCCCCTCTCACACCTGCCGTTAACACTTACACACACACACACGCTCGCGCACATAGATAAAGAGGAGTGCGAAAGGGAGGGAAGAGACCGAACCGTTCCCTGTTTTTTGTGTTTTTTTTTACGAACAGGAAGTGTTCGTTCGCTTTTTTTTTGCCAGGATCTGCTGAAATTGGCAGCTGGCGATCAGAATAATGGTGAACGTACCCCCGCTACTCTGTAGCACACCGCCGCCCATCGATTTCGGGGAGGAGGACGACGATTCCGGTTTGCAGTCCACAATACATTTGGACGAAAATGACGAATACTCCGAGTTTGGCTTAGTCAGCGGCGCAAAAGGTAAGCTTAAAGGGGTAAACATAGCCGGAGATCTCATCTGGAGAAGGGGATGTATCCCCCGGACTGTACAAGTTTTGGCTTTATTCGATCAACTCTTTGGGATCAAGCAATACTTAAAATTCGTTTGTGTTATTAAAAACATTAATTAATTAAAAATAAATTCAATTTAACAATTACTATTACTGCATAAATTTATTTAAAATTATTCCCGCTTTTCAGAACCCCTTCCTTCGCCGGATCCCGTGACGGAATACCGGGAAAAGCCACCGGATGATATAGTGGAAAATAAACAAACCGCCGAGGCTTTTAATTACCAAGTGAAGCAGTCGATCGATTACGATGTTTATAGGGAAACGGCACCACCCACACCCCCACCTTTAAGTCTAGACCTTGACGAGGAAGAAGCGGAGCAGAATGGGGATGTGGATCAACTGGAGGAGGACGAGGAGGAAACGAATACCAATGAGTCTGTGCCCTCCCTAAAGCTGGACAGTCTGAGTTTGTACTCCACGGAAAGCGTATCAGCAGCTTCCACACTCTCACCCTTAGGGGAAATGAATGCGAATGCAGTTGCTGAACCCATTACCAAAGCCCACGTTGTCCTCAGCCATCAAGTCACGCTGGAGGATGTGTCTGATGACAGCGACGATGAGTGTTCGCCAAAGAAGCCCAAAGAATTATTTATACGCGAGGGAGCCAAGGATTTCTTTGCCATTGAGGTGCTTGCCACTCCCACATTACCAAATGGAGACGGTGTCCAACATACAGAGGAGAGTCCTAGGAACAAGTCACCAGAGGATGAAAGCTTTAAGAGGAGGGAACCACAAGAGGAGCAGGTCCCCAGCTGCAGAGAGGAAACCACCACCAAGCAGGAGAAGCCAACTGAAAGCTCTATTTTTCAGTTTGCAAACTTTGAAGCAGAACCAAAGATTTTGACAGACAAAGAGATTACTCCGGAGGAGAAGTCACACCAGGCAGAGCCTCAGGAAGCAGATGACGACGATTTCGAAGACTTTGGTGACTTTGCGGATTTCTCAGCTGTTGAAACCGTGGATATCAAGGAATCCCTGGCGATAGCTACTCCTCTCAAACAAGATTCCTCAGAGGCTAAGGCAATTACTCTCGTAGAGCCTCCTCAGGATGATGGCTTTGATGATTTCCAAGACTTTGCCACACCCGAAGAGACGCCCGTCCAAAACCGTGACGAAGAGGATGATGATGATTTTGGTGATTTCTCGGAGCCCACTGTGGCTGCCATTCAAGTACCTCCACCGCCGCCACCAGCCACAATCCACCTGAGCCTCGACGAGCGGGTTAAGCCAGTCCTGGAGATGATGTTTCCTCAGTCCAAGGAAGCAACCAGTACGAGTCTTGAGAAGCGTCGAGCGTTGGCTCAGTGTCAGCGCTTTAATTTTGGTGCCATCGAGCATGCTCGAGCTTTGAAATACGAGTGGGGCAGCTCGGAGATGAGGCATGCCCTTGTGCGATCGCTGGGCATTGATTCGAGGAATATAGTAAGTATATTATTTCATTTTAAATAGCTTTGAGTTTCAGTTCATAAAAATATTACAATTCCTACTTGATTTTTTCAGCTCTTTGGCGACAAGTGGAACTCATCGATGCCGCGTTTTGCAGCCAACTTGAGTTTTGATCCTCTAAAACCTCTCAAGCCACTATCGCCTGCCAATGCCAATGCCAGCACCTTGGAGCCCACCGCCAGCAGCAGCAGCAGCTGCCAGGGTGAGTGTCCTTTGCAGATCTCTCTAAGAGATTGCTTCCCTCGTATAGTTGCCGCAAATTAACCGCTACACAAGTTTCGTAAATCGAGAAATTGCCGCCACCCAACAAACGCTCGCTCGCTTTCCGTTGCCCTTCCATATCCTTTTTACCACCCACACACACACACGCTTTCCCGGATTTGATCTGCCGTTCGATTGAAATTGGCTGCTCCTCCTTTTTTGCGTTAAACTTTTTTTTTGTTTTGCCTTGTTTTATGTTGCCACAGTTTTTTCGAACTTTTTATAAACAAACAATCAAAGAAAAAGTTTATCCTTACGATAACAAAATGTATTTAGAATCACATGTACAGACTTTACAATTGGAACAACTAGACCAACTACTAACCGTGATGGTGGCTAATGCTGATAAAATAAATCTTGTTACCTCTACCTCTAAACACACCAATAACAATAACAACAACCACAATGATACTACTGATACTGATGATGATGATGATGGTGATAATAATGGTGACAACGACGTGGCTGCTACTCCGCTGGATGATATGCCCTTGCCCTTGATGGATTTGATGCCCCAAAACAATCACAATTTGTCTAACGATTTGCACCACAACTCTCCTCCACTCACACATATGAATAATAACAATAACAATAATAATAATAATAACCATCCGAATAATAACAATTATGCAAACAATACAACAATTAACACAAATCTCACTGCTCACTGCGACGCCTTGCTGGATTTTAGTAAGTTTCGTTGGCTCTGTGCGTGTGTCGTAG
This sequence comes from Drosophila kikkawai, assembly GCF_030179895.1. NCBI lineage: Eukaryota > Metazoa > Arthropoda > Insecta > Diptera > Drosophilidae > Drosophila > Drosophila kikkawai. The sequence goes on along the minus strand of NC_091731.1, from coordinate 31,727,017 downwards.
TTGTGTTTCCACCTCTTTTTACTTTATTTTATGGTTTTTTTTAGTTGCCAATATACTTCTGAGCTATTTCTCAATTCCCTTGATCCACAGTTCCCCTAGTTCTAGTTACTTTGGCACCACAAAGCATCCAATCTCCGCCAGCACAAAGTAGACCCCACTTCCCACATTTTCACATTTTTACTTAGCTAGAAAACAAGTTTATACTAATAACATGTACTATATTCCTAGCATAATATTAAATGTTGTGTTGCTCTGAAATCGGTGCTTTAAATATAATAATACACAAATCGAAAACAATACATATCGAAGAAGAAATTGAATTATTTATTTTTAATTTATTGGAAAATATGAATTTATATATCAAATCGCTGTTTTTTAAAATTAAAATATTAATAATATCGAAAAAATATTCCAAAAATATTTTCAATCTAAATATTATATCGAAAATATATATTTTAATATATCTCATTATTGATATATCTTTTTTTATACATCGATATAGAAAAATATCGCGTTTAAGGTTTAAATATCTCTATTATCGATTAAATATCGAACGTTATCGAGTTTAACGTTTAAATATCGCTCTAAATATACCAAAAATATCTTTGTTTTATTTGTATTTAAATGATTTTACCAATATAAAAGGCAACACAACATATGACTATGAATTGTAAAATATAAATCTAAAATATGTCTTAAAGTCCTCACCAAAAGATAGCTCCCCGCAGTAATCACGTCTTTTCTCCTTTCCGCAGGACTGGAAACAGGCGCCGGGGCCCAAGCGAGCCAAACTGAAACGCGGCCTAGCCAGGCTTATGGGGAAGGGATCTCCGGCAGCACCCCCTCCAACGACGAAGAGCGACCCCAACCCCAGGGCGAACCCAAGCCAGAATCCCAGTGCCAGTCCAGCCACCATCATATTGAATCCCCAGCAGCGGCATCAGCAGCAGCTGTTGCTCCAACAGCAGCGACGCTACCGCCTGCTCTACCAGCAGACAGCCCTGCCCACCAGCTCAACGGCGGTGAGCAGCTGCATCAGCAGCAGCAGCACTCGGAGCCGGAGCAGTTTGATTTGAGGGCTAGTCCTCCACCCACCCAGCCGCTACCGCCGGTGCCAGTACAGGAGGAGATCATGGGCAGCAGCTCCTCCTCCTCCATTGCCAGTTTTGCAATGCCGCTGAAGGAGACCCATATCTATACACCCTCCAAATCGGATACGGCGGTGGCCAAGACCACCACGCTGGCGCCCATTGATTTCGACTATGAAATGGCGGCCACTGGCATTATCATTGATGAGACTGTGGTGAAGAAGGAGTACCGCGATGTGGAGTACAAGCCGCCCTTTGGCCTGGATTCGCCCAGCAAAGTGAGTAGCTTCGAGTTGCCAGCAGCAGCAGCTTCAGGAGCCTCAGCAGCGGCGACGGAGGACGACGACGACTTTAGTGATTTTCAATCGATGCCGGCGGTGCCACGTTCGAGGTTAGATACGCCCACTTTTGGCGAACAGATGATCCTCAGTCCGGCCATATTGCTGCCTCAGGCCATACCGTTGGCCAAGAAGGCATCATCATCATCATCATCAGGAGGGGCAGCTTCTGCCTCGATAGAGTGGGGCGACAATGCCTTGGCTAGCATTAATGCTGAGGAAATGGCACGCATCGAGGAGTTATTTTCTTCGCAGAATGCAAAGCCACCGACGATAAGCGCCTCGGTGGCCAAGAAGAAACCCACGCCCACGCCGGTTCCTCCTCAAGCTCAAGAAGATGACGAGTGGTCGGATTTTGTGTCAGTACCAGTGGCAACAACGCCCCAAAAGCAGCACTCGCCCCGCACCAACAATAATAACAACAATATCAATGGCAATCCCAGAAAGGGAACTCCACAAGCAGCAACTGCCGCTCCCAAAGACGATGATTGGTCGGATTTTGTGGGCAGCACTCCAGTGGCCTCTGTGGCTCGTCCAGCGCCACAGTTTAATTCGGGCGCCTGGCAGACTGCTAATTTCTACAACAATCCCTTGAGTCTCTACCAGGCACAGCAGCAACAGCAACAACATCATAGCAATCTAGTTCCCAACAACAACAACAACAACAATGTGCCAGCAATACCCCAGCAAATCCACATCATGCACGACTTCTCAACGGCACCCGTCGCAGGCGGCTTGATGACTGCCACCTACCAGCAACACCATCAGCGTCAGCAATTCCAAATTGGCAACGCCAAGGTGGCACCGCGCATCTCCCTTATCCCTGATCTCAGTTTTGTGGCGCCCGCTTTGCCCACGAATGCGGGTGCGTTTATGGGAGCTCTGCCGAAACCGAGCTTTGGCGGTGGCAAGAAATGACACAAGAAGTTGAGGAGTGGCCAGCAGCAGCAGCAGCATCATCGCCGCCAACAGCAACAGCCTCCACTGGGTGGCGGCGGGGGCAGGGGCGAAGCCACCATCCTCACGTAGGGATTACGAAGGGTAGAGAGGAGGAAGGCGGCCCGTAGGAGACAGTCAGTATTATGAATCCGTCTGATAATTATCATAAACCGTCACACACACGTACTTAGTTCGATGCAAGCGCTGTGTTTTCATGTTGTTGTTGTTGACGCTGTTGATGTTGTGCGTACTTGTTGTTGTTGTTGTAGATCGTAGATCATAGATCAGGATTTCCAAATTAAGAAAAAAAAAAGAAGAAAAAACCAAGCTAAAACCGATTTCCCTGCGTGCAATAATTGGATTACAAAATTAATTTTTTTACTTGAATTTGATTTTTTTTTTTTTAGAAGAAAACTAAAGACATGGGTCTTGGACCAAAATATATTTTTTTTCATTAATTTGAAAGTTTTTTATTAAATTTGAACTTGTCATTTTATTTCACTAACATTTTTAAAATAAAAATATTTTGTTTTTAATATATTTTCTGATTTAAAAAATGTCAAAATATTCAAATTAAAATCAAATTTATTTAAAACAGTAAATTTGTTTCTTCTTTCTAAAATTTTTTCTGACTTAAAACTGTCAAAATATTAGAATATAAAGTCAAATTTGTTTCAAAGCTAAAATTTTACGTTAAAAAAATTATAAAGCGTCCCAAAACTGTAAAAGAAACTAAGAACTTAATAAGAAATAATTGGATTTTTTTTAAATTTTCAAAAATATGTTGAAATTTGGTAACTTAGAAGATTTCTGAAGCTTTGCTAGATTTTACAAGACCTAGCTTGTGCGTTCTATGGTCATATCAATAAATTATTTTAAGATCAGCATTAGGTGACCATAAGTAAACCACAGGAAATTAATGTTCATTTTGAAATTTATGAAAAAATACCTCTCACTCTTCGCTCTCGCAGGCACTAAAAAACCATTCCACAAACGAACTTCCTTTGTTGTCACGAAAAAAATACTCCAAAAGCGAATGCGGGGGCCACCCATTTTATTGAAGGACTCGAACCCCAACCCGCCTGATGCGAATTTTTCTATATTGTGTACTTAAACGAGAACGTTGTAAATGTATTTAGGATTCGTTAGTTGATAGAACTCCCATTGCATTCCAAGTGTAAACACGAGTGTACAGTTTTTGCCATGATGATCTCCAGGTAAAAAGCACCTTGGATATACCGAAACCCAATCCGCTCCAGTTCTTAATTGATTTTGTTTGTTTTCTTTTGTGTTAATGTGTGTTTTTTTGATTTATTTATTTTTTACTTTATGTGTTACGCACTTTAAGTTGAATGTGTGTGTGTGTGTGTCTGGAAATTATATAAACAATTTATCAACTAAAACTAAGTGTGTATGTTCTTAGATATTAACCTGTAAATTACAGAATAGATTTCTCATTTTCATTTTGTTTTATTTTTCGTCAAGTCAATAATGAAAAAAAAAACAAGATACATGATTATAGAGAGATGGTTGCTGCTTGATTTAAATAAAATTAACTATGTACTAGAAAATATGATATATATGTATATGTATTACGATATTGTATAATTAAAAAGATATGCAAAGAATAAAAATTAAACCTATTTGAAAAATGAATTTAATATTGGAGAAATAACTGAAAAATACAGAAATGAAAGAACGAAGACCGAAAAGAAAATGTCTACAAAGAAAACGGTCTCGAGTCAACCGATATCGGTAAGAGGGGGGGAAAATGGTTTTAGGTTGTTCTGAAAATTTCAAACAATCTTTATTTTTGAGGGACAGATACATAATGTGAAGCTGGATTTCTAAGGACGGGGAACTATAGTTATATATATATATTATGTGGCGTGAGTATGCGTTTGAAACCTGCATGTGAGTAGAGAGATTATCAATTAACTCGAAGCACTAAGCACTGCTCTCCTGGAGAAGCCTCGTGGTGAATGGATGGGATGTCCTAAGTGCTGTGTGTGGCTTTTAATGATTTAAATCAACGATACAGTGTCAGTTCCTAGGGGGGCGGGTGCGAGGGCGGTGTATATAGCTCTATGGCAGTAAATAGTACATAATAATAGTTTAGAAATTACACATGTATCTAATATAAATATCTAATTATAAATAGTGTTACGATCGATCTTCCGAAATCATTTCTCTCTCTAAATGGTCAACAGTTGTTTTTTTGTTTTGCGTTTAGTAATCATTATTATTATAATTATTATCTCTGCTTAATTTTAGCCTTGCTCTAAACAAAATGAAACGCTAACAAATCCAAAAAATATGCAATGGATTGGGTTTGATCTTTGGGTAAACGAATGGAAATCGAGTTGGGAAATCGGGAAATCTCTAGGTTTTAATATCAATTTTGAGTCATTCTAGAGTCTAGGTCTTTCTTTAAATTTATGTATTTTTTTATTACTTTTCTTATTTTTAATTTCGATTTGCATTTAGCCGAGATTTTGCCATAATTTTTCGCTAAATCTCTTGTGGAAAACATTGATATTTATTCCCTTTTTTTCGATTATTTCGATTACTTATCGTCCCAGTGATCGAACCACATCCTTTTCAATCAAGTGAGGGGCGGGGTACTGTGAGTGTGTGAGTGTCGCTATCCGTTATGATATTTGAACTAACAGTTTTTCATACTTTTTTCCTCAAAAAATAAGATCTAAGCTCGGGGATGCTCCAGATATCCGTCCACGAAAACAGTTCTCCCTTCTTCTCTGGCTTAAGGCGTTGCAATCTACGTATATAAAAGCTAAGGTGAAGCTCCTCGAGCTTCCTCAAAGATTCCCTGCCTTAAACTTGGTACAAAAAAAAAGTAGTCTTCGTTTTCAAGGCCGACCTGCATCCCCTACCTGCTTCTTGCACTCCTCGAGGATTGCTCGGCCTCAGAAGGCCAGCCAGGGATGATGCAACAGCGACTCCTTGGACCGATCTCCATAATCGTACGTCAATTCCTCGCCCGGCTCAATGTCATCCTTGGCCAGGAGTACCAGGTGAGGGCGCTGTTTGATCACCACGACCTTGGTCATCAGGTTGCCGTTACGCGAATGATTGATGAGGCGTCCCAGCTTCCCAGTGTCCACGGTGGCATCGATGCAGTACTGCTGAGTCTTGTGCTTAAAGTAATACATGTAGCAGCCGGCGTTCTCGTCCAGCGCATATCGCTTCTCCCGCTCCGAGGCCTCGCTGATGGAGATGAGATCGCCGACATACTCCACCACAAACTCGTTGCGCTTAAAGGCTCGTTCGGCAATCACACCCCGGCCCTTGCCCATAAAGTGACGCACCTCGAGACCCTCGCAGCGCTCCTCGAGTATAGCCTGCTCCAGGCCCCGCATCCACTCCTCTTTGACGGCGGTCTTAGTCTTGCGTACGCTCCTTCGGACAGGAAAGAAGTCGGTCATCTCGCGATTACCATTTGTGGCAGCCAAGGGAAGCGGAGGCAGTTGACCTTTTGCAGGGCCCTTGCTTCTGGCCTTGGTCTTGGAAACGGGCGGTGGCTTGAGCATGGCTTTAACGCCCATTATGCCCACTTTGTTGTTGCTGTTGTTGGCTGTGACTGGTGCTTTGTTCTGGTTCTCCCGCTCCTCGGCGGCCTTCATCAGGGCATGACAATCGTCCTCATCCTCTTCCTCATCCTCATCATCGTCGTCGAGTACAACAACAATGTCGTCCTGCTGCTGCTGCTGTTGCTGTGGCGGTGGTTTCTTTAGCTGTGGTTGTTGTGGCTGCTGGTAAGGCGCTTGTGGCTTTGGCTGGTTCAGTCTTCGTCGCGACTTGCAGGCGGCCACTGCCGCCGTGGTGGCGGGCAGCTTGCGTGGCGATTTGCGCGGCGACAGGGGATCGGTGTTACCTCCTCCTCCTCCTCCCTTGCTTATCAACCCACCGCCTGCCGTCACCTTCAATGCGGTCTTGATCGGCGATGGGCAGAGTATGCGATGCGGTGTGGCTGGCTTTCGGCGTCGCACAGCTCCCGCTCCCGGAGCTGGTGATTCTGTGGCAGCTGTAAGTCCGCAGGCTACTCCACTGTCACAGGAGCTGGTATCGTGCTGATCAACCTCAAAGTTCGGTAAAGGCAGCACCGGTTCCTCCCTTTGCCCATTCAGACTGACAATCTGATTGAAGCGTCCGTTTAGAACGCAGGCATTAAGCACAGAGGGTGGTGATGAGAAAACTCCTCCGGCCACCTCAAAGCTGCGATTGATCTTGATGCTGGACGCTTTGGTGGGCGTCCGATCAATGTCCAGGGTAAGCACGGGCTCCTGCAGGAAGATGTTGTCGGTGCTGCTGCTGTGCGTGGAACTGTGGCTGTCCCGCAGCGTCGAACGGTGAGTCTGGAAGTCGGCCATGGTGCCCAGCACCTCCTGGATCTCATGTATCTCATGCATCTCTTGGATGTCCTGGATTTCTTGTATTTTCTGCATGGCCGCCACCTCATGCTGGTAGGGGCAAGGCGAAGTTGAGGAGGCCGTGGAGCTGCCATCGAACAGGAGTTCCTCTACCACCTGCTGTAGCTCCTCATTGAGCTGTTCATCCGATAGCTTAAGTTCCTCATCGGCATCGGCTAGCTGTAGGTGCAGCTGCTCCTCGTCCTCATCCTGCAGCTTCAACTCCTCCTCCGTCTCTCCAGTGGCATCTATTGTCTTTTGCTCTGCTTGGTGGTGATTTGTGGAAGTGGCCACCGAATTTGTGGTATGTTTGGCGGCGGCAGCGTTGGCTTTGAAAAAGTTCTCGATGGTACGCGTCTGCGAGCGAGTGGCCAGAGGCACCCCTGAAATGATGGCCAATATATGTAAGCTATGTAAGCTAACCTAAAAACGCGACGACGCGACGCAAACACTCACCTATTGTTCGGCCCGCTGCCTTGCTGTCTTTGTTGTTGTTATGGTTGTGGTGATGATGGTGGCCTCTGTTGGCCGCTGTGGCTTCCGGCAGATTGAGATTTTCGCTGGCCTTCATCAGGCGGCAGTCTTTCCGCTTCGGGCTGGCAAAATACTGATCCTCCAGCAGGCTGCCCGCCACAGCGGCGGCCGCATTAAGGGGCTGTCCCTCTGGGATTGCTGCTCCGCCATGTGTGTCCTTCGACTCCTTGGCGGGCCGTGCTCGTCTGCGCACCATTATCATTGGTATGGAGCGTAGGCGGGGGGGCGCGCGTGATCAGTGGGCGGCAGTGGGGTTGGCTATAGTTTTGTTGGCGCGTTTTTCCTGGACACGCGTTTCTTCCCCCGTCCCTCACACACACTCGCACACACTCGTGGAAAGCTGACTGCAATTAGCTGAGGGAAAAACAACCAACAAAAAAAACGGAGAACTCATAAAACATTCGCACACACTTTGTATATTACATGTGTGTTTTTTTTTTCGTTGTCGTTCTCCTCTCGCCGCCCCTCTGCGTACAGTTTTCGCCACAGAAAAAACGTCGCCCCGTTATTGTTGTTACTGTTGCTGCAGCTGCTGCGAAGCGAGCGAAAGAGGAAGAAGACCACAAGAAGAGAATGAAAGTCCGCGCTGTTGTTTACCTCGCTCGGGAAAGTGCCATTTTCTTAATTGTTTAAAATTAATTATCGCTTATGTGCAATGGCAGCATTTGGCTAAGCTATTAATTGCTGTTGCACTTTTCCGCAAACTTTTTTTTGTGTTCTTTCTCTCTTTGCGTCGGTACTAGTGGTGGGGCCACACCGACGATACTATCGCACGTGCGATGTCGCGGTATTTTGCGATACTTCAGAGGGGATAATAATTACAAAATATTAAAAGCTTTTTATTAGTTAAAACTACTATAATTTTGGAAATAAGATATTTAATTTATTATAATGTTAATCTTAAATTTAACTTTAATTTGAATATCGAATAACCGATACTGCAACTATCGTGATTATTTTTGCAAAATATCTCACACTTTTATTTATTTATGGGTTGCTCTGTGGAATCTCTTAAAATATACAATTATTTAATTAATTTACCCTTCATGCAACGCAAAATTAATTTTATTATATTTAATTTATGTATTATGTTGGCTTATCGAATACGATCGACCTTTCGAATATTGTTATTCTATGATAACGATGTTTCCGTGATCGATAGGCAAGATCTCGATCTCTTCGCTTGCGATTTCATTATTATTTAAGCATTCGATGCTTCAAAAACCTAGAAATAAGCGGTCTTAAAAGTAAACCATAATTTGTTCTCTCAGAATACGAAATATAAATCCGTTTATTCAATTCCTTTTTTTATCGGTCTCTTCGCTTCGTCCGCATTCCTTGGCTTTTTCGCGTCGGCGGAGTGCGGTAACATTGTTTGCATTTTCGCTTTTGGCAAAGTAAAAGATTCGCGCGTGAAAAGATTCCGCGCTGAAAGAAGTTGACAAACCAACACTTATCACTATAATACGGCAACAACAATATAGTTAAAAGTGTTGAAATAGTGTTGGCCACCAAACGCGTGTAAATGTGCGCTGGATCGCGAACCGCCAAGTCTGAAAAAACCGTTTTATTTTGCACGTCCAAAAAGGCGTGAAAATTTTCGGCGCCTTTTGAGTTTTTGTCACTGGCTGGCTAGGCTGGCTGGCGTTGTGAAATTTGCAAAGAACCGTTGCCTCCCTCGCGTGGATTAATTAGTGTTGGAATTTCCGCGAAAATAAGGTAAATCTGCCAATATGCCGATTTGCAAGCGGGACGGCTTCGACCTGAATCAGAAGGAGGGCAAGAACGAAACATTCCATGACAACGACCAAGTCTTTTGCTGCTACCTCACCAAGCGCATTTTTCGCGACTACGAGTAAGTGCATCCTCTATATCCTGTTCCCTTGACCCCGCCCCCTGGGCCCACCGAAAAGTGACGCCAAAGCAGACACTGCGCTAAAGTATACAACAAAGCGACGCTGCGAGCGCATGCATGTGATGTACATAGGCGTACATCACGGCGTTCGCTGTGTGTGTGTGTGTAAAAGCATGCGTGTGTGTGTGTGTGGCGAGTCTCGTGGGCCTGGGGCACAAACAACGCTGTGGCGGTGGCGGGAACATTTACAGCTGCCGCCAGAGACAGCTGTTCCCGCGGCGTTGCCACCTGGCGGAAAAGAGAGCGCGCCAAGGGAATGTTTTGAATTTTATGCAAATCTTTGAATTTATTAATTTTCCTGCAGCAATTACTTCCGGCACGTGATGGTAATCAACTCCACGGTGTGGCAGTGCGAGGCCACCGGCAAGGACAGCCTCACCTTCGAGGAGGCCCGGAAGAGCGAGCGAGCGGCCCGCAAAAAGATGGAGCAGTTCAAACAAAGCCTGCGGGCACCCGTGCTACTCGTAGTGGAGCATGCCCGCCAGTCGGCGGTCAATACACTGAACTTGCTGGTGGCCAAGTTCCTGCGCAAGCGTTACTTCATCGGCGAGGAGGTGACGGTGCTGGGCAAGAAGAACACCACCTACAAGGTGGTGGGCATTAATATGAACAAGGCCGTGCCTGAGCCCAGTAATGGCATCTACGAGGACACCGATGCCCTGGTCTATCGCCTGCGAGCCCTCAAGGGCGATGCCAGCACAGAGATCGATGTGCCCTTCAATCAGTTGCGACGAGCTCGCTTGGAGTTCAACATGGAGAACCTGAGCATGTTCATCAAGAGCAATGTCTCTCGCGTGGATGGTTTGCTGCGACCCAAACCCGATGCCTACAAGCAGTATGTCACGGATCCCGGCGTGAACTTCTCCAGCATTTTCATAGGCAAAATGCCGCGATATTCCCCCTCCAAAATCAAGAAGCCCGATGCCAAGAAGCAGTCCACTCTAAACAAATTCATTGTGACCGATGAGCAATCGGCTGCCAAATCCAAGGCCAAGGCCAAGGCAGATGCAAAGTCGCTGGCAGAGGAAATGGAGCGGGTGCGACTGGAGAAGCAGGTGAGGCTGGTGCAAATGGAACGGGAGAAGGCGGAGAAAAAGGCACAGCTAATGGAGCGCGTTGAAACCGAATGCAATTCGCTGCTCCGCAAGACCGATGACCTGGAGCGATCCGATCAGAAGCTGCTTCCCCGCTACAACCAGATTGTCACACTCCTGCCCCAGCGACTGCTGGGCGATGCCTTCATGATGCGCGAGTTTATGCACACGTACGCGGGCCTACTATCTGGTATAGAGGTTTTCCGACAGAATATCAGCTTCTACGAGATGACCCGGGCGCTGAGTGCCCGAGAGATTGCTGGGCCACTGTCTGACATCCTGCTTGTGCTCCTGGGCACTGTTTTCGATCTGCAAAAGGAGGAGGAGGAGGAGTGCACGGTGACCTATCTGGATAGGATATCCCAGCACTCGGAGCCGTATCGCAGTATGTCGCAGGCCGCCCAGTGTCACTACTACTCCAAGAGGCACTTCTCCTTCAAGGTAAACGAACTCCCACTGGATGCATTGACCCTCAGTGAAGTCCTGCGTCTGCATTTACTGGGCTCTGGAGCCGTGGTCAACGAGAAGGCCGAGCGTTGGCGGGTGATGTACCGCAATGGCTATTCCTCAAAAGAGGATCCCGGTCTGGAGCTGCGCTTGAAACACGCTCACATTTTGCGAGCTTTGAAAAACCAACCCGTTTATAAACTAAAGTTCAGCGATATAATGCTTTTGATCCGCTGCCTCATGTCCCAGATACTCACCTATTCGGGAACCATTAATCTGATTGAGGAGCGTCTGGAGCAGATGGCCAAGGCCAAGCAGGAGCTGCGAGCCCTCGTCTCAAATGAAAACAAACGTCTTGCCGCCGTGGAGGTCAACAGAAAGAAGCTTAACCAGACGCATCAGCAGGCCATTGGAGGCGTGGAGCCCACCAAGAAGGATGCCATGGTGGACAAGCTGAACAAGAGCATTGCCGAACTGCATGCCCAGTCGGAGCATCAGCACAGGAAGCACGAGCAGCAGGTTTTGGAGCTGCATTCGCAGCTTTTTAACTTTCTGGTCTACCTGGGCATGGATCGTTGTTACCGGAAGTACTATGTCCTAGAGTCCATGCCAGGCATCTTTGTGGAGCACTCGCCGGATAGCTTGGACACGTGCCTGGAGCAACCGCCACTAAACAAATCGCAAACGGAGATACGGCATCAGGCTCAGTTACCCAAGAATCGCAAGGACTTGCGGCTTTATCTCCTAAAACTGTACGGAGATGATGACAAGAAGACCAGGAGAAGCAACAAACAATCGCTGGAGAATAAGGAGAATCAGGAGCATCGCTTGAATGGGACTGCAGAGCCCATGGAAGTGGATGCAGATCCTCCCACAGCTCCCACACAATTCGAATTGATGATGTGCAGCGGCGACAAGCACAACTGCATTGTTCATGACCCGAAAAATGGCCAAAGGCAGCGATGGTCCTACATCTACAAGCCGGAGGAGATCGATAATCTAATAAGGGGTCTCAATCCCAATGGTCTAAGGGAATCGGAACTCCTGCAGGAGCTTACAGTGATGCGTTCCCTCATCGAACAGCATGTGAAGACCTGCCCCGTGGAGGTGCTCCAACTGGAGAGTGAGCCGATGCGCAAGAAGTTCCTGGCCACCATGCACTCTGAGACCCATCGCAAGTACGGTGAGGCCAACTTTGGAGTCCCACCAGACACCGACTTGAATGAAGTGATGCGCCTGCACTTGGCGGATCGCCTACTGCAGTTCGAAACTGATATCTACACGGGAGATCTTGGCAAGCTGAAGGTCAAAGATATGGAAAAGTGGCGAAATGATTTGCTCACCGGCCACTATGATCCCCAGGGTAAGGTGCAGTGGGGACCGGGCGGTAAGCTGGAGGATGAGGTGGCCAACGGTTCAACAGACAATGAGTCACATGAGGATCATGCGGAGGTCGGAGATGAGGAAAAGGATGGTGCATTGGTGGGTAAATACGCCAAAAAGCCATATCGCGATCCTGGCCATTTTTTGGTGGCCTCCGACGAGGAAGAACCCTCTGCAGCAGATAGCGAAGATGAGGTTGAGGAGGAGGAGGCTGTGACTGATATACCCAGCGAGGTGCACAACATGGCCTCGGCTCTGCTTCAAGTGGAGCAGGCCATTGGTAAGCGTTTCCTCAAGGAACCCTACGGCATGAAAAAGTGGGATCCCAAGCAGGAGGCCCAAAAGCTCGCCTGTGAGGCTCGTCTGCATCAGTGGGAGGTCTCACTGATGGCCAGCACCAGCTTTGCCCAGGTGTTTCTACACCTGAATGTCCTGCACGATTGCATCCAGTGGCGACGCTCTACCAACAAGTCCCTCTGCAAGGTGTGCCGGCGTGGCAGCGATCCTGACAAGATGCTGCTCTGCGATGAGTGCAACGGCGGCACTCACATGTTCTGTATGAAACCCAAGATGAGGACGGTGCCACAGGGTAACTGGTATTGCAAGGATTGCGTCAAGGATCATGGCCTGAAGAATGCCCAAAACGAAAAGGATAAGAAACAGGCAGCGGCCAAAAAGAAGCGCAAGTTTATTGTGGAGGACGAGGAGGATGATGAGCCCGAAGAAGAAGAGGATGAAGAGGACGATAATGATGATGATGAGGAGGAGGAGGATCAGGAGGATGAGGAAGAAGAAGAGGAGGAGACGGCCGATGACAAGAGCGAGGCCTCATCACGTACTTCAGTCAAGCTCAATGGCCGTCCAGCGAGGGGTGTGCGCACAAGTTTACGCGCCAAACGGCTCACATCCAAAGAAATCGATGAGGAGGTCAACGGTGAGGCAGTGGGCAGCGAAGCGGGCGATGAGGCTTCTTTGGAGGACAACGAAGAGGAGGAGGAGGCGTAAGTTTCTTACTTAGAAGTCCATATATCTTTTACGTATAATAATTTATAAATTCTTGCCAAACAGCGAAGAGGAAAAGGTCTGTCAAACCTGCTTTTATGACGGCAGTGAAATCCGCTGCGTTCGCTGCAGTTTGTACTATCACCTGGAGTGCGTTCATCTTAAGCGACAGCCGCGCTCAGAATTTGTGTGCAAAAAGTGCAAGACCACGGAGACACAACGTCCCAGACGCCGTCATAGTCACAGTGAGTTTAAATTTGCTAAATTATGCATAATAAAGTGTATTTTTATTAGTTAGTAAAACGAAATTACATATTCTAATATATATCCTTTATTTCTACCCTAGTGAACGGTGATAATGACGACGATCATGATCAGGATGAGCCGCAGGCCAAACGCTCTCGTTCCTCCCGCAACTCGATGCGTCTCTCCCTCGACAAGTCCGCCCGCCAGAGCAATGGCAACAACAACAATAACAACAGCAGCACCAATAACAACAACAATCACCGGCGAAGTGGCCGACGGACGAACGAGAACAACAACCTGCCGTTGAACAGCTCCGCCTTGTACGATCTGCTGGAGCAGATCATGAAGCACAAGGCGGCTTGGCCATTCCTGCGACCAGTGCTGACATCGGAGGTGCCCGACTATCATCAGATCATCAAGACGCCCATGGACTTGGCCAAGATCAAGTCCAAGCTAAACATGGGCGCCTATCAGCTGAACGAGGAGGTACTCAGCGACATACAGTTGGTGTTCAAGAACTGCGACATGTACAACGAGCAAGGCAACGAGATATACGAGTGAGTTAGCGCCCAGACTTTCTTTTATTTGCCATTTGATGTTAATATTCTTTTCTGTTATCCTCAGTGCTGGCTGTCAATTGGAGCGTTTCGTGATGGGCTGCTGCAAGGAAATGCAACTGCCATTCAAGCCCAGCGACATGAACGAGGGGGAGGCCGCCGCCTGCTGAGCCTGCTGCCATCGTAGCGCTGATCTCTGCCAGCCCAGCCGATCGTGTGTAAATTAGTTAGCCGTAGTTTCAGTTCGTTCCGTAGGCTTAAGCACAAACAAACATTCAATTATCCTAGACTTAAGTGTACTCTCTAATCTATGTTTAATCTTAGCGAGCAAGTTCAAAGTTCAGCGCAAGCACGCACACACACAAGGCAAGAAAAGCAAATTCGTTTCTGTTGATTTTTCGAGACTTTTTATTTATGTATTCATAAATTATTGTAGACACAAGTATAACACACAGGTTCCACAATTAATAAATGAAGTGAGTGAAAAAGAAATTAACGATTTGAATTAATTATTTGTTTAGTTTTAGTAAGGCTTAACCTGGATATAGAAGCGGTAAGTAAAGAAATACAACTTTTTTTGAGGCTTCCCAGCAGACAAAAAGCGGTGATAAGGACAAAGAATCTGATTTTCCGCATTAGTTCTGCTTAATGCTCAAAAACGGACGCGCAAACAGACGAATAGCGAACAAGTATAGCAAGGATTTCAGGATTATATCCGATAACAATGTGAAAGGTCAGCAAACGAAATCTTATTTTCGGCCACAAAACCCATGACAGGTGAATCGAACGTTTTGTCCGCTTGAAACCCGCAAAACTATCGTTTTCAATATCATAAACGAACGTTTTGTCTGCTGGGTTACGCTAAAAAGTAAAACTGATTAGTTGATAATTGGTAAAACACTGAAGGAATAGAAATTAACCTAAAAAAAATACATTGATGATATTGATTAGTTTTATGAAGTTTTTAAAACATTTAAATCACATGATTTACTTGCGAAAACAATAAAAAAAAGGGTACATGAGGATGGAATAAAAATTCCGAAATGATATCGAAAATATCGAACACTTTTGTTATCGAAATTTTCTTTCATTCAGTTTATAATACTTTCCATGAAAGCTATGCCTTTATGTTTAATGTGTGTGGTTTCAAAAGAGATCCAAAAGAAGGATGGGTTGTGTTGCTTATCAAAATGAAAGTTCAGCCTATGAAGCTGGGTTATATCTTAGCTTAAATGTAATATATATAGTATGTATGTGTATGGGGTCCAGTCTACATGGACGAAGATGTTGTCGAAGCGGTCGATTCCGTATTGCACATGTCCGGAATCAGGCCATTGACGACGCTCTTGGGAGGATGATTGTGGTTGGAAGTCAGCTGGCTATTGTTGTTGGCCTCCGGTTCCGCTAGGAAGGGAAACGAGCTGGATGTGCTGGGAGCCTGAGACAATTGCGCCTCCATGGAGGTCATCGATGTGGTGGTGTTGCTGCTGCAGGAGCTGCCACCGCTGCTGCTGCTGCTGCTGGTACTGGCGGTATCCTCGTCGGCCTGGCCATAATGGTTGCTGTTATTGTTATCCCCTGTGGAAGG
The DNA here is from genome assembly GCF_030179895.1 of Drosophila kikkawai. Lineage (NCBI taxonomy): Eukaryota > Metazoa > Arthropoda > Insecta > Diptera > Drosophilidae > Drosophila > Drosophila kikkawai. The sequence goes on along the minus strand of NC_091731.1, from coordinate 31,711,456 downwards.
CTGCTCCTCCTCGTCCAGGTATTCGGTGTCATTGGAGGCGACACTATCGTTGTCTGGATGGGATCCAGAAAGTTGCCGACGATTAGTACGTCTGTGTTTGAGGACTGAAACCCGCTGATGCGACTTCTTCCGCTTGCGTTCACTTGGCCCGAGGGTGGACTGCAGGGGGTCAACTGGAAAATATGAATTAATTATTTATTTATTATTATTTATTATTTTATTCTTATAAAACCTGTGCTACCTATTGTTTTTAAAGTTTGTGGCACGTTTCAAGTCCTTATCAAGAAACTAAACCACAACATAAACACCAAGTCATAGTTGGAAGTCAAGCAGAGTCAACAAACCCCAGGCACTTGCCAATAATTGTTGGTAGCAATATGCCCCAAGGTGTCAGCGTTTTTGACACTAAGCAAATACTTTGGCTAGCAGGATGTCAAGCCCCACACTCGGGTATCCTTTGTATTCTGTCCTGTCCTATTGTTAGCTGCACAATCTCAGTCGCGGGTTCAGTAACCATTGATATGTCGGCGACTCTGCAGCTAATTATGCTGCTGACCCTTGTGGGAGGAACCCTGGGTCAAGCCAATAACACGGACAAGGACTGCAGGCAGGTGTTTGGCTCCATTTTGGCCCAACTGGAGGGTGGCCTTGAGCTTCATTTGAGGAGTTACAGTGATGCAGACCTGGGCATTGTGCAGTTTGTGTTGAAGCAGCCGAGGAATTCAGTGCAAATCAAAGTGAATTCTGAGGAGGAGAATGAGAAGGAGGAATTTACGGCCATGCGACATCATTTCTTTCTCTTTAAGGATGTGAAGGATATGCAACAAAGTCGGAATAACTTGATAAATACCGATGGCTTTTATATACTCTCCCTAGAGAATCAGTTGCCTGAGGATGATCAGATTTTAAAGGACTTTATGTCCCAAAACTGGCTACAACATGGTCATAGTCGCATTTACTATATTCAGCTAAGTACAGGTCGTATTCTGCTCTACAATCCCTTTCAGCAGAGCATTGTTTGGGTAAAGGATCCCAAAACTTATGGTCAAATCTATCAGAATCTCAATGGCTATCCTTTGCGTATATACATCTTCGATTCTGTTTACTCGGCTGTCTTGGGAGATGGCGAAAACAAGAAGGTATTGAGCGTCACAGGAGCGGATGCCAAGTTGGCCAAAACAGTGGCCAAACAATTGAATTTCACAGCGGATTATCTATGGCCGGATGATGAGTTTTTTGGGTAAGAGAAACCTTTAAAAGGCATCTTGCAATTTTATAGCAATTTTTATTTTCTAGTGGTCGCCTGCCAGATGGTTCTTTTAGTGGCGGCGTGGGTCGTGCTCATCGAGGGGAGGTGGACATCATCTTTGCGGGCTTCTTTGTCAAGGACTACCTCACCACACAGATGCAGTTCAGTGCCGCTGTATACATGGACGACTTGTGTCTGTATGTGCAAAAGGCTCAAAGGATTCCCCAGTCCATCCTGCCGCTCTTTGCTGTCCACACGGATGTGTGGCTCTGCTTCCTGCTGGTGGGTCTCCTGGGTGCTCTGGTCTGGCTCTTGTTAAGGCTTCTCAATCTCAGACTAAACATCGAAAGGATACAGGATGATGGAGTAAGCAGAGATTCTTATTTAAGGACAGCTGCCAGACGCATCTTCATAGACACTTGGGTGGTCTGGGTTCGTGTGAATATCGGCCGCTTTCCACCCTTCCACTCGGAGCGCATTTTTGTGGCTTCGCTGTGCCTGGTCAGTGTGATATTCGGTGCCTTGCTGGAGTCCAGCTTGGCCACTGTTTACATCCGACCCCTGTACTATAGAGATACGAATACCATGAGGGAACTGGATGAGAGCGGCCTCCCTATTTACATCAAGCATCCTGCCTTCAAGGATGACCTCTTTTATGGCAGTGACTCGGCGGTGTATCGACGGTTGGACTCCAAAATGATGCTGGTTGCCGAGGGCGAAGAGCGACTCATCGAAATGGTGTCCAAGAGGGGACATTTCGCTGGGGTAACACGCTCCGCCAGCTTGGAGCTGAGTGACATCCGGTATGTGATGACCAAGAAAGTGCACAAGATACCCGAGTGTCCCAAGAGCTATCACATTGCCTATGTCCTGCCACGTCCCTCGCCCTATTTGGAGGAGGTGAACCGGATAGTCCTACGCCTGGTGGCCGCTGGTATCGTTGGACTTTGGACGGGCGAGACCAAGGAGCGGGCCAAGTGGAGCATTCAGCGTTTCCCGGAATATCTGGCTCAGCTAGACGTTGGGCGGTGGAAGGTGCTCACCCTCTCCGACGTCCAGCTGGCCTTCTATGCTCTGAGTATAGGGTGTATACTGGCGGGAATTGTGTGTCTGGCGGAGATTTTTCTGAGGCGTAAGCGCAGGAAGTTGCGACGGAACAACAATCTCAATTTAGGTCATAAGTTTGCCTTTTATGATTAGATTTTTATCACGTTTTTCAACAGTTTCTGAAATATATATTCCCTAAAAAAAGGCTTAATCTTACCTGCTTTCAGTTCCTGCGTCCTGCGTGGACTCCTGCCAGTTTGACGATGCTGCTCCCTTGCTGCCGCCTCCGCCGAGGTGGTGGGCAGCTCATCATCTCCAAAGAGGCGCTGCGTCTCCTCCAGCCAGTCGCTGATGCGCGCCTGTGTGGCCGCCTGTTTCTGCTCGCCAAGCAGCCGCTGAAGCAGTTGGTCCACGCTGCGCGGCATCCCGGTGGTGCCCCTGACCGCCAGTTGGAGCAAAGCCCTCCGCTTCTTGGCTATCAAATAGAAGATGCGATTGGGATGAGTCTGCCAGCTAAGTTCACTGACATTGGGCGTGTCGTTGTCCTGCTCATTATCCTGCTCCTGTTCATTGGTCGTTGGCTGATCGTGATTGTGATGATCCGGATCCTCGCGTTCCTCATCGCTGGGCTCCTCCGCTCCCGAGCTAAGCTCACTGCGCTCTGTTGAGGTTTCCGAACTGCTGCTGCTGCTGCTGCTCTGATTGTCCACAGTGCTCCAGGACTCCAGTTCACGCTGCACCAGAGTGTCGA